>NC_052625.1:89691731-89994761 GCF_016161935.1 Mauremys reevesii
GTTGAATTTATTACAGTAGATCAAAAAACATCAAAAACTTTTTTCTAATAAAAAATAAATTCCATTGAGCTTAGTTCGAAAAAATAGGTTGATGCATCCTCCAAATATCAACTTATGTAATTTTAAATCAAATGTTTGTCTCTTTGGGGGTAAAAATATGACAAATAAAAGATTAATCAAGGTTTGCACTTTAAAAAACTTAGGACTTTTTCTGGGGAAAAAAGTAATTGCTTATTCTTCATTTCATCTGTCTGCATGTAGAATTAATCTTTTGAGAGAAAATTTATTCATGTCATTTATTTTGCAAACAGCTAACATATTGAAAGGTTTGAGTTGCAAAAATATTTTTATAACTATTTTGAAGTCCCCATTCCAAATACATTTTTGCCATGAACACACTTTATTTTACCATACAAACTGCCTATCTGAATTAAGAAAATGATATTTCAAAAATACAGAAGCATATAAGACTTTTAATTAAATTCAGTGATTTAAGATTCAACAAATGGCTTCCTCATTCAACCTGGAATACAAATATATGCAAAATAAATTTTATGCCTACCACAATTAACAACAAAACTATCAAAATAAAAATATTGCACTATAGCAATATTCAATTATTTCTCCCTGATGAATATTATGGGCAGGACTAGTAGCATTGCCTATTATTAAGGTTGCATAACACTTCTTATAATAAGACCCTATTTTCAGTTACTTATAACTTTGCCTAACTTTAACTATTTGGGCTGAAATTTTCCAAGTCAGTTGTCTATCTTAGGATGAATATTTTTTTAGCCAAACCAGTTCAGCATTTCCAAGAATGAGGATAGGGAAAAATACATTGCTTTGCCCAAGATAAAATTATTTTTCTTTTAACAATTCCAGTGCCCCAGGCTTTGGAACAGGGAATTGAAATTTGGAAGATCAGTGGCCTTTGTACTAGGGATGTGCCTTTTGCTGTCCCCTTGATTATCTATCAAAATCTGGCCAAATTATAAGCATTTGAAACAATCACAGTTTGCACATTCTCCGTAGATACTTGCTAGAGCTTAGTAAAAATCTCTGTAGATTCCATCTACACTGACCATGGTCCAGCCTCCCAAAGCTCCTCCATATGCCTGGACTGTGCATATCCATCCCCACAGAGCAACTAATCATGTTACAGCCCAAGGCAATGGGGACATAGAAGGATTTAAAGGATGTTCCAGGCCAGGTTGGGACCAGGCACCTGAACTGAGAGTAAGAAGCCTGTCCCTCCTGTGCTCTCAATGACCATCATGTCCCCCTCCCATTAGCACACAGGCAGCATTGAGAAGAAAGTTGTCTGATTCTGCTGCAGAGAGAGGAAAAGCTGGACCGGGGGCAGGAAAAGGAGTAGGTGAGACTGTGATTAGAAGAGTCAGGGAGAAAAACTGTGATTGGTAGTTGGAAGGGAGAATGGGACTGGTTGGACAAGGAAACTGAGAGCGAGTGAGGAAAATGGGGGTGAGCAAGACAGGGAGACAGTTTGCTGTGAAGGGTACACAGAAATCGGATGAGGAACTGGGGGAAGGGGTGAAAACTGGGACTAACTGGACAAGGAGACTAGGACTAAGAACCAGGGGACAGAACAGGGGCAAGGGGGAGGAGAGACGTATCTGACATGAAGCTGAGGTGGAGAAGACATGGGATTTGTTGGTCAAAGAGACTGGGACAAGAAGCCAGGGAGGGGTTGGAGGAAAACTGAGTTTGGATGAGGAGACCAGGGAGGAAAAATGAGACTGGGAGCCAGAGGTGGGGCAGTGGGGAAAGAGATCTAATAAGGAGCTGGAGAAGGGACACTAAGACTGACTGCGCAAGGAGACTGGACAAGAAATCTGAAGAGTGGAAACTGGGACTGTGTAGGTAATGAGAATGGTACTGGGGCAAGAGCAGATTCTTTCTGTATAATATCTCTAAGAAATGGCCTTTCCTATCCATACACACCGCTAAAACTCGCATTCAGACTCTCATCATCTTGCACCTCAACTTCTGCAACATCTTTTTCTTTGGCCTTGACAAATGCAATCTTGGCCTGCTCATATCCATTCAGAAAGGTACCTCAAAGATTGCTGTCCTAGCCTGTCACTTGACCATGTCACCCCTCTCTTCACACTCCTTCTTGGCTTCCTCTTCTCTACTGTATCAAACATAAGCTACTTATCTTCACTTTCAAAGCCCTTCAAAACCAATACCTATTTTCCTATCATCTCTCATTCAGTATCTGATCGACCCATGATGCCAGCCTCAATCACCCACTTGTTACATTTTCAAACACATACATGCTTTTTCCGATGCTGCCCCTCATGCTGGGAGGGGCTCCTCATAAGCATCCAGAAAACTAACTCATTGTCCTCCTCCAAATCCCTATGCAAAACTCTCCTCTGACAGAATACCTCCAAAAAACCTGACAGCAGTTAGGTTGCTGGTCTGCTGAGACCACTTCCTATCATGCTGACCAATACTGTTTCATTGTTTCATTATACTCCCCCATCAGTCTGCTGGTATCCATCTGTGGTCTCTTTTATTATACTTAAATTGTAAGTTCTTTTTAACAGGGACTGTCTTTTTCTTTGGTGTTCATACAGCGCTTAGCATAATGGGATCCTGGGGCATGACTGTGGCTCCTAGGTGCTGTAATAATACAAATAATAAATAGTAATAATAATAATAAATAATAATAATAGCTAATAATGGGAAAGTGACAATACTGGGACAGGAACATGTTGGATGGGACAGGGTAGAAGGGGACAAGTTGGGGGAATGGGCAGAAGAGTCTGTGCCTACAGAGCACACTCCCATACAGAACCTGGAATGGAATCCAAGATTCTGGAGTTTCAGTATTCCTCTGCTGTTCGCAAATATCTATGAAACCCATTTTCAAAGCATCCAACCCCCCTTTAGCATGGTCTAAATAGAGGATGACAACCTACTATTACTATAAGTAACTCCATTAGCTCAAGTAGCAGAGGTCTGTGGGTGGACCTAAAGGTTCCAACCCTGCTGATTAACCATGTGACTGTGAATATGATTCCACACACTAGAATTTGTTTTTTTCAGTTTGCATTTTTAAAAACCTAAGAAATTACATCCAAAACCCCAAACAAACCTATGTTAAAAGAACATTACTAAGGTTGCAAAGAAAGCACAGGGAAATGTCAGAATTAAGGATGCCTGCTCAACCTTGCCTCTGCAACCTTAATTTGACCCCTTATGCATCTGCCTCATGACACACACTTTAATTACATATCACATATTTTTCCACAGGACATTTGCCTCATTAATTGCCAGGGAAGGTCCATCCTGTGCTTTTAATCCAGATTATATAGCAAAGGAGACTGTTGTCCGTAGGACTCCTGCTTCAGATGTTGCAAAAGTTGGAAGGTGATTAGTGAATGAGACTAGGGATTGCATAAAGAGAAAGGACAATCTCAGTTAAGGCAATTGAATGCTTCCTTGGAGAACTGGATTCTATCCCTACCTCTGTCAGATTTCCTATGTGAGGTTAGGTAAACAAAACTTTTCAGAGCTGGTCATTAAATGTATGTTCCTCATTTTCTGGATTCCTGACTCCTTGCCTGGGGTCTGATTTGCTGAAGTGTTGAACGCTTACAGCTGCAATTGAAGTCAATAACTGTGCTTGAATGTATAAAGTGCTATATAATGCTATGTACTGTGAAAAATCAAATCCTAAGTGTTTCAAAATGGGCACCCAAAATTAATGGATACTTTTGACCTTAATCTTCTTGTGCGTTAGTTAATTTGCTGTAAGATGATAGTAATACCAGCCCCTGGCTTAACCGGGGGATTGTGAAGATAATTTAAGTAATGTTTGTAAAGCACTTGGTGTACAGTAAGTTAGCCCTAAGGCCACACTGAACAATGAGGATAAAACAAAATATCAAAGCTCATTTACTTGACCATTATGTATCTTGTGCACTGAATGAAGCAGGGCTCCTGTGGAAAAAAATAATATGTGATCATGTAATTAAAGACTGTGTCACAATGTATACACAGAAGGGTGACAAAGATTGTACAGGCAACTTTAATTCTGGCATTTCCTAACTTTTGAGTGCCAGACTTTGTAAACAATATTATTTTAAAGTAGTTTTTCTGTGTGTGTGTAATAAACAGTAAAGTAGCAGATATGTGCAGAGCCCTGTATGAAAGCTCTAGATCTCACACCTCTTTTGGGACTCCTATGTCATGTAGATCTGGTGAGAAATCCTAGCGCCTTTTAATTTTAATCCACTGAAACCAGCAGGAGGCATCTTGCATTTAGGGTGACCAGATGTCCCTATTGTATAGGGACAGTCCCAATTTTGGGGGCTTTTTCTTATATAGGCACCTGTTACCCCCCACCACCCGTCCCGATTTTTTACACTTGCTATCTGGTCACCCTATTTGCATTACCCCCATTTCCATATTTAATCTCCCCTTGATGCTGTAATGGTCTGGTAAATTTCTTTCGAGAGGAATTAAAAATATTCTTATAGCAATAGCCCATTAAAAGGATACTAGAAATTAGAAAGTTAGAGAACTCAGTTCTATAGGGAGGAAGTTGGATAAGTGATAAATCATTTAAATGTATACTTTCAGAAAACATATGCAAGTATGTAATTGCTTCATTAAAAGATACCTAAGAAGGGGTTTCCTCTTGAGGCCAAATTCAAACATAATGTAAGGGTATTGTACATTAGATGTCAATAAGTTGAATCAGCAAAAGGCAAGGCTGTTACACAAAAAGCAACCAACAACAGGGCCTGAGGTACAGTATAAAGTAAGGATCTGCTTATTGCCATGTAACTTGCACAACCTATCTCTCCTCTGAATTTGGTCACTGGAGTCTAACAAACAAAAATGGAAAAGGTACTGTAAATACCATCAACAAGGGGAAAATGTCTTAATTAGTATGAATGATAATTATATATGTACATAACAATTATATATCACCCATAACAATTTTACGTTCAACAACAAACATTTTGTCCAAATCACGGGAACAGCCACTGGTACTAGGATGGCTCCCCAATATGCCAGTCTCTTTATGGGCCATATTGAGGAAGAACGTCTGGACAAAGGCACCATGAAACCAAAGAAACATCAGACACATTTTCAATCTCTGGACAGATGACCTAAATTGCCTCAGAGATTTTCACAACTTCAACAACCACCCATCTATCAAACTCTCTAGACAGACAAAGTGGGTGAGGTAATACTTTTATTGGACTAATTTCTACTGGTCAGAGAGACAAGCTTTTGAGTCACACAGAGCTCTTCTTCAGGTTATCTGGCTCAAAAGCTTGTCTCTCTCACCAGTAGAAATTAGTCCAATAAAAGATATTACCTCACCCACCTCGTCTCTCTAATATCTTGGAACTAACAAGGCTACAACTACACTGCATTCACCAAACAAGGACACTCCACCAGCAAAGTAGATTGCTGCATGGAAAGTGTCACCCAAATACCCTGAGAGAACCTGTCTCAATACAGAAGAAAAAAACCTCTGACCGCACATCCCTAGTTGTCACCTACCACCCTACAATGCAACCCATTTGGGGAATCATTAAACAATTAAAATCCATACTAGATGGGAATCACATCCTAAAAAAAAAAAATCTTTCCTGAACCCCCTCTTTTGGCCTGCAAACAAACCCCCAAACTCGCCAAGCTCATCACCAGAAACAAGCCCCCCACAGATCAGGACCCTCTGCCTCAAAGCAGCACCAGACTTTCCCAGAACAACAGATTCAAAACTTGCAGACATATTTCCACTGCTATGATGATCAATACCCACCGCAACTTTCCTTTCTAGATCCATAGGTCCAACACATGTCTATGAAAACATGTTGTGTACATCATCCAGTGCACTCAGTGCCCCAATAATAACTATATGGGTGAAACCAGACGATCACTAAGGTCTCAAATGAACTTGTACAGAAAAATGACAAAAGACAAAACCACAATATTACCCGAGGGTGAAAAAGTTTCACAAAATGATCACTCCACATCGGATTTCTCTGTCTTCATCCTCAAAGGAAACCTGCACATCAACACCATCAAAAGACAAGCGTGGGAGCTTAAATTCATAACTTTGTTAGATACTAAAAATCATAGTCTTAATAATGACACTGGATTTATGTCTTATTACCACAATCTGTAACCCACTAACCCCCTCATTTTTGTCCTATGATTGCAAAGGTCTTATCAGGCCACTTCAACTTGAATACTTTCCTAGAATATGTGTTCACTATTTATGCTAAACAGTCTGCTCCACCTTGCATTTAGCTGTGATGCTCAGAGTACCTTTCTTAGAGCTTAAGAAGAGCTCTGCGTAGCTTGAAAGTTTCTATCTTTCACCAAGGAAAGATAATCCTTGCCCTAAGGAGCGTATGAGTGAATTATGAAGGTCAGCTCAAATGAGTGTAATAAAATCTTTTCACCAGGTTGCACCACCATATTTTTTTTTTTACATCTATACTCTAGTGGATTGAATGGCTTAGAGTTTTATAATTATGGGAGTTCCTGCCAAGCCCACACTAGGTGCATGGACATAAGAATTATAAATCCATTTAGGCAAATATGTTTCGAGTATTATTGATGTTATCTGTAACTGTTGGTAATCATCAATAATGATTATTGAAGTTTTAGAATTCCCAAAGAGTTATTTTTCCAAAGGGTTATAAATGTCTTCCTAGTTTGCATATTTCTAAAGTCTCTATCACACAAGTATGTAGATGCTAAGGCCATTTCAGGCAGAAGGAATTTTGCCTGAGTGAGTACTGGGTCCTACATAAAGAGAGTTTGCAAACATTTTACATTCAATTACATATAAAAAAGTTAAAAGAACCTTATTGCAAAATCATGCACTTGAATGTTAGAAAATGCCCAATTTACCATTGCCTATGCAACTTTAATCTGCCCTTTTCCCATCCAACCTATGGACTAAAAGAGATAGAGGTCTCATAGCAAAAAATTGTATGTGATCACATAATTAAAGACTGTGTCATAATGTAGATGTACAGTGTGACAAAATTAATGTTGTTTGGGCAACCTTAACTCTGGTACTTTCTACCTTTCAAGTGCTTGACTTTGAAACTTAAATAATGTTTATTTGTATATAGTTTCGTAGGGTGGTAGGGTTTTTGTTCGTTTGTTTGTTGCCTTTGGAAAAAGGTAAAAAAAAATTAAATTTTTATTTGTAACTGTAACAATACTCCATTTGTGCATCATCAAAGTTTGAACTCTAAACCTTCAGTACTGTTACCAGTTGAGCTTTAGGAATAAACTACATTCATTTAAGCTTTTGTGAGGGAATACCCACTTCGTCAGATGCATGTAATGGAAATTTCCAGAAGCAGGTATAAATATGCAGGCAAGAATCAGTCTAGAGATAACGAGGTTAGTTCAATCAGGGAGGATGAGGCCCTCTTCTAGCAGTTGAGGTGTGAACACCAAAGGAAGAGAAACTGCTTTTGTAGTTGGTTAGCCATTCACAGTCTTTGTTTAATCCTGAGCTGATGGTGTCAAATTTGCAAATTTATACCTGCCTCTGGAAATTTCCACTACATGCGTCTGGCGAAGTGGGTATTTACCCACAAAAGCTTATGCTCCAATACGTCTGCTAGTCTATAAGGTGCCACAGGACTCTTTGTCGCTTTTTACAGATCCAGACTAACACAGCTACCCCTCTGATACATTAACTTACAGCACACATGTGTTCTGGGACATTAGGGCCAGGTGGAGTAGCTGGGAGGAACCTGGCATGATGCACACCCTCACTTTCTTTCTCTCCTCCCTGCTGCAACTTGCATGTTGGGTGAGCTCCTATTCCTTGGAGAGAGGATGGGGGGAAAACATAGGTGGGCAAAAACAGGTTTCTGGAACAAGGTGGTAGGTCTGCCAATAAAAAGTGGTGTTTACTGTGGGGAGGAGACCAGCCTGGTTCCTACCCCATGTGGTGCCATCAAGGGGGTTGGGAGGAACATCATATGTCACTAGAGCCATGGGACAGGTCCAGGCGTAGGTTAACCTGGCTTTTTCTCCTGCCCCACCCCCCAGCTATAGCTGTTCAGGAAGCTCTCAGGTATTCTCAGAACAGTGCTGCCATAATCTTTCCCTTGAATTTAAGCAAGAGAAGGGAAACAACAACTTTCAATATTTTTATATCTCAGCCAAAGCTAACCAGACTTTCATGACATAAAGAAAAGGCACTTATGCAAACTCATGTTGTTCACTCTGCCAAATTTCAAGGCCTGATGTAAACAGAAGTGTGAAAGTTTCTCAAAGCAAAGGTTAAAATAATTCTTTATAATAGAAAGTTATAGGCAACCTAAATACAAGGATTGCTACCAACAACTCTTATAATATCGGAATTAGAAAACATGTGCCATAATAAAGAATACAACACTAGTTATAGCTGACAAAATACTTTCATTCTGAGTCCTTACTTTCAAGAATTTATAATTCTGTGGAACAATTACCCTTGGGGCTAAAATGCCTCATGCTTATTATTTGCGAAAAGGTGAAGTTCTTTAAAGATAGATTTTAACAACTGTTTGCCATTTCTGAGTTATCCAAGCATGTGATTTTCATACACATTTACTTTATGATTGCAAACATATTTTCATATATATATATATATATATATATATATATATATATATATATATATATATATATATATATATATATATTTCCGATGCAATAAATAGCTTGGTTTCAAAATTCAAAGTGTTGCATATACATATCTTAAAGGAGAATGTGTGCTTTACAAAAATTTGAAATAAAGAAGTTTCAGAAATTATATAAAATACATACAAATTAACAATGTTTATAATCTTTAGTTACAGAGTGTAAATACCAGTGTATCTGAATATCTGTACATTTAAATAAATCAATTTGTAATTCAATGCTTATACATTCAAATAGATGTGAGGAGGAGGTGAGCAGTATGGGGAGGAGGTGGGCAGCCCTCAGTAGTGAAAGAACAGGTTAAGGACTATTTAGAGAAGCTGGGCATGCACAAGTCTATGGGTCCAGATCTAATGCATCCAAGGGTGCTGAGGGAGTTGGCTGATGTCATTTTAGAGCCATTAGCCATTATCTTTGAAAATTCGTGGTGATCGGGGGAGGTCCCGGATGATTGGAAAAAGGCAAATATAGTGCCCATATTTAAAAAAGGGAAGAAAGAGAACCCTGGGAACTACAGACCTATATCGACCTGACCTGTGGTGTAGGGCTTCTCCCGTCAACACAGCTACCTCCTCTGGGAAGCTCTCCCATTGGAGTAGGTAGCAGGAGGCATAGCTCAGTGGTTTGAGCATTGGCCTTGCTAAATCCAGAGTTGTGAGCTCAATCCTTGAGGGGGCCATTTAGGGAACTGGGGTTTAAAAATAATAAAACAACTGCCTGGGAATTTGCCCTGCTTTAAGCAGGGGGTTGGACTAGATCTCCTGAGGTCCCTTCCAACCCAAATATTCTATTCTATGATGCTTGCCTCGGAGAATCTTTACTAAGTGCTACAGTGGCTCAGCTGCACTGGTGCTATAAGTGTCGACAAGCCCTAAGTGTTCTAAAAATTTGGTAATTTAAGCCCCAAAATTGCAATAAGCTGTGTGTAGGCAGACTCCTATGCCCACATGCAGCCCCTTTGACTTCAGCAAGGCTGTGCATGGACTCAGGAATCCATCCATATCTGGTCTTTTGCAAAATAAGGTCTTAGATGTGTAAACATGTCAACAGATGAAAGTATCCTGAGTCATAACTGAGTCTGTGGGTACAAAATAACCATAACATGATATTTAATAGCTTTCTGCATCTAATTTTTATTTAGTTAAAATATTAGAGGACTACACTGATTAATGAGGTTGTGAAGTAACAGAGTGCTGCATTCCCTTCTTCCTAGCACAATTGTATAAAGGCTTTCAAAATATAAAGTTTGGATGAACTGAATAGCCAGTGTTGATGCTGTGGAACCTTTAGAAAATGTAACATTTTTTCAGCGGTTTTTGCTAAATATAGAATCATAGAACTGGAAGGGACCTCAAGAGGTCATCTAGTCCAGTCCCCTGCACTCAGGGTAGGACTAAGTATTATCTAGACCATCCCTGACAGGTGTTTGTCGAAATTGCTCTTAAAAATCCCCAATGATGGAGATTCCACAACCTCCCTAGGCAATTTTTTCCAGTGCTTAACCACTCTGACAGTTAGGAAGTTTTTCCTAATGTCCAACCTAAACTGCTCTTGCTGCAATTTAAGCCCATTGCTTCTTGTCCTATCCTCAGAGATTAAGAACAACAATTTTTCTCCATCCTCCTTGTAACAACCTTTTATGTACTTGAAAACTGTTATCATGTCCCCTCTCAGTCTTCTCTTCTCCAGACTAAACAAACCCAATTTTTTCAATCTTCCCTCATAGGTCATGTTTTCTAGACCTTTAATCAGTTTTGTTGCTCTTCTCTGGACTTTCTCCAATTTGTCCAAAATAGTTAAATGGCCTCTTATAACCAGAGTACATTTTTATATTACCATACTAAATCTGCTGAATATGTAAGAAACTAACATTTATGATTTGCAGAATGGAAGTTAATTGTTCAGTAATATTTAATACAACTAGAAAAACAGAAGGACTGAATTATCCTAAGGTTTTGTAATGAAATAGAAAAATCTTTTCATTCCCGAGTCATTGGTTTGAATCTTATCTGGGCCACAACAGTGACTGAAAGTTGCTACTATTGAATTACTGTTTGGTGAAATGGGTTAGTGGTCCCACTCTAATTCTAGTTATAACAAAAGCCACCAGTATAAGTAGCTCTATAACTGAAAAATTGACATCTTCGCTTATAATCCCAGCAGTGAAGACAAAGACTGAATCAGGCTGAAAAATGATGTGATCACTTGCCTCATAAGAGGTTCACTTCCAGTTGTATGTGTAAATATATTGGTAGAATAGTATCTGTCCTGAGAACAAATAAAAGACTTCCATCTCCAGTGTTGTCAATTCAACAACTTTCCAGGCTATTAATTCTCTTAAATATGTTCCTGGCTTTAACATTTTCATCAAATCAACCTACAGCATAGTATGCTACAACACTAGAAACGCATCATGGTTAAGTATAGCCATATCTCATAGCAGACCTATTGTAATTATTGCAAACTGGTATGAAAATTAGTTTCAGACTGAAACAGAAATTTGATACTTATAACAAGTCATTTTAAAAATGTCAAATAAAGTATTTTTAAATGGGAGAGTAAAACTTTCAATGATTCATCTAATCATATTCCTTGCCCCATAATAAAAAAGTCTTATTTTCAAGTGTCCTGTGGCCATGTGAATATAGAGAAATACAAGAATACATATTTTTTCTGTCTAATGGTCTAAGTCCCCAAACTTATTACTTTGCCATTTAACATACTATGAGATGAAATTTAAGTAGAGTTCTTCAAAATTCTTTTTCATTCAACTTTAGGTAATCAGTCTCTTTATATTATGCAAGTTGACTACATTAAGCAATAGTAACCAATGTGAGTCACACACTTCAATCAAAATTGTTGCTCCATAACTTTTAATAAAATACACTTTCCAGCTACAGGAATTTAATATCAGAAAAACACCTGGAAGACAGCAGATATCATGAAGTAATAACTGGGAGAATTAGCAACACTTGAATTCTGCCATAGAGCTCCAGGAACATTATGATTAATTCATAATCATTATAACATGTTGTTCAATTATAATTTAGTTCATTATTGGGGTTTTTGTTTGTTTGTTTTTTGTTTAAAAAGCAAGCCAAATCTCTTAAATTGCAGCAGAAATACAGTAAAATTACTGTTGGCATAATTATAACATGTCAAAGTCTCATTTTATTATTATTTGTACTAATGTAATGACCTAGAGTCCCATATCAGGTTTAGGGCCCAGTTAAGCATGTACAAACAAATACAAAGACTCAGCCTCTGATCTCAATGGACAAACAAAAGGAGGGAAGAAGAAGGGTGGAAAAAGGCTAACAATAAGTTCACATCATTACATAAGCTAGTTAGGTGAATAATTAGATGGTTCCAAGTCATTTATTACTAGTATTTCTTAAATTACATCCCCTCACTCATCCATTATTAATTTGCTGACCATGTTAGATATATTCATGAAGGCTTGCTGTCACATTCTAAGATTAGAATCATTTGTAGTTAAAAAAAAAAATCAGCTGGGACAAAGAAGGACTCCCAAGAAAGGACCTGTTTTTCTCTCACTGTTTTTGCTTTGAAACAGGAGTAGATCAAAGTGCACTAAGCAACTGTTAGTGCACGTCAATCGGGTTCACACAGTCTGTTAGAGCATGGCAGGCTACGGCTGGTTAGATTCACACCCCAGCTCACTGCAAACTGATGTTTGTATAAACAAGTCCTTTGAAGACCAGATGTCACAGATCCTAGCAAGCGCCCCCCTCCTGGCCACTCATTAAGACTGCTAGAAGAGAAACCCAAGCCTTTGCTTGTTCATACTCCTGAGTGTATCAAGCTTCTGGAGCCTCAGCAGGCTACAGCACTGTTTCCTCCCTTGGCCTCTCTGGCATGTTTCCTGTGCACTGACTCTCAGTCTGCCACCCCTTGACAGAAATTGAGCTACTCAGTCTACCTGCCCTAGGCTAGTGTGACCAGATGTCTCGATTTTATAGGGACAGTCCCGATTTTTTGGGTCTTTTTCTTATATAGATTCCTATTACTCCCAACCCTGTGTCCCGATTTTTCACATTTGCTGTCTGGTCACCCTACCCTAGGCCCACGCTGTACTGACTTCCAGGGAACCCCAGTTACTTCAATACATCCTGTCCCAGAACTCCACTTCCAGTTTCTAGTTTACAGTTTACCTCTCTGGGAGGCATGCAGTAGTTACGAAGAAGCCAGCACACACTTTGCACAGTCTAATAGCATTTTGCTCTTTTATAGCTAACCATGTTAAGCACAGGAGAGTATACATCATACAAAAAACGAACATTACATGCATGTCCCTTTCTCTCATCCTTCCCTTAGGAGTCCTTATAGACCACTGGTGTCCACGAAGGGAGAGTGTCCCCTGCCTCATGCAGGTTGTTACCTACTGAATAACCTTTCCATCCTGGAGCTTTTAACTAGCTTTTGTGACCCTTGTTCTTTCCTGCCCCACACTTCCTCTTCCTGTCTCACCCCCTGGGTTCCTTATTTAAACTCCTGGTCATCTGGCTGCCTTTGATCTCCTCCTAAAGTTTCCAGTTCTCCTACCTCCCTCCCTTTCTTCAGGGGGGTTAAACTAAAACCAATTCTTAGCATAACAACAAAGAATCCTGTGGCACCTTATAGACTAACAGACGTTCTGCAGCATGAGCTATAAACTTCTTGCATCTGAAGAAGTGGGTATTCACCCACGAAAGCTCATGCTGCAGAACGTCTGTTAGTCTATAAGGTGCCACAGGATTCTTTGTTGCTTTTACAGATCCAGACTAACACGGCTACCCCTCTGATTCTTAGCATAACGTTTGT
Source organism: Mauremys reevesii (assembly GCF_016161935.1). NCBI lineage: Eukaryota > Metazoa > Chordata > Testudines > Geoemydidae > Mauremys > Mauremys reevesii. The sequence goes on from NC_052625.1 coordinate 89,705,268, forward strand.
TAGGTCTAAGGACCATCACTAACCTTAAATATTTCCATAAAAAGATGTTTATTCCAATTGCCTTGACCTAATTAAATTAATTACTGTCAAAGTGAGACAAAACCAGCTGTTAGAAACCAATAGTCTTTTTCCACACAAAACAACCAGGCAGTAGCAACCAAACTCCCCTCACCTCAGCTCCTGGAAAATCCTAACATCCCAAATGAAAAATACAACTACTATCCAGAGCCTACAAAATATATCCCCCTTTCCTCCAAACACTTGCCCAAATAGATGGGCTTTGCTGTCCTAAATACAGGTCTGCAACTTTGGGGCTTCAAATGGGAGAAAGTAAGTTCCAAAGTCAAGAGACCCTTGCAGAGAATGTCTTGAAGCATAATGAATGAGCTCTAGCTCAAACAGTTCTACTGATCTCAACCATGGCAGCATCACAGGGGGAAGAGAGATTAGTCTCTGAAGATGTAGATCACAAGGTAAGAAAAGGTTTATAAAGTTTTATAGGTCAAAATCAGCAACTGAAATTCCACTGAGAAACAAATATACTTAGGCATCTAAGTCCCAGTTTTAGGCTCCACTTAGATCCACAAAATTCCTGCTTGGATATCGCCTAACCCTGTAGACACCTAAACTCACATAGCACCTACGTTTTTACAGTAAAATTCCCTAGCTCCTGCCTAAGCCCCAGAGAAATCAAGGGAAGATAGGCATTTGTCTACCTGTCTTGCCTGCGGGGCCCAATCCAGTAGATATGCTCAGTGGAGAGCCGCCTAAGCAAACCAATAGGAAATGCCATGGTCAGGAGTGTGGCCTAAATCCTGCCTCTCAAAGGGAATTAGGCACTTAACAGGAGGCACCTAAGCCAGGTCATTCTTTTCTCACAAAACCAAGGCAGTGGTGATGCTCCCTGCCCTTATATCCTTTGACATAGCGCTTAGAGCAGTGGTTCTCAACCTTTCAGGAGTCTGATTTGTCATGCATACCCCAAGTTTCACCTAATTTAAAAACTACAACTTCAACCACATGAACATGCTTGCACGCATCAGTAAATGACATAAAATGCATGTTTAATACAGTGTGTATATGCACATTACGTTATCCTATACTATAGTATATAGATCACTAAAAACAAGTCACTGTATGAAATTTTAGTTTGTACCAACTTTGCTAGTGCTTTTTACGTAGCCTGTTGTAAAGCTAGGCAAATATCTAGATGAGCTGACGTACCCCTGGAAGACCTCTGCATACTTGCAGGGGTACACGTACCCCTGGTTGAGAACCACTGGCTTAGAGCAGTGGTTTTCAAACTCTTTTCTTTGTGACCCAGTTGAAGAAAATTGTTGATGCCCATGACCCAACATAATTATATCTTTTGACTAGAGTTTTCATAAAATCATAATATTGCAATACATTCCAGCTTAACCCACTTTACATAACTAACACTAGACACTAGCCTTAGTAAGCCTATAGTAAGGCATGTGGGAGGTGACCCAGCATTATGACACTAAACATTAGTCAGAGGGATTAAAAATAGGAAAATAATAAAAACCCTAATGTTGAAAGTGAAGAAATTAAAATCTTAACAATCTAACAACTGAAGGTACTAAGGAAGGCACATGAACTATGGCAAGGTAAAATTAGGAGGGTTAAGAGGAGGGGAGAACTCATTCAAGGTTGAAGACCAAATTGGGATTTAAGGGGTAAAGAAATGGGAGGCTAAAGGATCAGATGTACCATCTAGTGAGAATTTAAGTCACCAAGGACAAAGGTGAAGGACTGGAAAGAGAGGGAGAGAAAAAGAAATAAGTCAGAGAAGAAACGAGAAGGGGACAGTGGATAGCAACAGCGTGCAGTGAAAGAGATGACTAGACTTTGATGTAGGTTAACATGAAGGACATGACAATGTTATAGGGACAAGGAAACTGCTGGAATTGTTATATAATCTGATATAAATCTAAAAAGGGAGCCCTGTCCTTATGGTCAGTTACTCTAGGTTCCTCCTAAACTTCCATTATCTCTGATGCCTGCTTGGCTATGTAGAATTAATTGCCTTGGAAAGGGAGAGCATCTGTTTTGATTTTCTCTGAAAAATAGCAGGTTTTCTAATCTTGACAGCCAGAGTTTGATAAAAAAAGATATGCTTGCACCATCATCTCACTAGAGTAAGATCATATACATTTTTTTAAGCAGTAAGATGAACAGGAGACTTTCTTCCATGGGCTTTTGTGCTGCCATAATGGCTTTTTCTAAAAAAAGTTTATCAGCCTTAAAATGGCAAGTCCAGGATTATCAGATGACTATAACACAGTGTTGACTGTCAGTTTGTAGGCCTGGAGACAGATAGATTTACAATAGTAACTTTATGGGGATTCTCATAAGTGGGATTCTTTTTTTCTTGGTTTGTGTGTTTTCTGACTTTAGGGATTTTCTTTCTGTCACACAACAGCACTCTGTTGGAACCACCTCCTGGTGAGGTAAAGTGAACAGTGTGGACACAGGAGACAGAAAGTGACACCGCTAACTTTGCTTCAGTCTGACTAATGCTACTCACCATCACTTGGGACATTTAACCTACAATCAATCAATCTAGATTGATGTATCCAAGAGTACAGAAATCATAATTTGAACTCATAATTTAGCCCAAGAGAACAACATAATTCTCACTTGAACACATTTATTTTCTCCAGCATCTGATTTACTAATTAACTCCCACAAGTTTCACTTCCTAAGAACTACTTTGTATTGGTGACCTTAACTGGAATTGGCTCAGGAAAGACCTGTGCACTCTGAATTACTTTGTTTTATTTTAAATGCAAAACAACTAATTATTAAAGAAACTACAATCAATCCACTTGTTTTCTCCAAAAGACTAAGTATAAGTTAATTGATCTATGGCTCGCTAATGTAGTATACTAGATTAATTCTGTGAACATTTTGTTTAGCAACTTTAGTGGCCAAATTCTCATTGCACTTTGGTTGCTTTTTGCCTCACTGCTATATTTACTTAACATTTTACAATCATGATTGATATCCCTGATTCTATATAAACAAAATTTACAGGAATAGTTAACCAATTCTAGACCATCAAATTTTACAAATATTTTTATAAAAATTTTAAAATGTTAATCTAGAAAGATATATCCATTTTTTAAAAAGCTCTCTTTTGTATGACTCAATATTTCATTCTACATAGACAAACTAAGGGGTCAACCAGGTACTCATGAGTGAGATAAAACTTCCATTGAAATTACTTTTGCCCGAATAATAATTTCAGGAATGAATTCCATCATAAACTCAGTACTTTAGGAGACTGTTAGAATTTGGAGAGATTTTCATTGTCATAGGGTTAAGACAGCACACAGAAAAAATAAGGTCAAACAATACAAACAAAAATTATTTTTTTACTTAATACTGTATACTATTTAGTAGTTGTTACTGAGAAAATACTGGATATATTATCCATATGAGAAAAATCTACAGAAGGAAGATGAACAAAAGACAGTAAGTACATTGTACTCTTTAATTAGGGTTTACATCACCATTACTGCTAGTTCTTACAATGTACACTGTACATTTCAACCAATCACAGAAAAGTCTCAATTAGCAGACTCTGTAATGAGGTTCATAATGATTAATGAAGTAGGCACCAAACCAAGCCACAAGCATGCAAGTGCACTCCTCTTCAAAATGCTTTCTAAAACTAGTCTCAAAATTTATTCCTTGCTAGTTTAAAGGCAACCAATATTTAATTTTAATACAAATTGAAATTTTGTTATATATATATTCATTGACAACAAAATTAAAGTTGCCTTTAACTCATGCTCTTCCAGAAAATAGAGTTCAGCAAAACTCAAACCTCTGAAAACCAGGAAATGCAGAATTAAGGTAAATGCCAACACAACTTTAACTCTGCCAACTGGAGCTGGAAATAGATGCTGAGATTTATCTGCATGGATTCTTCCTGCATCCACTTGATGAGGTGTAGACAAATTGAATAGTGAAGGAATTAGATGGAGTAATTTGGAAGAGTGGTGATTTGTGATAAGAGGACATTTGGAGGGCCCTGCACCTCTGAGAGGGTCTGATCCCCCTCTCTTTGACTGCATTTGTGTGTGATCATAGGAAAGAGGTACATGTGTATCTAGAGAAATCCAGTATGCCTCATGTCAGCTATTAGTTCTGAAGGTTATGTCAGTAGCAGTATATAGCAGTCATCTAGCCATCAGCGGTCAGCAGCAAGATGGGATATGATAGCAGTTTGTGGGTTTAATGATGGATAAATGAAAGTATAGTATTTAATGGCATCCTGTGCCTAAAAGTGAAGGGGTTGTAACATTTATTAAATGTGGGGTTGTTTCTGTGGAAGTGGCTAAGTGTTTGGGTGCAGGGCAGGTATCGGTTATGTCCCTGTTTCCTGAGTGTTCTGCACTGTCTACAAAGGCAGAGTGTGAGTATATGTGTAAAATATATATTGGAACATCACTCAAAGAGGGCAGAGATAAAGCTGCATTGACATGTACCTTAATTCTACGTTACCGAGCCCTTTCTGCCGACCTAAAGGGCTTGTAAAATTGACGCCTGTACTCCACCTCGTTGAGAGGAGTAGCGCTAGAGTCGACCTTCCTGGGTCGAATTAAGGGTAATGTAGACACAGCGCTGTGTAATTCAACTGGTTTGGCCTCCGGTAGGTGTCCCAGAATGCTCCAATGTGACCGCTTTGGACAGCACTTTCAACTCCACTGCACTTCAGCCAGGTACACAGGAAAATCCCCAGGAACTTTTGAATTTCAATGTCCTGTTTGATCATTGTGGAGCACTCACAACCATAGCTGACCATGCCTGCCCAGGTCCACAAACATGCTCCAGCATAGAGCATACAGGAGACACTGGATCTGATTGCTGTGTGGGGAGAAGAGTCTGTGCAGGCAGAGCTCTGAACCCGAAGAAGAATGCTGACATCTATGACAAAATTGCACAGGACATGGGGGACAAAGCCTTTACTAGGGACACACAGCAGTGCCGTGTGAAAATAAAGGAGCTCAGTCAAGCATACCAGAAGACAAGGAAGGCAAATAGTCACTCTGGTTTTGAGCCACCAACATGCTGCTTCTATGAGCAGCTGCATGCAATTCTAGGCGGGGACACCACCAGTACCCCAACACTCTCCGTGGATACATCCCAGGGGTCCCAGACAACCACAGGCAACAATGAGGAGGACATTGTTGATGAGGAAGAGAAGGAGGAGGAGAATGTGCAGCAGGCAAGTGGAGTATCCATTCTTCCCGACAGCCAGGACCTTTTCCTAACTCTGGAGCCAATCCCCTCCTAGGACCTACTGTTGCAGGACTGTGATGGCGGGGAAGGCATCTCTGGTGAGTGCACACTTGTAATAACACAATAGGGGTTAAATGCAATTGTGGTTAATGTTTAATTTGAGGTAAACAATTGGGATACAGTGGCGGCCAGTATCCCCGGAAAAGCCTGTTAATCTGCCAAGAGATTCCCCACCAGAAAATGTCCCCAGATGTGGCCTCACACCGCCTAACCTTTCTTGTGTGCTTACCATGCCTGCCTGCCTGCAAACCGAAATCTGCTGCCCAGTGCTCTGCCATGTGTTGTACCTTACTGGTAGGCGCTTCTTTTAGAAAAGAAAATGTGGCCGTATACCTCAGAGAATGTATATACTGCTGTGAATTATTTCACTCATTGCAAGAGTTAACCTTTTGTTTTCAGCAATGTATGTTTTTCCTTGCAGCTGCACCATTGTCTGTGGGTGCTCCCTCCACACCAGCACAAAGGCTGTCCCAGATTAGAAGGCGAAAAAAGTAGACAAAGGAAGACAAGTTCTGTGATTTGATGCGTTCCTCTGAGATTGGCAAGGCCCAGCTGAATGCTTACACGGTCGGAGAGCATGCGCACTGACCAAGAGGGCAGGAAAGCATGCAGGGAACAAGAGCATAAACATGCAAAAGGAGATGTTGCAGCTTATGGGGGAGCAAATGGACATGTTTAGGCATCTGGCTGAGGTGCAGGAAACGCAGCTAGACCTTAGAGTCCCACTGCACCCAATTTTTATTTCCCCTCATAGAGCTGGAAGGGACCCTGAAGGGTCATTGAGTCCAGCCCCTGTCTTCACTACCAGGAACAAGTACTGATTTTTGCCCCAGATCCCTAAGTGGCCCACCTCAAGGATTGAACTCACAACTGTGGGTTTAGCAGGCCAATAGCTCAAACCACTGAGCTATCCCACCAGTGCCTGCCTCATAAAGTTCCATATCCTCCTCTCCCAGATGTCCCAGACTGCGGGGTGGGGGAGGGAGAGGAAGCTCTGTTATCCCTTGAACTCAGCTCCAGGGGATGGTTCATGAAACAGAAAGCTCATATTCCCACAGCTCTGTTTGCTAGACAGTGCAATTGTAGTAAGCTACGTGTCCTTGTCCCTTTCTCCCGTGTTATCAGGCCCTTACACTGGGTTATATTTGCTATTCATTGCTGTCTCTGTTCAGTGTTTGTTAGCATAATAAAAATGCATGAATTGAGGACAAAAGGCTCTTTCTTCACCATGCACAATGTGATTGGTGAGGGTTTACTTTACAGGGCAATACATGCAAAAAAGGGGGCAGCTTGGTAAGGAACAACACACAGAACTGTCACATCAGTGTTGGATCATTCATGAAACTGGTTTTCAAAGCCTCTCGGAGATGCAGTGCACCTCAATGTGCTCTTCTTATTGCCCTGGTGTCTGGCTGCTCATAATTGGCAGCCAGACGATATGCCTCAACCCCCCACCCCGTCAGAAACTTTCCCCCCTTACTTTCACAGATATTATATAGCATATAGCAAACAGCAATAACAATGGGAATATTGCTTTCGCTGAGGTCTAACCTAGTGAGTAAACTGCGCCAGCGCCCCTTTAAACATCTAAAGGTACATTCTACCACCATTCTGCACTTGGCTCAGCCTATGATTGAATTGCTCCTTACTGCTGTCCAGGCTACCTGTGTATGGCTTCACGAGCCATGGGAGCAAGGGGTAGGCTGGGTCTCCAAGGATAACTATTGCCATTTCAACATTTTTCTGGTCTGGGAAGGAAGTTCCCTCTTGCAGCTTTCTGAAGAGACTGGAGTTCCTAAAGATGTGTGCATCATGTATCTTTCCCGACCATCCCATGTTGATGTCAGTGAAACAGCCCTGGTGATCCACTAGCACCTGCAACACCATTGAGAAGTAGCCCTTGCAGTTTATGTACTCTTTGGCAAGATGGTCTGGTGCCAAGATAGGGATGTGCATTCTGTCTATCACCCCACCACAGTTAGGGAACCCTATCACAGCAAAGCCATCCACTATATCCGGCACCTTTCCCAGAGTCACTACCCTTCTTAGCAGAAGTGAATTGATTGCCCTGGCTACTTGGATCACAGCAGCCCCCATAGTAGATTTACCCACTCCAAACTGATTCCTGACTGACCAGTAGCAATCTGGCATTGCAGGCTTCCACAGGGCTATTGCCACTTGCTTCTCAACTGTCAGAGCAGGTCTCATTTTGGTATTTCTGTGCTTCAGGGCTGGGGAAAGCAATTTGCAAAGTTCCATGAAAGTGGCCTTGCGCATTCAAAAGTTATGCAGCCACTACTCCTCATCCCAGACCTGCATAACTATGCGGTCCCACCAGTCTGTGCATGTTTCCCCAGCCCAGAAGGGTGTTCCACTGTGTCAACATGCCTGGCTGCCATGGCCAGCCTCTGCAAATTGCTCCATTCCATGGCTTCCAGCTTAGCTATTTGCGTGGCATCACATTCTGGCTAGGCTCTGCAAATACCGCAGGAAGATGCGTGAGGTGTTTGTGACACTCACAACAACAGTGTACAGTTAAGCAGGGTCCATGCTTGCTGTGCTATGACATCTGCAAGAGTAACCTAGGCTTAGGCATGAAAATGATTGTTTGCTGTTGTTTTCAGGGAGGAGCCAAATGCATCATGGTAGGCTGAGGATATGTACCCAAAACAACTCGCGAAAATGTATTTGTCCTCTCAGGCATTGGGAGACTAACCCAGAATTCCAATTGGCAACAGGAACTGTGGGATAGCTGCCCACGGTGCATCTCTCCATGAGTGAATGTTAGCCATGGTAGGGGAGATGCACTCCGCCAATGGAATGTGCATAGAGGGGACATACAGCATTGATTTTGTAAAATTGGAGGCTAAATGTCGACTTAAATAAATTTGACCTAATTTCATAGTGTAAACAAGCCCTAAGTCTACACTTGCAGAGGTTTTGCGCTGTCAATTTAAATGGTTATGGGGAACTGGTGAAAGAAAAGTGCTGGTTTGTATACTCACTTACTTCCAGAGGCATCAGAGAGTGTTTACATTTGCAGTGCTTCCATCCCCAATTAGAGAAGCACACTGAGGGCAGCTATCCCACAGTGCAGCTCTTTCCATTTTGACGATAGGTCTTGTGGGAAGGGGGGGTGATTGCGGGGCATCCTGGGTCCTTGCACAGCCTCTTCTCCCCAAACACTGATCAGCTCCAGTAGCTCAGCATTGCTCCAAGAAGGGGATCATTTGCTCCGTGGAGCAGACATTGTCACATGATCAGATAAGTGAACACTTGCCAAGAAAACAGGAAGGGGAGTTTCAAAGTTCCTGGGGCTTTAGAAGGGAGGGGTGAATGTCTATTTACCGAGTGTCAAAGCAGCAGAACTGCTGCCCAGAGTGGTCACCTAGACACTATGGGATATCCTGCAGAGGCTAAAAGCTCTGTAAACAGGAAGAACATGTCTTCACTTACACATCACCACAAAAGCATCACTGGTAAGAGCTCTCTCATGGAGGCGGTTTTCTTTTTGCAGTGAAACTTCTGAGTTTCACTGCAAAAAGTCATTGGCAAGTGTAGGCGCTCCCACGGTTTTTGCGCAAAAAAGGGACTTTTTCCACTTTAAATGGCAAGAGTAGACATACCCTAATGAGCAATCCCTTTATTAACACATCAGGAACTACAAGCTTGATGCTTATTATAGCTGCAAATTCCAATATAACCAGCAGAGCTAGGAATGTAACTAAGAAACTCAAGATCTCTAGACAGCAGCCCGTCAGCATATTACGCCCTCATGCTGCCCCTTTTATGATGAAGTACTTTATCTTATCTGACATGTATTTTATCTAAGAAATAGTTATCAGGGAGCAGTAAATTTTCTAGCAAAAATAATGCAACTATCCTATCAAAATGAAAACCCACGGCAAACTGCTTACATGAATGTCAAATTTATCAAGGACACAACTATTGCTGGAGGAACCACTCAATTTTTCACAGCATTTTTGCTATTGTGCTTCTCAAAAAATATCCAGCAGTTTTTCTAATACAAAATGAGGCTGTTTGTTGGTTTTATAGTTGTTGCTATTTTATGTTGAAAACACAACTTTGTATACAAAGAAAAAAAGGCTGAACCCCCCCCCCCAAAGTAATCTTAATACAAACTAACCAGCATGCATTTTAGAACACCTTCTCAGCTATAACATTAATTGCACTTTTGCTGCCCACCAAAAAATATTACAAACATTTTTAACAAAATTCACTGGTGACATAATCACATCCCCAAAAAGGATCAAGTCTATAAAAACACTGTGTTGCAAGAGCTTTACCTTTTAAATATAAATGTCAGAATAACAACATATTTATATCCTATAATGGCTCAGTCCTGCAAGGTGCTGAACATTCAGACCCAATTTTGGAAAATATTTAAGACTGTGCTTAACTTGAAACACATAAGAACAGCCATATGGGTCAGACCAAAGGTTCATATAGCCCAGTATCCTGTCTTCCAACAGTGGCCAATGCCAGGTGTCCCAGAAGGAATGAACAGTTAATCATCAAGTGATCCATTTCCTGTTGCTCATTCCCAGCTTCTGGCAAACAGAAGCTAGGGACACCATCCTTGCCTGTCCTGCCTAATAATCATTGATGGACCTATCCTCCATGAATTTATCCAGTTCTTTTTTGAACCATTCTCCATGAGCATTCTCATTAACTTCAATAATTCCAGGACTATTCATGAAGGTGCTTGATAACATATTGAAGCGGCTTGGCAAAGTGAAGTATTACACCATAATAATGGACTGCACTCCCGATGTTAGGTCATAGTGAAAAGATGTCATTTACAGTAAGATTTGTTGAGTAGGAGGATGGCTGTATCTAAGTAAAGGAACACTATCTGTTTCTGACCTGTGGACAACTCTACTGGAAAAGGCATAACAGAACTGTTTATAAACATTTTGAATGAGAATAAAATAAAGCTTCAGGACTGCTGTGGCCAAGGCTATGATAACAGCACAACATGAAGGGAAGAAACAATGGTGTTCAGGCAAGGATCTTTGCGCTGAATCCAAGAACTTTTCTCATGCCTTGGGAATGCCATTCCCTTAACCTTGTTGTGTCAGATACAGTGTCATCTTCTTTAGATTCAGTATCTCTCTTCAGAGTATTGCAAAGGATATACAACCTGTTTTCAGCATCAATTATCAGGTGGAAGATCCTCACAGACAATGTTACAAATCTGATTGTGAAGGTGCTAAGTGACACTTGCTGGGAGAGCTGCATTGACAGCATAAGGCCAGTACGAAACCAAGTGACTGAAGTCTACCACAGCCTGATGGAATGGGTGCAGTCAAGTAAAGACAAGGACGGAATCTGACACGAGGTGCAAAGCTTGGTAACCCAGATCATTGACTTCAAATTTCTGGTCTCAGTTGTGGTTTGGCATGATATTCTGGGTTCTCAGTAAATGCTGTAAGCAAGGCATTATAAATTCAGTCAATGGACATCATGACCACTACTATTTTGAGAAGCTGCCTTGATTTTGTTGCGGTCTACAGAGACAACAGATTTGAAGATGCCATCACTGCTGCCAAAGAAACGGAGGAAAACTTAGGAGTTGAGCTTGTCTTCAAGGAAACTTGTATTCATCGGAAGAAGAGACAGTTTGGTTACAAGGACAGAGATGAGGTGATCAGAAGCTTGGAAGAAAAATTCAAGAGAGTTTTTTTTGCTCGCTTGTTGACATTGCTCGAGTGTTCATCAAAGAAATATTAGAAAAATGACGCATCACAAAAAAACCTGAGGTTTTTGTATGACCTTCGTAAGCTGCTGCCAGACAGAAAAACACTCTAACAATTGTATGGACCGTCATCGGACACTGACACATGGGGAATGTTCAGACATCAGTGATAAAGACCACTATGTTGAATTGGACAACATCCATTACATTTTGTCATATGGGAAGCACTCTCCACTCCAAGTTTCTCCAATTCATTCATGATGCAGGGCTGAAGGACACTTTTCCTAATGTGTGGATAGCTTTGAGGATTCTGCTCATGCTGCTGGTCACTCTTGTGAGTGGTAAATGCAGCTTTTCAAAGCTCAGGCTCATTAAAATATATTTTTGATCGACAATGACCGACAAGAGATATCACTTGCTATTTTATTGTTTTAAAATTACATTGGCCAGTCTTTGGATCTCTCTGATGCTGTGCTTCAGTTCACAAGGGAAAAGGCAAGAAAATTGACCTTTTGAACTAAAGGATGAGGGTTAACATTCTAAGGCTATCATCTACTTACTTTTGAGGGAATTCAGCACCATAAAAATTAAAAGATTTGTGCACAATATTTTAAAATTCTGCAAAGTTCTGCATATTTTGTCAAAATAACAGAAACACAACAATATAATCACACCATTTTTAATTATTTGCTTACAAGTATTTTGAAATAAATTACCAAAATAATTGAAAATGGTATGATTATATTGTTGCTGTGTTTCTGTATTATTTTGACAAATAAAATATGCAGAACTTCGCAGAATTTTAATTTTTTTAATTATTTGGTACAGAATTCCCTCAAGGGTACCAGGTTTCTCTCAAGGTTTCTGTGTGGCACAATCTGGGTGTGGGGAGCTCGATGGGAGGTCTGGGGAGGGGGATCTGGATGCATGGGAGCTCGGTGTGGGGTTCTGGATGCAGGGGAAATGGACAACAGGGGAGTCCAACTGAAGGTGGTTAGGGCTTAGTGGGAGGTGGTGGGGGAGAGAGGCTTGGTAGGGTGTGGGGGGGTCAAGGTGAAGCTGGTTGGGGTTCAGTGGGGTGGGTGTCCAGGTGTTGTGGGTTCCTGATGGAGGGAGTAAGGCTCAGTGGGGTGGGGGTTCAGGAGACTCAGTGAGGGGTTCTGTGTGCAGGGGGCTCCTGATGGGGGGGCTAGGTGGGAGGTTCTAGGTGTGTGGGCAGGGGGTCACTGTACAGGGAGCTGCTCCCCCTATCCACCCAACTACTGTGCATCCAGAACACCCGCTCCGCAATCCCCCTGCTGAACCTCACCCTCTCCACCGAGACCTCCCCCCCACCAAGCTCCCCAACCCCACGGTGCAGAGCTTCCTGCAGCCAGGGGAAGTTTTGAGGGGTTGATTTGACCTAGCCCCAGTTGCTTTGTGCAGGGAAGGGGGGGAAACTCGTCTCCATCCTCCTCTTCCCCTCCACCCCACCCAGCTTGGACTCATTTCCCTGGGTGGACGGGGCATCCCCAGGCCTCTTTCTCCCCAGTGATTTACCTCTCCCTGGCTGCCCAGAAAGACTTGTCTGAGCTGCTGGGGAGGGGTGAGTGAGCACTGGTGCAGCTTCTCTTTGCTTCCCCACAGAAACCATTTTCTGTAAGGAAGCAAAGAGAATCTACAGGGGGTCATTTTTCTGCTGTGCTGCAGTGGTGCACAATTCCCCCAGGAATAAGCCTACTGTAACACTATTTAATACTGGTCCACCCAATGTTAATGCAGAGTTCAATTTCTTGATATTAATTTTAAAAGTTTCTATAAGCTTAGAGGAAATGAATGCTTTATTTGTTTATATATGGCATGAATAAATACAGATTTACAGATCTGTATTCATCGTCTTATATGACAGGAATAAATCATGCATGCATATCTTGCATCAAAGTCATGAAATGGGCTACAAATACAATGAAAATAAGGTATTCAAACGTTTAACAAATGTGGGGGGGACGCGAAAGATGCTCCTCGCCTGGGGCACCATTTGGTATAGGGCTGGTCCTGGGCCATGTAATAGACTATGACATCTATTGATTATAAGTTAATTATAGTAAGACCATTAGTGAAATCCTGACCCTCCTGAAGTCAATTAAACTTTTGGCATTGACTTTGGGGGCCAGAATTTCACCAACATCATTATTGACCCACGACTGAGTGAACAACACTTAATCATATAAACTATAGAATAACAATAGCACTTCTTAAAGGTGGTTGGCAAAGACAATTGTCCTCCATTAACTTCAGCAGTAGGGCTGAATACCTCTTTGGCAAAGTTTAGAGGATCAGTCAAAGCATAATTATTATTTGAAAACTAAGGAGTATTTTCATTCTTAGGTCTTCCAGCATGCTGCCTTGCCCCAATTACTGATTCCCACTCTGATATGTCATCACAGCATCTGCTTCTGCCAGTATGATCAGAACCACCCTGGAATTCCCTCGGCTCCTTATGGCAGGAGGGGTCAGGTATAAGCTGTTGTGCAATTTTGCAAAGTTTTAAGTATTGTATTCCAATACTTCAATGGACAGAACTTATAGTGCTCTCTGTCATTCATATTTAAAATAATGGTTCAGTGTGAATATGCTATTTTTTAGTTCATAAAGAACTGATTTGCAAAGGCATCTTGAAACATGTCATTAAGTTTCAAAATAATTTTACATCTAGTTCATCTACCTATGAAATGTAAAACTTTCCAAGTTCTCACTATGTAAAATATTGTGAATAAAATAAATGAAATGGTTTAAGATAATAAAAAATGTCTATCAATGATATGATGAGGGTGCTAACTGACAATCTGCTTATTATCAATTTTCAGTCATATGACTAAATTATAAAAGACTGGTGATTCAAATGTGTAACTGAGCAGCGTGCATTTCTTCACACAAGAATATGAAACAAATCTCATTCTTATATTTATGAAAAATACATCAATTCTCCCCCATATTTATAAAAAATTAGTGACTAATTTCAAGAACAGCAATATTAAGAATATTTTCTGAAGAGAAACATCATTAAGCCAGAAACATCATTAAGCCATAAAAATTCTAGTTAAAAATACATTACGAAATTTGAGCTCTGATGAATGATGCTATAATATCTAGCATTAAATATATTTTTTCTGGTCATATTATCATAATATTGTAGAAAGAATGCTATAGTTCTGGTTGAAAAGGTCTTTTCATAAGCAGCCCTGATTTTTAGGTGCTTATAACTTTCTGAAAAAGACAAAGTGAAATTACTCTGGGCTGAAATTTTTCATATTTACTCTCAATCTAAAGGGAGACTTCTTTTTGTACATTTAGTAGACTTCCATTTGATCATTCTCCAGATTATAGAACAGCAGTGACCCATAGTTAAGGTAGCAATTAAATTTCTATTATAAAACAATGTCGATACTACCTTATAAAACACAAAAATAATAGTAATCTCATCATTAGTATGTTACCTATAGAGATGAGGTAGAATTTTTCTATCATATTTAAAAAGAATTGTACAAGGAGTTTATGTATTATGACAGCTAAAATATACATATTCACTAGAAGCCAAGGCAAAGAGATCAGCTGGAAATGTTTGTGGAGGCCTTCTGAATAGAGCCAGGTGAGCAAAACTGCAATATTGCCATCCCAAATCATTCAAAAATCATGAGGTAGGCCCTCAAAATCATGAGTTTTTTTTTTAATTGTGGGTTCCTTTTATTGGCTTTTTAGTTTCAGAGCTTTTATGGTACACTAGGGTAATATTTTCAAGATTTTTTCTGGAACCACCCTAGCTAGAAATTATTTTTTAATGTAAGCTGAGATCGTCATGCAATCTCTTGATTCCAGCAGCTGGGGCTTCAAGAAAAAACATCAAATATTACACAACTTGTGATAAAATCCAAAGAATGGCAATAATGAGATTAAGAAAATGATGCTACAGATGTTAACCCCCCCCCCCAGACTCCTGTTAGCACCCTGTCTTCTTTCTCTATGGAACTCCTTAAGCAAAAATGGAACCCTGCTTTGAAGATCTGCAAGGTGGGGAAAAGAGGGACTGTTTAGCATCTGGGGGCAGCATATTAGGGTGTATAAGATTCCCTTCCCTGCTCCTTCTTTTCACCTCATGCTTCTTCTCGGGCACCATGCAAGAGGCCCCTGGAAAGTTATCAACCCCCTTCTCAATCCTCCTGCTTATTTCCTATTGCACCCAGGCCCCTGTATAATGACAGCTCCCTTCCTCCACTTTCTTGCTGTTACTGGGCACCATTCAGGTGTCTAGAGTGAAGAATTCCTCCCCCAACTACTTTGATCCCTCAAAAGCCTAAAGGGATTTTTAAACTTTAGCATTCTTCTAAAATAATATGCAATAATATGGATATGTGGCTGTTATCTTAACTTCACCTTTAAAAAATGTGTTGGAGGATGTCTGACCATAAAAGAAGTGTATATTTCACCAATTAAGATTTTTTTATAGACTATTTTTGCACATGAATATCTCTGCTCAATTACTCCGTTTTAAAAATCCAAATTTAAACCAACTTAATCCCCAATTAGCACTTACATCCTTTTGGCATTTCTGCAAAACTCTGATTTAGAAATAAAGTATTTAAAAAATCATGCACACCATACAAGCAATATGTGATTGTCTACTAACTTCTTTTAAAAATACACTGATATACAGAGTTACAGACAAATGTATGTAAAGGAGAGCATAAATCTAAAACACTGTCCATCGAAATACAAAGTAAAGCATTTAAGACAGGCTAGTAACATTTTCCTTGTTTGGCCTTCCTTAACCTCAGCCAAAGTGAGTCTTCCCTTTATCCTGAATAGTCATCTCTTTTCCTGAATTCCTCCCATTAGTATTATTTGAATGTGCAATATGTGATTTTGTGAACTCTAGAGAGCGTACAAAATGTGAAAATGACAGCTGGTGGAGGAATACTCGGGTAGACATCAAAGCAGGATCCCCTTCTGATGGCATCTTAAAGGCATGCTTATGGGAATGCACAGGAAGTGGGGATTACATATGAACTTTTGTCTTCTTACATTTAATTCATGTTGGAAGGGGCCCAGAAAACGTCGGACCCTAGACTGCAAACTTCTAATTCCATGTGCTTTGATTTGACTGTGTAATCAAATCATTGCTTATTCAGATAAAAATACCATGCTTTAAACTGAATGTGTGACCATTAGTACTCGCAAGTATCCAATTTTTAATGGGGGACGGAATTATTTTTGCTGCTCTTCATCCCTCTGGTTATGAGATGCTACTGATTCTGTGGATGCTTGAGTCTGCCTCTCATAGGCCCCAGTTAAGCAAATCACTTAAACATGTGATTAAGTGCTTTGCTGAATTGAAGCCTTATTTCCCTATTGTTCTTCATTTCTTCCCTTGTTGGCTTCCAGAGACAGGGTGCAGTATTATCTATATGAATAATAAGAATATTTGCAGTTACTTAGCTTGTATAAAAGTTCATAAGGAATATCATACCACTTCTGCTTCAGGACATAAACCAACCACTAAATTAACTCTGGAGTTAAGAAGAAATTCTCCCATAGGCAAAGTATTACATAATTGTCTATTATAGGGGAATGTTTTTAGTATCCGGTACTGACCACTGTCTGAAACAGGAAATTGGACTACATGAATTTTTAGTCTAACTTTGTATATCAGTTCATCCGTTCCACAGTTTTTGAAGAAAAAACATATTAGAGCAGTAAAAAGTTACATGTGAAAAAAGAAAAGGGATCCCAGTTACTTCAGGATCAGAAACATGTTTCTTTTGGTGAATATCTATTAAGCCAGCTATCTAAACTACAGTAGAAGCTCAGAGTTATGAATACCAGAGTTATGGACTGACTAGTCACACACACACACAGCGCAACTACAGTACAGTACTGTGTTACATGTAAATTACTAAAAAAAATTAAGGGAAAGTTTAAAAAAAGATTTGAAAAGGTAAGAAAGCAATTTCTGTACTTGTTTTATTTAAATTAAGATGGTTAAAAGAAGCATTTTTCTTCTGCACAGGAAAGTTTCAAAGCTATATTAAGTCAATGTTCCAGTTGTAAACTTGAAAGAACAACCATAATATTTTGTTCAGAGTTATGAAAAAAACTTTATTCCCAAGGTGTTAGTAACTCTCAGGCCTGGTCTACACTAGGACTTTAATTCGAATTTATCAGCGTTAATTCGAACTAACCGCTCAACCGTCCACACCAGGAAGCCATTTAATTCGAACTAGAGGGCTCTTTAGTTCGAATTTGGTACTCCACCCCGGCAGGTGGAGTAACGCTAAATTCGACATGGCTAGCTCGAATTAGGCTTGGTGTGGATGCTAATCGAACTTAGTAGCTCCGGGAGCTATCCCACAGTGCACCACTCTGTTGACGCTCTGGACAGCAGTCCGAGCTTGGATTCTCTGGCCAGCCACACAGGAAATGACCCGCGAAAATTTGAATTCATTTTCCTGTCTGGGCGGTTTGAATCTGACGTTCTGGTTGCACATCGGGGCGAAAAAGGTCCCCAGCATGGACTGACAGGGAAGTCATGGATCTGATCGCTGTGTGGGGCGAGGAGTCTGTGCTCTCGGAGCTGCGCTCCAGCAAGCGGAACGCGAAGACCTTCGAGAAGGTCTCTAAAGCCATGAAAGGGAAAGGATACAGCCGGGATGCGATGCAGTGCCGCGTGAAAGTGAAGGACCTAAGACAAGGGTATCAAAAAGTCAGAGCGGCAAACGGACGCTCCGGAGCCCAGCCCCAGACATGCCGCTTCTACGAGGCACTGCATGCCATTCTAGGTGGGTCTGCCACCACTGCCCCACTAGTGACGGTGGACTCCGAGGACGGAATAGTGTACCGGGACAGTTCCTCCTCCATGTTCGCCGATGGGGAAGATGAGGAAGGGTCTTTTGAGGACGGCGCAGGCGACATCGAACCCACTCCCGCTTTCCCTGACAGCCAGGTTCTCTTCATCACCCTCACAGAGATCCCCTACCAACCGTCCCCGCCCGTGAACCCGGACTCGGAATCAGGGGAAGGATCAGGCGGTAAGTGCTACAAACAGGGAAACATTTATTTTTTAAGAAACAGGTGTGTGTGTATATATATATATATATATATATATAAATAGAAATACTATATAAAATTTTTAAATATCAAACTATACAAACAGTAGGTCTACACATATAGGGATCGAGCAATAATCCTCTGGGGACAGTTCAAAAAAGCTCTCAGAGAGCAGCTGGAAAAGCCTCAGCAGGAGGTTCCTTGGGAGAGGTGCTTTATTGGGTGCTCCGTGGAAGCACACTCTTCCGCGCCAGGCCATCCGAAGGTAAAGGGGAAGCATCGCCTCTACGAGCATGGCAGCGTATGGTCCTGGTCTGTGCAGGGCTTCTGTTAGCATCTGCTCTCTCTGAGTCCGCCTGACACGCCTCAGGGTAATGTCGTTCTGGAAGTGCTGCATCTAATTAGGGGAATTAGTGTACTGTTACTATTGTGAATGGTAGACTTTTACTTTGCATAAGAATGACCCTCGCTTAACAGACTTTTCCTTTGCATAAGAATGACCCTCGCTTAACAGCCACGGGTTGGAGGCCACAGAGGAAAAGCATACAGTGATCTTTCCCGTGCACTGGCGGGAGGGGCTGCAAAAGGGTCATCTTTTCTGCTTTGCACATTGCCTTTAGCAGGAGAGCACAGCTAACCACTAACTGATAAGCAGTATGTACTGTAAGGCTTACCAGGACTTTGTGCAAGAGGGATGCAGCTGTCTCTCCTCGCTTGTGCGCTATCCAGTGCAATGGCGCTGCCAATGAGAGCGTATTCCGAAATCTCGGACTAGTTCTGAGATCTCCTGAGACTTGGTTCCCTCTTTGGTCTTGTTAACTGAAACTGACTAGACTGTGTTTACTGTTGGCAAACATGTATGTGTTCAAGGAAATCACCTACTTTTTTGCATCACACAGCTTCGGCTCCTTCCCGGACTGCCCCGGCATCCCCCTCGCAGAGGCTGGCTCAGATTAGACGCCGAAAGAAAAAGACTAGGGACGACATGTTCCAGGAACTGATGGCCTGCTCCAGAGCAGAGGCGGCAGAGCAGAGACAGTGGAGGGAGACCCTGTGTCAGCAGCATCGCACACACCTGGAACGGGAGGATAGGTGGCGGCAGGAAGACCAGCAGGCGACTCAAACGCTGCTTGGTCTAATGAGGGAGCAAACGGACACGCTCCGGCGCCTTGTAGATGTTCTGCAAGACCGCAGGCAGGAGGAGAGAGCCCCCCTGCAGTGCATCTGCAACCGCCCTCCAACGCCAAGAAGTCCTGTCCCCCCCTCACCCAAAGTTACAAGAAGGAGGGGCGGTAGGGGCCGTGAGAACTGTCCCTGCACCGCAGCAGACCGATAATGTTCGAGACAACTCTTGCGCTGTAAATTTGTACAAGCTCTTTCCTTACAGCATCAACCAGTCCCAACTCCAAGTTTAAACCCCCCACTGTGTACTACATTATTAAAAGCGGTTTGGTGTTACTCACTGTTTCCGTCACGTTTCTGGTGTCAGAAGACTTTCTGTGGGTGTGTGTGTGGGGGGGGGGGGAATTGTAATTTCAGTGCATAGCCCACAGTGCCATGGTACAGACTTGGGTGCAGGGTCAACTGCAGGGCACACACAGACTGCAGTCACTAGGCACCAGGGACAGTCTGTGTGGTGTATGCTGCCCCGGGTCTTTCCTTGATGTGTATGCTTGTCCAGGGTCCTGGTGCCTGCCATCCCCGAATGTAAAGGCAGGCTTCCCTTCACATGCACATGGACCGTAGCCACGATCCTCCCCGGTGCCCTGAGCCCCAAAAAGAGCCCTCATCCAGGGGCAGATACTCACCCTTCCCCCACACCCCTTCCAACGCCCAAACCCACAGCCGTCATGTTAACCCCTATCCAAAGACGGCACCCCTCGCCCCTTCCTGCAAACCCACCCATCAGTGCACACCTTACCCAGCACAGAAAGCTTCCATGTTTCAACCAAGAAACAGAAATGCAAAGTCAACGAAAGATTTATTATTAATTACTGAAACATGTCCTTAGTTTTAAAACGTCCTTTTGAAGTGGGGGAAACTTGGTTTGTGATCAGGCTCTCTTAAAATCAAGTGGACAGTCACAGGTTACCCTGCTCTGCGAGGAAACTCGCTTTCAAAGCCTCCCTGAGGCACATCGCTTCCCGCTGGGATATTCTATCGGCACGGGTGTCTGGCTGATCGTAAACAGCAGCCAGGCGATTTGCCTCAACCTCCCAAGCGGCCAAAAAGGTCTCGCCCTTGCTCTCACAGAGATTGTGGAGCACACAGCAAGCAGCAATAACTACGGGGATATTCTTTTCGCTGATGTCCGAGCGAGTCAGTAAGGTCCGCCATCTCCCCTTGAGACGTCCGAAAGCACACTCCACCACCATTCTGCACTTGCTCAGCCGGTAGTTGAAGAGTTCCTTCTCACTGTCCAAGGCGCCTGTATAGGGCTTCATGAGCCAGGGCATTAGCGGGTAGGCCAGGTCCCCGAGGATCACTGTAGGCATCTGCACATCCCCAACCGTTATTTTGTGGTCCGGGAAGAAAGTACCTGCCTGGAGGCGTCTAAACAGACCAGAGTTCCTGAACACACGCGCGTCATGAACCTTGCCCGCCCACCCGACGTTGATGTTGGTAAAACGTGCCCTATGGTCCACCACAGCTTGCAGCGCCATTGAAAAGTAGCCCTTTCGGTTAATGTACTCGGTGGCCTGGTGGGCTGGTGCCAGGATAGGGATGTGAGTCCCATCTATAGCCCCACCGCAGTTTGGGAATCCCATCGCGGCGAAGCCATCTATGATGACCTGGACATTTCCGAGAGTCACTACCTTTGAGAGCAGTTGCTCAACGATTGCGTGGGCTACTTGAATGACAGCAATCCCCACGGTAGATTTGCCCATGCCAAAGTGGTTCGCTACTGACCGGTAGCTGTCTGGCGTGGCAAGTTTCCAGAGGGCTATGGCCACTCGCTTCTGCACACTCAGGGCTGCTCGCATCCTTGTGTCCTGGCGCTTCAGGGCAGGGGACAGCAAGTCACACAGTTCAAGGAAAGTGCCCTTACGCATCCTGAAGTTTCGCAGCCACTCTGTGTCATCCCAGACCTGCAGCACTATGCGGTCCCACCAGTCTGTGCTTGTTTCCCGGGCCCAGAATCGCCGTTCCACACCATGAACGTGACCCATTGCCACCATGATCTCCACTGCCTGGCGTACCCTGGTTTCTGAGAGGTCTGTGCCACTCTCCTCACCGCGCTGCCGGAGCCTCCTCGCCCGGTTTCTCAGCAGCTGACTGTGGAAGAGGTGGACGATAAGATGCGAGGAGTTGACAACGGCCATAAGTGCAGTGATGATCGCAGCGGGCTCCATGCTCGCAGTGCTGTGGCGTCCGCGCTGTAACCGACCAGACAAGGGCGCGAACAGATTTCCCGCCGGCACTTTCAAGGAAGAGAGGGAGGGCGTGATTGACGGTTCAATGATGACATTAACCCAAAACCACCCTCGACACATTTTTCCCCCCAGCATGCATTGGGGGGAAATCCCACAATTCCAATGGGCAGCGGGGAGTGCGGGAACTGTGGGATAGCTTCCCACAGTGCACCGCTTCCAAAGTCGAAGCTGGCCCCGTGAATGTGGACTCAGAAGTTCGAATTTGTGTATTTAGTATGGATACACAAATTCGACTTCATAAGGTCGAATCCACAAATTCGACTTAAGTAGATTCGAAATAGTCCTGTAGTGTAGACAAGGCCTCAGGTTCTACTGTAATACATTTTAAACACAGGGTACTAAAACTGAGAACTCTTGATTTTTTTACCAGACTAGCCAGAGGATTAAATGCTTCTATTTATTATTGGGGTGGTGGGAGACCTTTCACCAACAAGTTCCATGTTGGACCAGGGGGAGTAGACCCTGTATCTTTCATGCCTAGGTAGGTACCCTAACCACAAGGCTATAGAGTCATTGTCACTCTTGTTGGCCCAATGACTATTTAAGTATTTATACAAAGTAGAACAGTTTCAAAAGGAGATATTCAGAGAGCCCTACACCAGACTATTCAATAGCTACATCCTAAGACTAGGGCACTCTCCTGAGAGGTGGGAAATCCACATTCAATTACTTTCTCCCCATTGAGCAGAGGGTGGTACTGAATCGCTGAGTTAAAATTATAAAGTGGACACTACCATGGCCTGCTCCTCCAGCATTTCTTGCATAACACGGCTTATATACATGATTCCAAGAGAAGGTTCATGGCCAAAGATCCCAAGCAGAGATAAGTACCAAACTCCCTGAGAAGGGTGAGCATAGGACACACCCTCTCATTCACATCTGCTGTTGTCTAGTTTAGATGGGGAGCTGCTTACCTGCTGGCTTTTGCGGCTTCCATACTTAAGTACATATTGCCTGGGCACCTAACTCAGGCTTTGTGGATTCCAGTAATTTTCACAAGCTCTGCAAAAGCTCTTAGGTATCTATATCCCAGTTTCAGGCAGCTCTGTGATCCACAGTCTTCCCCCCACTCAGCTACCACTTAACCCTGTGAGTACCTAATCTCAGGGCATGTCTACACTACCATCTCAAATTGACCTGTTAGATCAACTTACAGTTACTGCAGTACTTACTAATGTCCACACTACCATCCTGTCGATAGTGTGCGTCCTCACCAGAAGCGCTTCCACCGACTGGGGGGCTGAGAGCCCAGGCTCTTAGCTCCATGCAGCTCCCCATTGGGAGCCCAACTGCCCCCAGAGGCTTCTCACCTCCCTGCTCTGAGCTGGAAGTGGGGGAGGAGAGGAGCTGCTCCCAGCTGGGAGTAGGGGGAAAGCCGTCTGAGGTCCAGTCAGCTGCCATTCTCCTGGTGGGGAGCAGGGACCCTGAGGGGCAGCAGGGTTCCCAGTAGGGAGTGGAGAGCCCGGGCAGCAGCCCAAGCCAGGAGCCTGGATGGCAGCATGGTTTGGAGCAGAGACCTGACAGCAGCCCAGCTGGGGAGACAGGAGCTGGCTTTCTTGTCAATGTCATGGCTCCAAGACAGCCAACAACCCCTGTAAGGAATGCAGTGTCGCCCTAACTACACCAAAATAAACCCTAAGCCTCTCATGGAGGTGCAGTTATTATGTTGGTGTGGTAGGGTACTTACATCGGTGGGAGCAAGACTGTAGTGTAGATATGAACATACTTAGGTTGACATAAGCTGCTTATGTCGACCTAACTCTGTAGAGAAAGCCAAGCCTTACTCGGCATCTACATTTTTGCTGTAAAAGTCCCTGAAGCATCTAGGCTTCTGCCTCTGGGCATGTGCAGTACTCCTCACTCTTGTCGCGATCCGATACGAAGTTATGGCTTTGAATGGCCAATTGTCGGTCCACGGCCATCTTGTCCTGTTAAAAGGACAAGGCAGCCTCCATCTTGGACCAGGTTCTTGTTGTATAGGAGAGGGCAGAGACTCAATCCTGCCCAGCAATACTGACTGTGTATGCTCTCCTGTGTTTTTGGTTTTTTCCCTCTCTCCTGCTGGGCCATCTAAAGGTCAGGCTAGTTGTGTGTGTGAAGGCCTGATTCTGCCCGGCAACCTGTTTTTTTTGGGTCGGTCGTCTGGAGGTCAGGTTAATTCTGCCCAGCGACTCACTTTCCCGCTCTTTTTGGACCCAGTCATCTAAGGGTCAAGCTTGTTTACTTGTCAACTCCAGTGTGCCGTGTGCAAATCCTGCTAACATGGGGTGGCAACAGCTCGAAGCCTGGAGGGAGGAGGGACCAGGGAGCCAATCAGATACTGGCACGAGGGAGTGAGACCTCTTAATAAAACTAGGTTTCCCCCCAAAATTTGTGTGGAGCATCCGCGTGTTAGCTGAAGGACCTGATCAACCTTTCGGCCAGGGTCTCCTCCCGGTAAAGTGCACTCGTGTCGTATCGTTTGGATTCGTTGTCGTTTGGACCCGATCCCTGTCAGCTCGTCATGCTTCTGGTGTCTGTTCTGCTGGTCAGCTGCGCCTGGAGTGCGGTATTTGTTTTTTAATATCTGACAGTTAGCTTATCTAGCCTCTTATTTTTTCCCCTCCCTAACTTGGTACCAAATATCTACTCAGGATATCAGGATTGTATTAATGAGCTCAGAATTACACAATTGCTTAGCTAGTTTGTATAATTGTTCTATTTGTTAGTGAATTGTTAATTGCAAACTGTTTTATGTGTGTGAATCACTGCTCTGTCTTTGTCCGGCGTGAATGAATCTGGGAGCTGTCTCCACCTGGAGATTAGCTGACCAAGGGGTTCCTGTCCCCGCGGTCTGAATGAGTGGAATCTGCCCAGCTGCAGCCGCACCACACTCTGGGTTACCCTTAGTGTGAAAGCAAGGGTGGCTGAGGCAGTGGCCCGTGGGTCTCTTTCTCTGTGTTGCACCGGGCACCGCTCTGATGAACCCAATTCCCATCTTGTGTGATTGGTGTGTCTGCCTATTTGGTGTGGTGTGGTGAGCAGTATAAAGTGTATTATTACTGTGTTTTGGGGTGTGTTTGTAATTTTGATACCATCCCAGCCAAAGTTGCCTGCTCCCCCGGCCCAAGTTGTAATTATCCCCTAAATAAACGCAGCCACTTGGCTTTTCACTGTTATTCTGGTCCTGCCTGTTTTTCCTCACTCAATACCAAGCTTTAACGGACCACAATTTATTTTGGACAACTTTAGGTGACTGGACACCTATATGATGCCTATGCCCCAGCACAATTCTCAAACCAGCAGAAGATAGGCAGGGGCTGATGTGGTTGGCATGCTAAGAGCTGGCCTACTGGATGAGGCCCCATTAAAAAGCCATCCAGAGGAAGCTATGGTGGTGACTCTCTTACAGCCTCCTAGTTGGTACATTCATCCAACATGTACCACACCCAGGTTCAATTCCTCCTTCTGCCTTAGGGAGCGCAAGGATTTGCACAGAGGTCCCCTACTTCTCAGAAGAGTGCCCTGACCTCTAGGGTTTGCAATACTTTGATGTGAGTTTCTCTCAATCTCTTCTGTTAAATCTGTTCCACTTTGAACATCTCCTCTTCCTCAATAACTCTTATTGGCTAGTTTAAATGGTGGGTTTTGTGGGTCCCATTATCACACATCGATCTCTCCCCATGCATTCTATGAGGCTGGGCACCCAACTCAGGCTTTGTGAATTCTTGTGATTTTCTAAGCACCTAAAATTTAGGTGTTGCAACACCTAGATCCCTTTGTACATCTGGACCTAATACTCTACAACTCCCTGATCTCCATTTTTGAGTCCTTCTCCCATGAGAATAACTCCAGTGGCTGCCTATACTGTTGTTTATAACTCTCCCAAGCAACAGTACTGTCAATAAGAAACCACCATGATACTTACCAGTTTCACTACTTCCCACAGTGTTCTAACTATCAGCTGTATTATTAATTTCATTCTGCTGTTGATTATCAAAGCTAGGAGCCATTGCAGTGACAGTGGATTTACTTGTTTGAAGACTAGGAAGACAGTACTGCATTTTTTCACATTCTGTTAACCTTCCAAATGTTATTGTCATAACCATAATAGAAACCATAACAGCTAGAATCCTAATTGTTTAAAAATAACTTTAATTCACTTAAAGCATGAAAGTTTAGGTATCCATATTCACCAGCCAAAGCTTTCCACTTGTCATGAATTGAGTAAATTTTTTCAAGCCCTGCTAAAACTTCTGAATTTCTAGACTAAATCAGGTATTCTTTCATATATTATTGCTTATACAAAGATATGCAAATATCTGTGTGAACTGAATATATCCGGAGAGGAGGAAAGATCTTAAAAAATTAATCCTTAAACTCACTGAAGTGGTTATATAGTTTGTTCTTCACATCTCTAGAATTAAAAAAGCTGTAAAATAAACCCCTTTCTTTTTTGTTTTGCATTCTCTCCACCAAGGTCAAATTCATCTTGCCTTTATTAATATAAAAAAGGTGTTTTAAAAGTCTTTGCAGATATATTTCAGCATCTCCAGAATTTGGAGAAATTTTGTGGAAAGTAATGGTGAATTATAAGTTATTAATGATCAATATGATGAAGAAAGTGTTATATAATCGGTAAACAGTTGAGGCACAGAAGATTTTAGATGATAAAGCTTCAGCATGAAGACCAAATTAAAAATAAATTATCTGGTTTCCACAGCCCATATGTCTGCTGAAGGCTGAAAGAATGTCATGTCTTGGGACTTGCCTGGGGTTTGTTGGTCTGAAAACAGGAGAGAGCTGTTATTTAAACCATTCCTGATGCAATCTACCCAAGATATAAAAAGTGTATCTAATGTATGATAGAAAACAATACCTAAAAATAAGATAACAACAATGGTAGGAAGTTTACAAGTTAATTTACCAACATTGGGAGAACAGCAAGAAGTAAGATTAGAAATTCCTTCCACTCTCTCCAGTGTGTCGGTATTTTTCTAGTATCAAGAGTGCCAATCAACAAAGGTACTTAGGGGCCTAAGCCCCAGACTGGGTGCTTAAATCCCATTTTTTGTCTCCAGTGAGAGTCATAAAACTTACACCAAACACAGGCACTTAAACTCACTCAGTACCTAACTTGTCTTGGAAAAAGTTCCCTCTGTGCCTACCGTAAGTTTCTGCCTCTGAGTGTGACATTGCTGGTTCACTCTAGGTGTCCAGTTGCCTATCTCCCTTCTAGCCCCAGAAGAATCCAAAAACTGGGGGGAGGCTAGGTGGAAGAACATCTAAAGCCACCTACCAGATCGGGTCTCATTCAAAATTTGCTCAGAGGTCTACCACCGTTAGGAGAGTGCTCTAAGCACTGAGCTCTGGGAAATTCTGATGGCAGGCTCTCTTAGTCTCTCCTATTGAAGCTGTTCCACCATGGATAAACAACAAAAGAGTGACTGGAGCAGGAGGACTGGAACCTGAATCTCTCATCTCTCTCTCATTCAGTGACTATTCAAGTATTTATCCACAGGGGAAAAGTCATAGGACCAACGAGAGAGAAAGAATAACTTGTAGCCTGGTGGGTAGGGCACCCATGTGGGAGACCCCAGGTCCAGTCCCCCTTCTCCAATCACTCTTTAATTATTTATCTACAGTGGAAAAGCTACAACAGGAGAAATTGAGGGACCTCCACACCAGAAAATCCCATAGCCCAGTGGTTTGAGCACATTCCAAAAAGAGAGAGGATTTAAACAGGGATCTTTAAGTCTCCCCTCTGCTGGCAGGGGAGACTTAAACGTGGGGCTCTACATCCCAGGTGAGTGCTCTAACCACTAGACTAACAGTTATACAATGAGCACCACCTCCTCTGGCGGTCTTGTGTGCAGGGCCGCCCAGAGGGGGGGGCAAAAGGGGCAATTTGCCCCGGGCCCCGGGCTCAGTGGGGGCTCCCGCCTCCGCCCCTCTCCTGGAGCCTCAGCGCATCAAACGCCGAGTCTCCGCCGGAGCCCCTGAGCCCCGCCCCGAGCCGCGTCGTCAGGGGGTGGGGCTGGGAGCTCTGGGCTGAGCTCGGCTCCCTCCGCTCGGCGTGGAGCTCCCAGCCCCGCCCCCTCCCCACGCGGCTCTGAGCGGGACGGAGCTCAGGCCCCGCCGGCTGCGGCTGTTCCGGCGAGGCGCTGAGACTCCGGGTGAGGAGGGAGCCGGGGGTAAGACGTTGGGGGTGGGGCGGGGGAGAAGCGGGGGCCGCCGTCGAAGCGCAGCCCGGTCTTCGGCGGTAATTCGGCGGCGGGGGGCCCCTTCCGTTCCGGGACCCGCCCCCGTAGGGCCCAGAAGACCCGCGGTGGGAGCCCCCCGCCGCCGAATTACCGCTGAAGACCGGGCTGCACTTCAGCGGCGGGTCCCGCTTCGCCGGTAATTCGGCGGCGGGGGGTTCCCGCCGCGGGTCTTCGGGGCGCTTCGGCGGCGGGTCCTGGAACAGAAGGGGCCCCCGCCGCTGAAGACCCCGGGCCCCCGGAATCCTCTGGGCGGCCCTGCTTGTGTGGAGCAAGGCACCTCACTCATTCCTGCAAAAAAATAGCTTAGACACATAAGCCTCCCAACTCCAGGAGATGAGCTCCCATGCCTAGCATGCTGGTTTTTGTGGATCACATCTTAGGTACCTATCTCTCCCCATTCATTGTATAGAAAGACTAAATGCTAATCTCAGGCTTTGTGAATCACAGTGTTCGTTGTTCTTGTAATTTTCTGAGCACGTAAAAATTAGGTGCTGCAACATTCAGCATTGCAATGCCTCGGTCCTTTTGTGGACCTGACCCAAGGAGCTCAGAACTTTATATAATATTCTAGCAGAGGTATATAGAGAGAAAATTGTCTCATGAACTCATGTCTGTGCATTTGCAGCCAATAATTGCCCAACAATTTGAAGGATGGAAATGCTACTAAACTTATTCACAGGACTCAAGAAGAGAAAATAGGATTCACAAAAGATCTATGGCCTGTCTAAATCAAAGGACGGAAACTGTCTAATGTTCATCTTATGGATAATGTTGGATGAATGTGATTGCAGATAAAGATACCAGTCAAAGTCATAGACTGGTTTAAATGAAAATCGTGAACAAAATTGGGAACAAATTTGAAACGAGCATCAAAGACCAGCTGGTCTTGGTGAAAATGTAAAAATGAGGTTTTGGACATGAGGGCCTGTAGCTTACTAGCACATACTGTAGATGTGAGAACTATTAGAAAAACATAATTATGATCTAGGAAACACACACTTATGGGTTCTAAATGGAGGACTCATGAACCCCAGAATTAGAGATAAATGTTCTATGCCAGCTGAAAGTTAGGATTCCAATCTTTCAGATGTGGTAGCGCATAGATTCTAGTTCTGAGTTCTTCAGAGGGGTGATTATACAGTTCTTTGTGTTTCTACAGAGCCCAAATCCTGACTGGAGACTTTGTGAATTAAAAGCAATAATAATAATAATAATAATAATAATAAACAAACAGTTCTTTATATACTGATCACTAAAATCAGATTCAAATTCAAGTTTGTTGATGGTTCATATGAACATAAGAACGGCCACACTGGATCAGACCAAAGGTCCATCCTGTCTTCTGACAGCGGCCAATGACAGGTGCCCCAAAGGGAATGAACAGAACAGGTAATCATCAAGTGATCCATGCCCTGTCACCCATTCCCAACTTCTGGCAAACAGAGGCTAGGGACACCAATGGCTAATAGCTATTGATGGACCTATCCTCCATGAATTTATCAGTTCTTTTTTGAACCCTGCTATAGTGTTAGCCTTCACAACATCCTCTGGTAAGTAGTTCCACAGGTTGACTGTGCGCTGTGTAAAAAAATACTTCCTTTTGTTTGTTTTAAACCTGCTGCCTATTAATTTAATTTGGTGATCCCTAGTTTTTGTGTTATGAGAAGGAGTTAATAACACTTCCTTATTTACTTTCGCCACACCAGTCATGGTTTTATAGACCTCAATCATATCCCCCCTTAGTCATCTCTTTTCCAAGCTGAAAAGTTCCAGTCTTATTAATCTCTCCACATATGGCAGCCATTCCATACCCCTAATCATTTTTGTTCATATGCTTGTTTTATATGATAGCCCTGTTTTTTATATTTCATGTTTTGTGTCTTTAAGGCCTAATTTAGGCAAAGATTTATGCACGTGTTTAACATTATGCCCTATGAATAATCTTACTGAAGTTAATTTGATTATGCATATGCATAAAGTTAAGCACCCGGGTATGACTGATTTGGCTGCTAACGTTAAATAATAAGTGTGTTTTTATTATTACATGATAATAAGTCAGTGCTGGGACCTCTAGAAGGGGAAAATGTTATTTCTCAGATATATTCTACAGAGTACAATGCTTCTCATTATATTTAAGGTAGACTTGTTTGTTTGTTTTTCATATATATATATATATATATATATATATATATGAATTAAAGAGTCTGGGTGAGATCCGTTTCTAGGGGTTTTTTCATGCATTTTGTAATTATTATTGGGAACATATATGCAATTAAAAAGAGAGAAAGAGAAAGACTGTTGCCAACACTTTGAACTGTACCCAAAAGCAAATAAAAAGCCAGTCCAGAGCTTTGAGCACAGATGTTGTGTGCTCATAATAGCACATCCCACTTAGAAACTGAGAAGCATTACCAGAAGCATTGAGGTTTATTTATTAAATTTAATGGAAGCAATCAGTTACAACAACAATTACTGTAGGAAAGGTTTACTACAGACACAGGGTGTGATATTGCAATCTTTACTAATGGCAGAAGTCCCACACACTTTAATAGAACTACTTCTGTAAAGACTGTTTGTGAAAGTAAAAGTTGATGGATCAACCCCTATTTGTGATCCTCATGCGAAAGGGCTAGCCACTAGAAAATAAATGTAAGGTAATATTCTAAGCTTCTAAGGTAATATTTTCCAATACTGTGTGAAAGGTTTTTGATGATTATTTTTGGAAGTTTGTATTTTTCATGTGATGTTCAACTGTTTTCTTCTACCTCTTTGTATGGGTTTTGCTTTAACTAAAATATATACTTAAAATAATAATTAATAGTATTATTATGTTGCTGTCATAGGTTTATTCCCCACTTTGAACTTTAGCGTTCACAAGATGGGGACCTGCATGGACTCCTCTAAACTAAAATCCTAGTTTAGATCTGGTTCTCACTGCCACCAGTTAAGTTTAAAGTGGATAACACACTGCCTGTCCCCCAAGCTTCCCCTGGGGAACCCAGATTCAAACCCCTTGAATCTCACCAGAGAGAGAGAAACAGCCAGTTCCCCTCCCCCCCCTTCCCTCTCTCCAGCCTGCTCCGGAGAGATTACACAGCGAGTCAAATCCTTGACTCAACACAAAGAGGGACTCACCTCCCCCTCCCTTTCCCCTAGCCCTTGGGAAAAATACCTTGATTCAAACTCCTTGAATCAAACAAAGAGGGATTCACTTTTTCCCCCTCCCCTTCCCCTGAAAATCCAAACAAGGGAAGAAATCAATCAAGTTCTAAAAAAGAAAAGATTTTATTAAAGAAAGAAAAAAAAAGTACACTCTCTCTGTATTACCAGGATGCAAAAAATACAGGGTCTAACTTATAAAAACTAGAGAGACTTCCCCCTCCCTCCTCCTCAGCATAATCAAAGTAACAGCAAACAGAAATAAAAAATTCCTTCAGCAAACACACAATTGCAAATATAGAAAACAACTCAAAAGAGTAATCCGCCTTTTTAACTAATACTCACTATACTGGATAGTAGGAAATACTCCAGGAGATCTTGGAGACATATCTGGCCTCTCTTAGATCCAAAGAGAGCACACAGAGCAAACAAGGAACACAGACAAAGCCTTCCCTCCACAGAGATTTGAAATTATCCTGTCCCTTGATTGGTCCTCTGGTCAGGTGTTCCTCAGGTTACTGAGCTTGTTAACCCTTTACAGGTAAAAGAGACTTTAACCCTTAACTATCTGTTTATGACAGTTGCATTTCTATAGTATCTTTCAGCTGAGGATTTAAGGACTATCTCTTTTGCAAAGAAAAACTTTCACCATATGATGTGACATTTATGTCGTAATTTCACCATACAGTGACACAAGGTCAAGACTTTTTGACACAGTGTCATGGCATGACATGATAACATTTTAATGAAGTACAATATAATTATGTTTGGACATAACTTCATGATAGGTTGGAATTTGATTCAATATTATTTGATTATGCAAAACAATATAACAACACACACGGTGACACAAAACTGGCACATTTTAACCTGAGGTATCACAATATCCTGAGAGACCACCCATTACCTCAAGATGACATTTCCTCAAGGCCTTAAAGCTATTTCCATGACCAATTAATCTCAGTTAAAATCCTGCCAACCCTGCATACTTTCTGGCAGGCACCGCCCCCACCCCCGAACCTGCTTCATGGGCATATGAGACTAAATAAATTAAAAACCTCTTTACTGGCAGCAAACATACCACAGTGTTTCTCATCATGGCTTTAACAGTGAATCCATCGGTGACCTGCTGCTTGGTTCTCCTCGGCTGCCCCAGTGGCTGCTGTTGTTGTGAGGGTCTCTCTCCAGTGAGTTTCGGGGGGCTCGAACCATCTTTCTCTGCCACCATCTCCCCAGGCACCTTTATGGGGGATAGGAATTAAATATATAGGCTAAAAGAATAAAGTGGGAAAAAAATAAATCCTCCTCACTGTCCTGCTGCCCTTCCTCGCCCCCTGCCCCTGCTGCCCTTCCTCACCCCCGGCTGTTGCCTATGGAGGCTCCTACGTGGGGTCTGGCTGGGAGGGCGGGACACTGCCTCACTTTGTCGCTAACACCAACACGCTTCCAGGGACGCCTCACGGTTGCTAGGCAACGTGTCAACAACCTGCCCGGCTTCCGTTTGCGGTCACGTGAGAAGGGGGGGTGAAATTGCGCAGATCACGTGGAACAGCCCGGGCGAGGGCAGGAAAGAGCGCACGCACGAGAGAACTACACTACCCAGAGTACTAAGCGATCGGCAGGCGCGCTCCAAGTGTGCGCATGCGCACTATGACACAGCAGTCCCGCCGGCTCGCCCCGCAGTTGCGTGTTTAGTCAGAGTGCTGAAGGCGAGAATTTGAGCTGCGGACGGGACGGGTGCGTGCGCGCGCTCCCTCCCCTCCCCCCACCGTGGCCATGATAGGTGAGTGAGTGAGACCCGGATGCAGCGTCCCCCCCTCCAGCTTGTCTCCCCCCCACGTCTCTGGGCCTTGCTCTGCCGGCGCAGGAGTGAGCAGCCTGTGGTGTCCCCGCCGCCTGGGCCCCCGCGCACGCTGGCTCGTGGCCGCCCGCTTTCCGGCCTGCCCGGCACTAGCTGGTTCGTCATCAGCGGTGTGGTGGTTCTTCGCCCCCGCCGGCAGGCCAGCCCCGACAACACCGAGTGACCACCTGCCCAGCCATCGACCTAGACAATACCGTGTGCTCCCCCACGCAGCCCTCTCCAGAGCATACCCACCCCATATATGCCTCCCCCCACACAACACACCCATCCCGTATACACACCCCAGCATAATACACCCACCCAGTTAGGGTGACCAGACAGCAAGTGTGAAAAATGGGGACGGGATGGGGGGTAATAGGAGCCTATATGAGCGAAACCCCAAAATCAGGACTGTCCCTATAAAATTGGGACATCTGGTCACCCTACATCCATATGCACACTCCCACACCGTATACACACAATACACACATACTGTATGCACCCAGAGTACATACACCCCTTCCCCCCTATATGCAGTATGTGCACACACCCATGAATGGTACACACAAATGCATGAACACGCTTCGTGAATTGAGATCTTGCAAGTCTGGATTCCTTATTTAGCCAGCACAATCAATGTGGATGGTGCTTTACAGGCAAATGATAGTACAGGGTCTGGACTCTCTGCTCCTTTGCAAAGTTAGCTACACTTGTGCAAAGCAAGTGTAAAACTCTACCAGAAGAGAACGGGAGGTTTTTACACCCACTTTGCACTGGCATCTGTTACCACAAAAAGAGTAAGACATTAAAAACTGATTGTTTTCCCTTTTGTCCCTCCAGAAAACACTTGCCTATTTCAATGAAGTGCATCCCTTTTGTCCTTTCACCATGTGGTCTGCATATAAATCTTGATGCATGCAGTAGGTCCCAGGATATTAGAGATACAATGTGGGTGAAGTAATATCTTTTATTGGAGCTTGGTGTAACCTCAAAAGCTTGTTTATCTCACCAACAGAAGTTGATCTAATAAAAGATATTACCTCACCCATCTTGCCTCTAAATAATCTTGATGGCAACTATGAATAAGTCATGGTTCATCTTGATCTTTCTTACTACCTTCATGCTGGTTGTGAGTTGCTGTCTTGTGCAGGCCTGCTGTGCCATTAGCCCTTCAGGCACCAGGAGTGAAGTGGAGCAATCAACCCACATTCTGGCCTCACAGACAGTGGCGGGGGGAAGGAGGGTATTGGGTAAGGTGACCGGGGTAGTCCCAAAGTTGGCAACATGTAGTCCTTTGATAGTATTACAACATATGACCTTGTCCAAGTAGCCAAAATTTCCCTCTGGTATTGGGAAGAAGATGCAATTAATCCCCAATATCTCCGTTCCCTCATTGTGGGCCCCACAAATCACAAGAGCCACCATGTGTTCCCCTCAAAAACTGTAAATTTTCCCTTTTATATGCTCCCTCTCTTTCACTTTCATTTTTGTTATTTGGTTAATTACAGAGGAAACAGAGCATAAAATTGAGGTGCTAGATAAAGTTATTTATGCTTAAAGGAATTCTTCCAATCCCCCTGATTTTAAACACCCTTTTTCTGCCTCTCACATTGTGTATTTGTCTCCTATCTGAGACCTAATCAGGATTAAATGTATGCAATTTTATGGTTGATGTATAGATGAGACATTCATCCTCTAAAAGTTTTGTAACTGAATTTCTTTGGAAATTGCTGCATAATCTCCATTATTTTTACACTTAGAAATTCTCTTTCCTTTCTCATTAATGTATGGTTTTCCAAAATGTTAGTGCGCTGTTATTGTCTTTAAACCATCTAAAGGCAAAAGAAAGTTAAGTTAATTTTGCAACTGTAATTTTTTTTATTCTATATGAATATTATATGCAACATTCACTGCAGTCTGTGCCTAACTGCATATGTCTGTTTCTTTTTTTTTCTAATGCAGTAGAGAGCATTTATGAGACAACTTGCTTTAATGAAAAAAGTGTTTTCATATCCAAATATTTATATATCTTGATGAATTCTACAGAGTTCAGATTACGTTATGTGCTTACAGAACTGCAGTTCTTGTTCTTTTTTAAAAATTCTTTAATTTCTTTAGCAAGTTAATGTGATACAGTTTAAAAAGGCATATGTGACTTAAAATTTGGAAGGTAAGAAAGGCTTGGGTGTCATTTGCTTCTTATTGTGTAGCCAGCAGATCTTGTTTGAAGACCATAACTATAGACCATGAACTGAGCCCTAGACTTCCTGTTAGGAATAAATCTCCACAAGTCTTTGATTATGTTTGCATATGACCTAATGCAAATTACCTAGTTGACCTGAGTTTGTAGGAAATGACCTACTAAGACAAAAACTCTTAGTTTTAAACTGATCAACTTTAAATGGATCATTTATAAACTGCTCAAGAAAGTCTCAAAGCAACTGTCAGATGCTAAATATATGTCTATATTTTAAACATATAATTTTTTTTCAAACCTGACAAAAATACAGGAATCCTGTATTCTTACAGTATAGTGTTTTTGTGGATGATTTAGTTAGGAATAGTAATGACTACAGATCCAGAAATTTGATCTGTGTGGTTGGTCCCTGCACTCGTATAGAGAGCCCCACTGACTTCAGTGAAAGTTTGCATGGGCATAAGGGTGTGGCCCACCTGGATCAGATTGCAAGTCTATGG
The DNA here is from genome assembly GCF_016161935.1 of Mauremys reevesii. Taxonomy (NCBI): domain Eukaryota; kingdom Metazoa; phylum Chordata; order Testudines; family Geoemydidae; genus Mauremys; species Mauremys reevesii. The sequence continues at coordinate 89,740,770 of NC_052625.1, forward strand.
GACTATGCACAGTATATAAAGTTAAGCATGTGTCAAAGTGCTGGCAGCTATGAGGCTGTATGTGTCTTTTCACTGTAGCAAATAGTGAATGTGTAAAAAAAAAAAATGTTAAAATATATTTTGATTAGTGGAAAATTATTGATACTACAATATATTAATTACTTACAGCTTTGAGTGATTTATGTGTTGGCAAATTTTTTTTATTTGAGACAAAAAGTAGAAAAAAAAAAACAAAATCCAAAAGATTAGAGGTATATAGAACAATGCCATTCTGTATCACATCCAAGGTCTGTCTACTTCAGTATCCTGTTTCTGACAGTAGCCTCAAGCATGTGGCCTGCGGAGCCCTACCCCCCACCCCGGAGTTATTTCCTGCCGCCACCAAGCTTCCCTCTGTTTGACGGTGCTTACCGCTTTCCAGGAGGGACGGGGGAGGAGTGGGGAGCCGTGCTCAGGGGAAGAGGCGGAGAAGAGACAGGGCAGGGGTGGGGATTTGGGGAAGGGGTTGGAATAGGGGCGGGGAAGAGGTGTCAGTGATGCGGCCCTTGGGCCAATGTACTAGCCCTCATGTGGCCCTCGTGGTGATTACAGTAGGCAGATGAGGGATAATCTGCTTGCAAAGGTCTCGTCCTGGTTTCTAATAGTTAAGATTGGTTTAAAACCTGAAGCATAAAGTTGACTGTCTCTTCCCAAATTTGTTGTAATTAATTATTATAACTGTATATTCCTGGTATTCATATAAATATCCAATCTCTTTTAGAATCTTATAAAGGTCTAGGCCTCAATGACTTATTGTGGAAAGGAGTTCCACAGTTAATTACATATTGTGTGTAAAAGTATTTCCTTTTATCAATTTTTAATTTCCCACCTTTTAGTTTAACTGAATGTTCCCTTATTTGTGTGTTATGAGACAGGGAGAACAGAAATTCCAATCTACCTTTTATATACCATTTGTTATTTTATCATGTACTTCTTACGGTCTGCTTTCTATAGTAAACAATCCTAAACTTTTCAATCTCTCTTTATATGAGAGTTTTTCCAGACCCTTGATTATGCTCTGTGCGCTCCCCTATAGTTTTGCAATATCCTTTGTGAGCTGTGTTGGTAGTGCATGCAGTATTCCAGATAAGGCAGTGCCACTGAGTGAAGTAAAGGCATTATAATGTTCTTTGTATTATTCACCATCTCATTCCATATGCATCCTAAGTCGACTTAGGTTTTTTGACTGCAGCTGCACAATGTGGATGGGTTTTCATTGGACTGTCTACAGTGACACCGCAGTCCCATTCTTCAGCTGATAGTTAATTTAGAACCTGTAAGGTGTATGAGTAAGGTACTTAATTAAAAATCCTATGTGTATCAGGTAACTTTTCAGAAATAACAGCAGCAGTTTGGTTGGAAATGAGTTACCATGTAGCCCAAGACTTTAATGCTGACATTTAATTTGAATTGTATTAAAAAGCATAACTTAATATGTGTTCATTATTTCAGTAGAGAGGTTACTCTCCTAAGCCTTCAAAATATGGAAATTTATTTATTTTTATGTGTGTGACATCTTTATTTGGAACATCATACCAACAAATTAATTATGTAAGCTGTCAATGGACTTCTGATAGACTATCCATGGAGAGACTGATAGACTAACAGGGTTTTGTCCTACAAGCTTTACTGTTATGGATCTTCATTGAAGTCATGAGTGTTTCCTGAATTCTAATTCTAAGATACATCTTTGAAAGTATTCAGCAAGATAAATACCAAAGACAATATTTGTTGCCTAAGCTCTTGAAGGAACTGTGTGTCTCATTTCATTTATTAATAGTTTTTAAAACTTTGTAGCCTATTTATATATAATTTCAGTTTGCTGATTGGCAATGCAGTTAATGATTTCAGTAAAGTATTTAAAAGGGCAAAGAATTTAAGCATTTATAGATATTTAGAGAATGGGTCATTTGATTTGGTATTTCCCATTTAATCAAAAGAATATGTATGTACAGTCAATGATGGGTGCAAGACAGGACTCTTCTCATGAATTATTGACTGCGGATGAGGGCAGAGTTTGTTTTCCTCTTTTCATATTTGCAAAAAATAACAAACACCTGAACTGAGTTTCAATTCAAAATTTTCTACTTCAGGGATCAGTATTTTATTTTGTTGTCATTGGTCCAGAACCAGCACTTAGAACTGCACATGAAAGCATTTGTATTGGCTTTCAATTCCCAAAATGCTTCTCTACTTTGTATGTCATAAAGCATGAGTTTTCAGGTCAGGCCATAGTTCAAAGGTCAGGTCATTCTTATTACCTGTTCCCTTCCCACCCTTCCCCCTCCCGCAAGCTGTATCTGTTCTACATAAACCGTAATTTGCTAATCCAAGGTTTCTCTGTGGCTTGTTAGTATGTTGCATGTCAAATGTTTAAAAGTAGCAATGTGAGTAATTACTATCTTAGTTTATTAAGAGTTTTGAACCCTACTCATTTTAATGTAGATGTTAGAAAGAAAAGCACCTATTTCCTTCCTATTAAAATGACAAGCAACTCTAAAAGCATATGGCAAACTTGTTCTAATGTATTTCTTAGGGAATCACAGGAAAGCACAATGTTAGAGAAATACTACCTTAGAATACTGCATAACCAGAAATCTGTAGTCCACATGTGTTAATCCTGCTGTGGAGGGAAGACTTATCAGATCCATTTTCAGAAAATAATAATTGTAGGTAATAAATGTAGAATATAATTACATATTTAAGTTGCACTGTTTATCTCTCAGTATATCCTGTCTATTTCCAGTACTGTCTGCCAGGCACTTTTCAAAATCACCCAGTTAACTTTTGGAAAGTAATCTATAGGAAACAAATTTACTGGATTCTGGAAAGAGTTAGATACTGTAACATAAAACTATTTAGCTTACTTAATAAAGGGAATCATGATACTCTTTCCATCAGTTAAAATGTTCTAAAACAAGGCCTAGTTTGTCAAAAGTACAGTATGTGTATATAATAAAGGGAATAATAAAACCAGACCTCATTTCTATTCAGTTATAATTTTCAATGTAAGAATATTTTTTGTATATAAAACGAGATTCTCAGCTATTGTAGATTGTCACAGATCTGTTGAAGTCAATGGAGCCACACAGGTTTACAGCAGCTGTGGCTCTGTCCCTTCTACAGCAGTGTAGCCTAGTGAATGCAATGCTGAACCGGGACCCAGGAGAGCTGGGTTTTATTCCCAGCTCTGTCTGGCCTTCTGGATGACCTTGGGCAAGTTACTTCCCTGTTTCCCTACCTGTAAAATGGGCATGATGATACTGACTTCCTTGGTAAAGCGCTTTGAGATCTACTAATGAAAGGCACTTATTATGATAGTTAATAACTAGCAACACCCATCAGATCTATTCCAACTGTAATTTGTGAACAAGAGTCTGATGTTCAGCCACTTAAGAATTGTAGAAAAGCACAGCTAATTCAGTATGGCAATTGTCTTTGTTTCCCACCTAAATGTCATTATTATTCAGGCCTGTCTGTCAAAAAATGGGAAAACTAAATCAAGACTGAAACCGTCAATTTGTTTTGAAAAGTTTGTAAAGGCTACCGAAGAACTGGAAACACTTAACATTAGTAGAGTAGAATGTGTGAAGAAATTTGTATGCCCAATAATATCTCCATATGAACCTATTTGCTTTAGTAAATGTCTCTCCCTTTTGGAATTTTGCTCAAAGGAACACATGGACTTGGCTGCACTGAGGAAAAGGGTAGAAAAGACCATCAACAGCATCAGTCACAAAGCAAATAGATTAATGTGTATACCAATGGTTCAGCAGACAAATCTTTCAAGAATGGTGGTTGTAGCATCTTCATCCAGTAGTGTAATAGAGAGAGTACAAGAAAGAACACTAGTTCAGGATATGTATGAACTGTGCAGCCAAACTGAAAGCTATTCTTACTGTGCTGCAAGACATAAACAGAACAGAAACAGAGGCAGATGTTGTGATGTTTATTGACTTGCAGGCACTGATCCTCAATTCCTTTTGAAGAAACCAGAATGCTAACAATGGTGCGGTTCATAAGGAGGCTCTGAGAATCAGAAAGTGAGGCAATCAATTGACTTTTCAATTGACTCCATCACACATTTGGGTATAAGGGAGTGAGGTAGCTGATGACCTGGCCAAACCTGAAAGATTGGAAACAGGTTGAAATGACAATCATTAAGGATATTGATGTTCTATCAAGGGAAATATTAGCTGAAATAAATGGTTAGAAGGTGAAAGATCCTCTTACTGATATCAAAGCATCTCAGAAAATAACATTCACTATTATAAGACTGCGTACGAGGCACAATGTAGGAATGAAAATGGTACTAAGATACATCCACTCTGCAGGATGTGTCGGGAGCAGACTTTTAACATCAGCCCACACTTTTGAATGTGATATGGTAAGGAAAGTGAGGCTTTTCAGATTGGATACCTTGGGTGAAGCCCTTACAAAGGACCCTGTTCATTCCCAAACTTCATGTTCTAATATGTTTATCGTACAGTACAACAGCAACACTCATATTAAGTAGCTGGACATAAATAATGTCTGGCCCAAGGTCATATAGAGAAAATCAATGATAAGAGCATGTATAGAACCCTATAATTTTAGAGCCTAGTCCTCTGCACTAGACTGTACTGCTTTCTCCTCAATCTATAGTACACTCTTCATTCAGTGTACTAAAAAGATTGGTTAGTAACTTAATTGTTAAAAGTAAGTGAATGAGGCAAGGTTTAGAAGTATAATCCAATGGAGAAAAGTTTTGGGAAAAGTAGTTTAGAAGAGCAGAACTGTTCATGAATTAAATAAATAAGATTCATATTAGTCTTTTAGCTAAGATAAAGTTTGGTGTCAGTTTAATATCTGATGTGCCCGCTATAATGGAGACTATACTTGCAGTGGAATCGGTGATCTAATACTGTATGCCTTCAGCTTCTGACTTATCTTCAATGGAAAGTGAATCCTGACACATTTTCATCAGTGTGGTCTTCATCATGAATAAACACAGTAAGCTTAAATCTAGCTTCACATACATGGACATTCACTGCAGTGGGTCTTGAACAATCTGATGCTGCATATAGCTATTCATGAATATTAGAAGATTTTCAGAGTACACCAACATTACTGAGATTAGTGTCATTCTATACACACATTTATAAGGAAACAAGCAAAACACTTTGCATTCAGGCTATCAACTTTTCAAGTTTTAGCTTGATATAATTTAAATGACTGGGATATTAAAGCATGAAAATTGGGCTTTATAATGGAAATGCAAACTGTACTTACTAATTATTATTATTGATGATAGTAAGGAGTGTTTGCATTTCCATTGTAAAGCCAAAGTTTCACTAGATAAATAATTTATAGTACAAGTCAAAACTTTCACTTACCATAACTGTACCATGCATTGGAGAGTTAATATTTAAGGTGATCTGAAGTTTTGCAGGAAAATAGTGTTTAATGATTTTTTGCAAAGAAGTTCTATCTAATGGTGGTTCCTGGTGACTACAGAAGTTAGGTACCAAACTTGCTGTGCTTTTGAAAATCCCAGTAGGTACAGACCTACATGTTTAGGCACCTAAATACTTTTGAAATCTGTCTCTGCATGGCTGTTATTAGATAAGTTTAATTGGCTCAATAGTAAAAGTTTTGGCCTCAAAATCCTAATTTTCAAGGCCTGCTTTTTAAAAGAGTGGTTTTTTTTAAGCAGCTCTTGAAGTTCCCAGTATCTTAACTTACTGTAAAACCATATACTTGTTAAAGTATCCTTAAAAACACTATAGTCTCAGGGTAGTACTGTACAGATTTCATTATATGTAAATCCCTTTCTGGCTCCAAAATTTCAACTGACACATAAAAAAGTTCTTACTTCATAATGTTCCATATTCATGAAGGGAGAATTTATGCAGAATATTGACTATAATATGTTAGCTTTTTTATACTTGATCAATGAAAATGGTTTCTTACCTGCTGTTTCTTTAGTCTGTAATTGTGGCCCAATTTGCATCTAATGAGGACATATTTAAGGTGTTTGTTTGTTTGTTTTTTGCTTTGTTTTTGTTTAAATCTGAGCAATTTTTCTGTTTGTCGACAAGCTTCCCGACATAAAACATTAAATGCTTGGTTATGTCCCTGTCCACATTGTCTCATGCTTGACTTTAATAGACTCAGTTCCTATATTCTAATATACTGTAGTTTTGCAGCCTTGATCAATGAAAGCATATAATGTTATTCATAATGTCAACAAGATATGTTATATTATCCTCTGCAATATTCCTATTTCCTATTATTTTGGCCATAAATTCAAATTTTGAGTAAATATTGATGGAATGTGGTCTGTAGCAGTGCTAGGGTCAGTGTGGGTGAAGAGGCATCACTAGACAGATACTGTAAATTATGCTTAATTCTCTGCCTGTATTTTAATTTATTGTTGACTGTACACATTCTTCGCTGTTATAAGTTTCATGTGTCATTAAAGGACCACACCTAGAATTTTAAAAAGGGAAACCATAGTTAAGGTAGGTTATAGATCTTCAATAGATGAGTATTTTCAGTAGCCTAACACAAAATGTACAATTCAATAGTAACTTTGCCTTTTTGGCATCCATTTAAGAACATTTTTATAGTTGAGTCGGATTCTTGAAGGCTTTACAATGTGTCTAGATCTAGGATATTTACCTCATGTTTCAGTAACTCCCTTTAAAAATAGTTTTTCAATTAGACTAATATCCATTTCCTTTAAGCTAAAGCAAACCAAAGCATAACATTCCTTGATACAACATGTTGAGTAAATTAAAACTGCCTCAGAGCCAGAGTGTAGCTAGATTTTAGGTGGCTGAGTAAAACCACTTGAGTTAATTATGCAGAGAGAATACTAGTTTATGTAAGTGACAGCAGTGTAGCAAGACAGGAGACCTAGGTTTTGTATCAGATTCAGAATGATGGGTCAGGGTAGGCTGACACCATGACATAAATTATATAATTAATGTTTGCACAACTTGTTGCCTTGGATGGCAAGAAATATAAAATCCTATTTTATCATATCCGCTAGTTATCCAACAAACTACTTATATAGTTCAAATATGATTTGTATGAGTGCAGTCTTATTCACATTTTGTTCTTCTGATAATGTGAATTGTGAGGAGTGTAGGAATTTTGGGGAGTTGTTCAGCCTTTCTGTTGAGGAGCTTGTATTCACCACAATGGTTCTGGAGCAGGGGTGGGCAAACTATGGCCCACAGGCTGTATTCAGCCCACTAGCCATTTTAATCTGGTGCACGAGCTCCTGCTGGGGAGCGGGGTCTGGAGCTTGCCCTACTCCAGAGGAGCAGGGTTGTGGGCTGCTCCACACGACTCCCGGATGCAGTGGCATGGCTCTCCTCCGGTTCCTAGGTGTAGGGGCAGCCAGGGGGGCTCTGCTCTGCATGCTGGACTGTGTCAAAAGCATTACTAAAATCAAGTTGTATCGCATCTACTGCTCCTCCCATCCACTAGGCCAGTAACCCTGTCAGAGAGGGAAATAAGGTTGGTTTGGCATGTTTTGTTCTTGATAAATCCAGGCTGGCTATTCCTTATAACCCTGTTATCATCTAGATGCTCACAAATTGATTGTTTAATAATTTGTTCCAATATCTTTCCAGGTATTTAAGTTAGGCTGACTAGTCTATAATTCCCTGTGTCCTCTGTGATCCTCTTTTTTGAAGATAGATATTATGTTTGCATTCTTCAGTCTTCTGGGACCTTATCTTTTCTCCATGAATTCTCAATGATAATTGCTAACTGTTCCAAGATTGCTTCAACTAGATCCTGAAGTACTCCAGGAAGAATTTCATCAGCTCCTGCTGACTTCAGTATACTTAGCTTACCTAAATATTCTTTAACTTCTTACCCTATTTTGGCTTCCATTCTTTTTTCTCTGTGTAGTTAATGTTAATTATGCCAAGTATCTGGTCATGATTAACCTTTTTAGTGAAGACTGAGGCAAAATAGACATTAAACATCCCAGCCTTCTTGATGTCATCAGTTATTAGTTCTCTTTCCCCTCTAAGTAGAGGACCTACACTTTCCTTTGTCTTTTTCTTGCTTCTTATTTAAAGTACCTCTTCTAGCCTTTTGTGTCCCTTCCTAAGTGCTTGTTTTGTGCCTTAACTTTTCTGATTTTGTCCCTACATGCCTCAGTTCTTCTTTTGTAGTCCTCCTTAGGAATTCATCCATGTTAATACTTTTTATTTTCAGGTTATTAAAGAACTCCTGATGGAGCCATACTGGTCTCTTACTGTTCTTGTTATCTTTCTTTGCATTGGGATAGTTTGATGTTGTAACTTTAATATTGTCTTCTTGAGAAACTGACAGCTCTCTGGACCTCCTTTATTCCTTAGGTTTTCTTCGCATGGGATGTCACATACTAGTTCTCCAAGTTTGTTAGAATCTGCTTTTTTTAAGTCCATTGTCTTTATTCTGCTGCTCTCATTCCTTCCTTTCCTTAGAATCATAAAATCTATGATTTCATGACCGCTTTCACCCAAATAGCCTTCCACCTTCAGATTTGCTACCAGTTCCTCCCTGTTGGTCAGAATGAAATCTAAAATGGCTGTCTTTTAGAAACAAAACGTTATCCCCAATGTATTCCAAGAACTTACTGGAAATATTGTGTTTTGCCATACTACTTTTCCAACAGCTGTCTGGATAAAGTCCCCCATTACTACTAGGTCTTGTGTTTCAGATATTTCTGTTATTTGTTGTAGAAATATTTAATCCGCCGCCTCCTTCTGATTTGGTGTTCTATAATAGACCCGCTACGATGACATTACCCTTATTTTCCCCCCATTTATCTTTATCCAGAAACTTTCAACTGGTCTGCCTCTCACCGCCTTCTGGACCTCAGAACAAGTGTATATATTCCTGATGTATAATGCAACACCTTCTTCCTTGCAGTTTCCTGTGTTTGGCTCTTTCAGAGAAGGCCTTTAAAAACAAGCAAGCAAGCAAGCAAACAGAAAAACCTCCCCTGAAATTCTCTCTCCTCTGTGTAGACATTAAAGATCCCCTGACACACCAGAATATGGATTTGTTCTACTACGCTCTGCTCTACTACCTCTCTTTCTTCTACTGTTACATAGCATGTTCTGCACCAGTTGACTGCTACAGGGATGGAGGGTGAGGGGGAAGGGAGGGAGGGTGTACACACATAAATATAGGACCTGATTCTGTATGGGGATGAGTCTCTTCTAGGGGGCGCTGAACACTTTCAGCTCCCACTGACATCAGGCTCATAGTTTCCTAAAATATTTTAGGAACCTTTGATATAAAAGGCACTATATACATATAAGATTATATTATATTTAAATTTCTAATTGACTTGCTTTCTAATTAGCAAACAAAAATACACAAAAAGATTGGAAGTTCTTGATATAATAAATATGAAAGTACAACTTCCTTATCAAGGTGTTTAATCTTGCCTATGCATGAGACATGACTCCAAATTCCGTTTATTGCCAGTTATATTAGAAAAGTTTATATTTAAACTGATCAGCCATATAAGGCACAATCAGATATTTAAGTACCTCCCTGATGCTGCAGAATAGACAGCAGCAAATGCTAAGTGGCTCATGCTGAAGTAATTTGCATTTTTTAAAACGTATTTAAGCCCCAAGACATTATTGTATACTGTTTTGATAATGTATTCATTAAGGGTTAGCCCTCTTAATTAGAAATAGAAGTTATCCACATTTATTGGAATAAATTGATTGAAGTAGCAGACAGTCTCCTGAGACCTTTTCAATTGTATAAGTGGTTAGGCCACAAAAGCAAAGAATAATACTGTGAGTGATGAAGCTTTTCCAAGTTCTTCTATTTAGTGGAAACTCAGGGGAAAGTAAACCATTAGTGGAAACTTTGTCAGATAGATTGATGTATTATTATTACTTATTATTTGTATTACCAAAGTGCTTAGGAGCCCTAGGCATTGACCAGGACCTCTTTGCACTTTACATTCTACAATCATAGAATAACAAAAACAAAAGACAGTCCCATAACACTTATCCCCATTCCATTATTTCAACCCTGTCTCTCAGGGAAAATACTCAAGAGTGTGGGCAGCCAGCAGATCTGGGCTTTGTTGAACTGAAGAAGGAAGGTTGATTCCAGAGCTGAGAATACTTCACCAAGAATACTCTTCCCTAAGTGGCTTCCCATTTGAACCCAAAGTCTGTGCGCTCAAGTGTCTCTGATGATAGTATCTTGTAAGATCTCACATCCTTTATATTTACACTCCAAAGTTCTTTAATTGTTTATCAACTGTCCCTGTGACTTTGCTCTTATGGTATGAAGAAAAAAATAAATCCTATTATTATCTCCTGCCGTTTAAAGATGACCAGAATATTCTGCCTCTCTTTATACCATTGGATTTGAAATTCTGTGAGTGTTTTCTTGTGTTTGGTGGTAAAGGCAAAATTTGGACTCTAAACTCTGAACCTAAACCTTCCACTGCAAGGGCATGTAATCCAGAAGTGAGTGTATAAAGGAAAAGTACAGTAACTCCTTTGCTTAACATTGTAGTTATGTTCCTGAAAAATGCAACTTTAAGCGAAACGATGTTAAGCGAATCCAATTTCTCTGTAAGAATTAATGTAATTGGGGCGTTAGGTTCCAGGGAAATTTTTTCACCAGACAAAAAAACTATATATTATGTAGATATACACACAGTATACATTTTAAAGAAACAATTTAATGATGTTTACAGCTATGATGATTGAGAAGCTTGGTTGAGGTGGTGAAGTTAGAGGGTGGAAGAGGGAGGGATATTTCCCAGGGAATGCCTTGCTGCTAAATGATGAACTAGCACTTGGCTGAGCCCTCAAGGGTTTAAACATTGTTAATGTAGCCTCTCACACAAGGCAATACCAACACGAGGGAGGGGAGACAGCTTTGCAGACAGAGACAGACACACACCTTGTGTGTGGGAGAGAGAGAGAGAGATGCACACTGCCCCTTTAAGTAAGCTGACCCACTCTTAAGTGCATTGTCTTTTTAAGTGCATCAGGAAGTTGAGACAGCAGCTGCTGTCCTAAGCTCTCTATGTTTCTCTCCGTCCGTGTCCCCTCCCTGCTCTATATGGAGAAGGGGTAAGCGGGATGCAGGGGGGAGGGGGACACCCTGACATTAGCCCCTCCAAACAGCAAGCAGGAGTCTCTGGGATTGATAGCCTGCAACTGATAGACTGCTGAGTGGCTGCAGCACAGGGAACTTAGGGGGAGCTGATAGGGGGGCTGCCTGTCCACCCTGGTTACAAGCCCCCACCAGCTAGCTGCAACGGGCTGCTCTTCCTGCAAGCAGTGGACAAAGCAGGCAGCTGCCAAATGATGCTAGAAGGGAGCATTGCACAACTTTAAACGAGCATGTTCCCTAATTGATCAGCAACGTTAACCAGGATGACTTTAAGTGAGGAGTTACTGTCTTCGAATTAATGGTTGAGAGTTTAAGAAGCTTGTAAAGATTAATGAAGATACTAACTAAAGGAGGTGCTTTTCATTCCATGGCAGCTTGAAGGATGGCAAGGTGATAGTATATCAATGAAAAAGAAATGAAAGAGTGGGGCTGTCTAGAGGGTAGATTCCAACAAAAATATTTTATTTGTGCTGCACTGTGCATGAAGGTGGAATGAGCAATGTATTTACATTGTGCCAAATCCTGAGGTCTTTACTCACTTTTATTCCGTCCTTATAATGTCCCTTTAAAGTCTATAAAAAGTTCTTACAATATAGCAACATAAAAGAGAAAATAACCATAGTCTTACATATTAAGCTTACTTTGATAACGGAGGTGAGCTTTGTGGCAAACTCATTCACATCGTCAAACAAGTATTTGATATGATAAAACTTTGAGGCTGTCAGGAGTCAAGGGTACATTTGCCTTTTTTCCCCATTGCTTTTTCAGTAGCACATGTGTTGTTTTTCTTTATGAGACTATCCTCCCACCATTAGTTTGGTTCCTCCAGTCCTTCCTGGCACTCTGTGTATTGTATTTTATTTGCTTTTACTTCTATTTTCTATGTCCTATATTTACTGCTTCAGCATCTTCTTTTTGAGCTATATCCTATACATTTTTCATTGGACTTTTAATTATTCTAGGAAAATCCCTCGTGTATTCTTGAACACAACTTTGGAACACCTGAAGACAAGAGTGCTCCTTCAGCCTCCCAAAGAATCCATCCAGATTTTACTACATACCTAGGGAATGCAGAGACAGGACTTGGGAGGTTATAGGTAGTGCTATAAATATAGAAGCCCATGCAGTGTGGTCATGTCCAGTAAAGCTGATGGTTAGTTGTTAGTTGAATACTGAAACTGTGCATCACATCCTGAGAAAATTCTCAGTGATTTCAATAGAAGTTTGCCAGAGTAAGAGCTGTGAAAATCCTAAAAAGTTCAGAATTTGGCCCTCGATATGAAATTCACGCCTTTGAACAGGGGATGAAGTGGGATTTAAGCAGTGAATGGGCATGTGCAGGCCCTCTGCTCAGGGGTGAATTTCACCCCTACTGCGTTAATTCAGCTTGTTCACAGAAACCTGAGAAAATGCAACTGTCTTGTGTCCAATTGTACATTTTTCAAATTCAAATTCATTTAGCAATGTTGACAAAATTGAGGATAATTAATTAATCTTAGAAGAAAGTGGATCATTGGAAACTGAAATAGCTAGGACTTTCACTTTGATAACTTCTATGGACACATTAAACAACAACAACAAAATCAATGTAAAATTAGAACTGACCAAATTAATATTAGGTTTTCCTTCAAATCTTCCTATAAGTCAAGGCACAGGGGTCAGCTGCTTTGCTTCTTATTCATCTCTCACAGATTGCTGAAGTTTTCCTGTACAGCTGTCCTTGCAGTTACCCAATGACATACCGTACTATTGCCTTTGAGAGTATGGAAACAAATGATTTTTAATTTTCTGTGTGGGTGTAAAATAAAAAATCTTGATGGTGGAAATACAATATTTCATATTAGATATCACACTGCATCACTCTTATGGTTCCCCCTCAACTTTAATTTTTTGATGAGCTGAAATATTTTTGGCATGTTTGGCTTTGCATTTCAAACTTTTCTTGATGCAATGATCTCCCTGGAATACCTTCCGAAGAAACATATGCTCAAAACTTCAAAGTAATTACAATATCACTAAGAGCTTCATAATCAGATTACTGAAACTAAATGTTAAAAAATTTGATTTTTCTTGATCTAGTCATTTCAATTTGATTCCAGTCTACTCTGTGGATTGATTGAAGAAACATGACAGGACAAAGTCAAAGAGTATTTAGAGTGTCTAAAGCATGGTAGAGAAAATTTTCAGTCAGTCCAATTTGAGACATGAAAGTATTTTTTTTATCATTCTTTCATGGGGTTTTCCCAAAAGAGAGAGTATTTTCTTCAATTTCTGGGGGGGGTTGTGTGTGTGTGTGTGTTTTTGTTTTCCCTACTGGTGTTTTGGAGAACATAGTCATATTATTGCTACCTTAGACTAAAGCCAAATATTTTCAGGAGTGTTCACTAATTTTAATTAGCTGCACAGCTGTGGATCTTCAACACCCCAGAAAACCAGGCACTACATGCATCGAATAGAGTAGCCAAAACTTGAGGAACACAAATAAGAAAATCACAGTTCAGGACAACTGCCACCTGTATTTCCCCTTGGTGGTTCAGCAAGGGCACCCTCTCTTGGTGTCTAGCTCCCCAGCTGTTGCCTATCTTTGATGGAGACCTGCATATCTCTGCCTTCTGACCAGGATATTTCCAGGCTGCACAGTTCCCTGCTTTCACTGTGAATTTTGCAGCATAGACAGGTTGCTCAAGAAACTTGCTTGCTTTTCTTTAGATACTGATTACAGTATAATTGCTATAGATGTAAGTTCTCATACAGCTCTTTCTATTCAAGCCTACTTTATTCATAAAGTAAAAAGCATGGCAGAAAAACATATTAAAAACAATAAAAGAACCTACATGCATGCTAATACATTTACCAGAATTAACTCCCCAGTCCTAACAGGGATTTTGGCAGGATAAGTCCTTCAGCTCTGAACATTAGGGGAAGTCATTGTGGTTTCCAGTTCTGCACAGCTTCAGAGAATAAGAACCAAGTCTTATGAAGCCTCAGTAGGCCAAGTCTTTCCAATCCTTCCCAAAAGATTGGGAAACTATGGGGACCAGAGGTCCTGTGTGTTGACTGGATCAGGAAGAGGGCCCTGAGCTGGTCTAAACATAGGTTATTTAGCCAAAAATCCTTTCTTTGTCTTTGTGGGTCCCTGGAGAATCCACTTTGAACAAATATATGTGTATCATTGCTTTAAAGGTTGATAACTGGAGAAATTATGTTAGCATATATTCCATTCTCCTAGAGAAACCCCCTTAATTTTAAAAGTTCACATTGTTTCAAAAGGTCCTTTGAAGATTCTTATAATCCTTTCCAGAGATTGCATTAACCTAGTCTTCCTGCTAAAGAAGTTCCATGCTATTTTACAATAATACATAAATATTTGCATTTTTGTTTCAATGAATTCCAAAGGTGTTAACACTAATTCAACAAGGTTTAATTTAACTCATTCAGGAGATTGCACGATATTGTTAGTCTGTCACAAAGTTAACATCTGAAATTCTGTCTGTGTATGTTTTGATTTAGACTTTGGAAGCCCATTTTGCTTCCAATGAAGGAATTGTTTTTTTAGATAGGGTGTTTTCTCTGTGAATGAAAGGTTGGACGGGCGGGAGGTTGGTTGCGTTTGGTGAAGATGAGAAGGTTTTCTGCTTTACCTTCCTTTCTATATATAATACACAATTTTAATTTAATTTGGCTGGGAACACAGGGTACTAAGATTCTCTTCTACTTGTATTATTACAGTTAGGTACTTTTGGTGCTTTATTTAACCATTTGTATGTGTTCTGTTCACTCTCTTTAGTATACATTATAGGTAGGGTTATTTGTGTTAAAAGCAATACAATAATAAAATAAGCTACTTTCCGTTTATATTAGCTATGTAAGCACTTTCTTGTTTGGCATCTCCTTTGATCTGAGTCAGCATTAATGGTCTGATCAGTGACAGTGCCAAATCTGTTCTTTTTTTTTTTTTTTTTACATGGCTTCACACTGTACTGTTGGGCCAGCTGCTGAGAGAATTCATGGTATTGCTGTAGCTCCAAAACTTATTGAACTTTCACATGTTGAGAGGAGGTTTTGGCAGTGTTGCTTAATAACAAAATATGGAAATCAATAAAATTTGGGAAAGAAACTTAAATACCGAGTTTAATTACTGATGCTTCATCCACTTTTAATGACTTTAGTGCTCATGGGAAGTACTTGATTGACAGCCCTGGAGCCTGAAGTCTTTTATTTAGCCATTGGCAAAGTACAGCATAGGGAGCAGAAGTGCAGCCTCCCCAATTTGCCCCACCAATATGTATCACACCTGTCTTAAAGGAACCATCTGTAGGCGTGAGAGACTAGCTCAGTCTCTGTGCCCATTTATTGATTATTAAGTTAGTTACTAGACAGCTCACAAAGTATAGCATATGCTTTACAGAGAAATAGAAGATATGATCTCTGCCCTAAAGAGATTACAATATAAACAAAGATGTGACAACTAAAGGCTAAAAGAAGAGGATTGATAGGTGGAAAGGAGGAGAAGAGTTACTATTACAAAGTTACGAGTTTTATTCTGTACACAGACATTGTTTTTTGTTTTAATTAATGTGCATATTATATTAATAAGGTTAGTGGCAGTTCTTGTGAGGGAGTTCATTGGCATAGAAGGTGAGGAGATGAATTTGCAGGAACAAAATATTAAGGCTACAGAAGAATGGAAGTGGGGAGCCAGGCTAAGTGGATGGAGGACAGAGTAAGGGTGGATTAACATTGGAAGGGGGGAACGGGATGAGAGAGAGAAGCATGGTAAGACATATGGTGTGCAGTTAGAGTGAGTTCAGGTTGCAGAAGGAGTAGAGTAGTTGGAGGGACATGGGTGAAGTTTGAAATCAACACCAATCAGCAAAATTAAAAGAAGTCCAGTGTTCAGGTTTTGAATTTGAGGTTCTGATGACATCAGGAGGTTGCTGCGCTGTGAGGGCCTGCAGGTGTTGCTGCTGTCAACAACTGGTAGAAAGTGAGGCATTTTGGAAGGCGGGGTCTTTAATTGGCTGCCCTAAAGGTAATCATACTTGTCCTAGCCATGTAGAGAGATGGGAAGGATGGTGCAACAAGTGGCTCCTGCCTTGTTCAGGGGAGGAAGAAGAAGGTGGTAGACTCAAATTGACATTCCCTTCATTGTGCTGCTACCATCTATTTGTGAAGAACAGTAAGCTCAGTGCAATCCTTGGCCTTTCTGTTGAGACTGCAACATAAGGGTCCAAATTAATGCCTGGTGTAATAATGGTAATGTGTTTTGTGATGTGAACACCTTTTTACAGGAAACTGGGCAGAGTTCGCTTAACTCAAAAAGAAAATACTGAGTTTGTTCCCTCGTGATGTTGCTCTGATCACTCAAAAGTTCAATCCAGAGCTGAGCTATATTATCTACAAAATTCCTCACCACGAGAAAAAATTGGTATTTTAACAAAATGGCTCTAACCTAGATTGAAGAAGCTGACTTTGCAGACACTATGGTGGTAACAAATAACCCTTTATTTTCTTCCTGCGTAGTTAGGGCACAAGACTTTAAAAATACTTTATTCCATAATTGCTCAGACTTAGCATAAGACTTCTACCATTTGCCTTTTCTTGCTTTTCCTATTGCAGGCCATCTGTAAACCATAGTGACCTATTACAACAAAGCCAATCAGATACCCTTTAGGGACCACTGTATTTGATCATCTTGAACAAAAGATAATTCATTGTAGTCTCACCAGACCCTCAGTACAGTGATCTGTTGACACTTCAAATATTCTCCCTTAAGCCATCTCATACCTAACCATTTCCACAGTCAGACCATCAAAACAAGTACATGGCCTCGACTGACTATATAATTTTAAAGTGTTTTATTCAGATTAATTATGCTGTTAATCTTCTGTTAGATCTGATTTAAATCTGCTTTAGATTTTGTGTCTGAGGTAGAATAAATCCTAAAAATGGATTAATGAATTCAATGTGATATTTTTTCATATTCTTACACTTTTTCTTATTGGGCTTTTTCATTTCCCCCCATGCCTGCATTATATATGCTGAAATAGCAGATGAAGCTAAAAAGTTTCTTTTACAGTACTTACAACACTTTCCGTCAGAATTATCTTGTTGGAAGCAAATATCCCATCTGGTTTACTCTTTAACACAGCAAAACTCCTTAGCGAGCTGTGTTACAGAGACTGGCTTTTGGCCCTAAGCAAGATGAGCACAATCTGTTTCCTATATTTCTAGTAAAGGAAAAGAAAAGTTCCTTCATTTGCCTCTTTATTTCATTGTGCTTGCATTTTATGCCCTTCTTTCTTATAATAGAAGCTTTCCTGCTGCTCTCCCATATTTATTCCCATACAGGTAAAATGAAAATGCAGTACAGACATATTTAAATACGAAACACTGCACTGAAACAACATTAAAACTCAGATTTTTAATGTATAGCATGGGGCTTTGGCTGTCTGACTCATATTAAACATTTTAAGCTGGGGGGGCACTTGATAACCTTGTAGTATCACTTCCTGTGCCATACATGTTCTGTGGATAGAGGACTTCAGTACTCTGCACTAAAATCAATGGGAGTCATGTGGCTAATCCTTGCACGGCTCTTTGAAAATTTACCTCTAAGTATCTAAATTAAATTAACTGCTTCTGTCCATAACTTCTTCCTCCCAGTTGTGCTTAAGAATTGCTGAGGGTTGAGTACTCTTAATCTAGGTTGATTTTTGCATACTATACTGTGTGTGTATGCATGCGTACACATGTATTTCTGAATTTACTTACCGTATATACTCGTTCATGAGCTGAATATTTTTGGTAAAAAAGTGAAGCATCAAAGAGCGGGGGTCGGCTTATAAACGGGTCTACACCAAAATTCGATGATATTAAACTCTGTGGAATTATTCAATTGAATATCTAATACATTGTCATTTTGTTTAGCTGGAGTGTCCACAGGCATGGAGCCCCTTAGCTCCCTGTGGCCACAGTTTGCTGTTCCCAGCCAATGGGAGCTGCGGGAAGTGGCAGCCTGCCACAGGGAGCTGAGGGGCTCCAGGTCTGTGGATGCTCCAGGTAAACAAAACGTCCCAACCCGCCAGCGGCTTACCCTGATGGGCTGGGAGCCAAAGTTTGCTAACCTATTTATTGATGTCAATACTGCAACCTTTTAAATTTGCAAAGGCTTTGTTTAGTGGACTAAATTGGCTTGAAATGAATACTAAAAGAGCAGTGCTGCAGATCCATGCATTTCACAAAATGCTACACCTTACAAGCCAATCAGAAAAATACAGTGAACGATAGTACTATAGCACTGGTGTCAGTCTGCTATTATGTAATTTGATCTCTTCATGCATTTCTATCAATGAGCCTCGTAAGTCTCAAGCCAATATGAAAATATAACGCGCAGAATCGATGGACTCTCTAATAAAATTTAAATAGCCTGTTTATCGCCACAGGCATGCCAATCTACAGGGCGGCTTTGAAATAAACAAAGAACAATAATAATTTGACAGTGATAAAGCAAGTGACATTCCTATATAAAGTCCTACAAAATCTATTTTCATACTAGTATTTAAATGAACAACAGTGAAATCAAAAGAAAACGATCTGCTTATTACGCCATGTTCAAACTTAAATTTGTTGAATATGCAGAAGCAAACAATAATTGTGCCACTGCTCATGAATTCTGTATCAATGAGAAGCAAGTAAGAATGGCGAAAAAATAAAACAACACTCAAAGATATACCAAGAAGCAAGAAAAAATGTCCAATGAGGGTCCGCTTCATTTACTGAGCTAGAGAAAGATCTCAATAATTGGGTTGTTGAATGTCGACAAAATGGGTACATTGTCACTAGATCTGGAATTCGTCTGCGTGCTCTGCAAATGTCGAAAGATGACAAATACAAGTCAGTAAAGCTGTCAATGTTTGTCGTATCAGCGGGTTGGTGTACTTGCTTCATGAACCGTCATGGTCTCTGTCTTCGACAGCGAACAAAGATAACGCAAAAGCTGCCGAGAGGTCTGGAAGAAAAAATTGAATCTTTCCAAAGGTTTATTATAAAATATTGAAAGGAATATGCATTTGGACTGTCACAAATAGGAGATATAGACGAAACACCAATGCCATTCGATTTCCCGAGCCACAGAATGGTAACCGGTGTTGGTGAAAAAACAGTTTTAATTAAAACCACTGCCCATGGAAAAATCCATTTTATGGTGGTTTTATCATGTTTGGCAAATGGATCAAAGCTCCCCACTGTTGTTATTTTTAAAAGAAAAACCTTGCCTAAAAACATGAGATTTCCTGCTGTTGTCATTGTACAGGCACATGAAAAGGGATGGATGGATGAAAGCGGGACTATTGAATGGCTGGAAAAAGTGTGGAATAAGAGACCAGGAGCACTTTTCAAGAAACCTGCTATGCTCATTTGGGACATGTTCAGGGCACACAAGATGGATGAGGTGAAAAATGTGGCGAAAAATATGAAAACTACTTTGGCTGTAATCAGAGGTGAAAGTAAGCCGGTACGGCCCAATACGGAGTACCAGTAAAAAAAAAGGTGCAGTAGTGTACTGACAAATAAATGGAGCATTCAGTACTGGCTTATTTCACCTCTTTTGACTGCATAACAAAAAGTTCAGACTCAAAGCTAATAAAAGCTTGGAAAGGGAAAACTCACTGTCACATTTGTTTATTGTTTCTCTCCCTCTCCTCCTCCAGCCAGGCTGCCCAACGTGGCTAGGCTCTGCGTTCCCCCGACCCTCCCAATCAGCAGGGGCTGCAGGGGCTCCATTCTACCTTGTAGCAAGGAGCAGGGGGACTGGCTGAGGGAGAAGCCTCCCCAGGTAGCCTCCTGCCTGCATAAGAACAGTTTAAATTTAGCTGTTCACCCCGTGGTCTGAACCGCAGGATTCGGGGCTATTTCTGGCATCCTTGTTAATTTCAGTCTCGGTTGTTGGGGGTGTGTGTGACCAAAGCAGTTAATTTATATTCAATTTATATTATTGAAGATTGCCCCCCTGGATGAGGCAGAAAAGAACTGCCCTGGCTTTGGTCACCCCCCACCCCCAACAACCCTGAGTAAAATTAACAAGGATGCCAGAAATAGCCCCGAATCCTGGTTCAGACTGCGGAGTGAACAGATACGTTTAAACTGTTCCTATGCAGGCATCAAGCTACCTGGGGACGCTACTCCCTCAACCTGTTCCCCTGCTCCCAGCTACAAGCTAGAGGGGAGCCCCTGCAGCCCCTGCTGAGTGCGGGGGTTGGGGGAAGCACTGAGCCTAGCCCTGTCAGCAACCTGGCTGGAGGAGGAGGTAGGAGACAAACTGATGTGACAGTGAGTTTTTCCCTTCCACTGACTTTTATTAGCTCTGGATTTAAGCTCTGCGGCCAAATGGCTATTGTATTCTGCCCCGCCTTGGTCTCACCCTCCCCAGCAACAACTGTGAGTGAAATTAACAAGGATGCCAGAAATAGCCCTGAATCCATAGGAGGGATCCATGAATTATGTAGGAGAGGTGGGTTGCTTGTGTTTGGACTGTACGAGTAAGAAATTTAACTTACTTCCACCCCTGGCCCCTCCCCTTCCATCTGAGGCCCTGCCCCTTCGCGGGGGAGGGGGGAGAGAGTGGGACCTGTACCGTAAGAGATGTATTTTACTTTCACCCCGGCTGTAACACCTGGGGGCTTAACTTCAGTTCTACAACTGCTTGATGTCTGCCTGAACAAACCCTTTAAAGACACGCTATGCAAAATGTGGTCTGAATGGATGTGCTCAGGCATGGCAAAGGTGACAAAAGGCGGGAATCTTATGAAGCCCAAAATCAATCTGGTCGCCCAGTGGGTCAAGGACGCATGAGTGTCCATTTCCTCGGAAATGATAGAAAAATCATTTAGGAAATGCTGTATCAGCAATGCACTCAACTGGTCGGAAGATGATGCCATATTTGATGATGACACAACAGAGGCTGATGAGAAGGAATCTGAGTCTGAAGACAACACTGCCGACATCTACGATGACAGTGTAGGTGCAACTGTGACTGAAGCTGAGTTTAATGAACTGTTTGGTGAATCAGATAATGATTCAGAATTTGAAGGATTTTAAGACTTTTAAAAGTCTCATATTGTTCTAAGGTACTTGTTTGAAATATCCATTTACTGATTTTAAATATTGACTGTAATTTTGAAGGTGAATACATATTTGTTCAGTTATTATAACAACAGGTTTTTCATTAGATTACATTAAAATAATTCTAGCAAAACTTTTGAGTGTTTCTTGTGACACCAACTTTTAAAATATAGCAGGGGTCAGAAAACTTTGGCTCCCTGCCTGTCAGGGTAAGCCATTGGCGGGTCAGGGCGTTTTGTTTACTTGGAGTGTCTGCAAGTACAGAGCCCCTCAGCTCCCATGGGCCGCTGTTTGCTGTTCCCAACCAATGGGTGCTCACTTCCCGCAGCTCCCATTGGCTGGGAAAGGCAAACCGTGGCCACTGGGCACTGAGGAGCTCCGTGCTTGCAAATGCTCCAGGTAAACAAAATGTTCAGGCCCACTAGCGGCTTACCTAATGGGCCAGGAGCCAAAGATTGCCAACCCCTGGAATATAGGGTCAGCTTATGAACGGGTCATACAGTTTTTGCTGTTTTTACCTATCTATCTTGGGGGGTCGACTTAAAAATCAACGGGCTAATGAACGAGTGTATACAGAATATTTGTCTGTTTATCATTCCTTATATGTTATTTTAATGAAATAATTTCCTTTCTTACTCAAAAAATATTATAATATTAAAATATTTGCAGTGTGGTTTTAATTAACGTTGTATCGAGCCAAAGAACAATTGTGCATTAACAGGTTCTTCCATTTTCTGGGATTTTGTGTTCTTAGACGGTAAAATCTTGGCATACTGAATAGTAATCTGCAACACTGCGTAAAAACTATTTTGTGACATTAGATTCAGTGAAATCCATAGAGCTGTGACGCCATCACACTTATTGGACCCACTGACAATATGAATCTCTTTCTTCTCTCACTAAGTAAAATATTTTCTTAAAAGCTTACTGAATCTCTGTCCTACGATATTTTAATGTTTGATGGCATCTTTACAAAAATATTTTTGTTACAGTCCACTTTTAAACCTTTAACTTCATGAACTTTCCTACTTTCATTTCAACATGACACTGATCCCAAAATATTTTGGTCATACCTGAAATTTCAGAATTAAAGAAGAACTCACCATCTCTGTGTTTGTTTAGTGTAAAAGAAAAGGGAGCAAAGTAAAAGGAACTTCAGTGGACAATACAGAAACCATTTTGGCACTCGTTGATGTAATTCTTTTAAGCAATTAAAAAAAAACTTGTACTCAACAATATGTGAAATTCTTATATATTATTAATTCCCATTTCCTTTCAAACATATTATTTTAGAACCAATTATTTTATGAATCCCCTGAACTAGGATAAAATAGACAACCTGCTGCAAACCAATTTAAGATGTGATTGCAGTGTACACATGAGAAAGTTGGTTTCATATGAATACAGCTTACTTCATTTCTTGAGATGAATATGATCAGGCAGCCTTTCAGGGACAAGGAACTGTGCATAAGGAGAAAGCTTTAATTTACTTTACTATTTACATCAGGGTTTCTCAAATGGGTCGCCGCTTGTGTAGGGAAAGCCCCTGGCAGGCCGGGCTGGTGTGTTTACCTGCCCCGTCCACAGGTCCGGCCGATCGCGGCTCCCACTGGCTGCGGATCGCTGCTCCAGGCCAATGAGAGCTTCTGGAAGCGGAGGTCGCTCCCATTGGCCCAGAGCAGCGATCGGCCGGACCTGCGGAAGGGGCAGGTAAACACACAGGCCCGACCCGCCAGGAGCTTTCCCTACACAAGCGGCGACCCCTGTTTGAGAAACATAAACATGGGGTGGTCAGATACAAGATCAAGAAATGTTTGTTTTCTTTGTTCATTTTACTTAAATTTAACTATTATGTATGTCTACTTGCTGCATATCATTATTTGAGAATTAAGGGTTTGTGAGCTTCTTTACAATGACATCATACAGTCAAATAAAATGATATAAATGTTTCAAAACGGATGATTTCATTTTCACATAATTACTTTTCAGTAAGTGTGTTTATTACAATAATATAAAAATGATTTAACTATGTTAAGAGAACCCAAGCCACCCATTGGGCAGGCTTGTCATTTGCTTTTACAAAAGGACAGTAAGAAGATCCAAGGTGTCTCCTTACTCCTCCTCATAAGCTACTCACATTCTTGGTGACAACACAGACAGGAGAAAGAACAGGAGTACTTGTGGCACCTTAGAGACTAACAAATTTAAGTTAACTCTAAGGTACCACAAGCACTCCTGTTCTTTTTGTGGATACAGACTAACACGGCTGCTATTCTGAAACAGAAGGGAGAAGAGCCTTCACAGGACATGCTACACCTCTCTTGCACAGGAATGAATGGGAGGAGGTAGAGAATGAGCAGAGATTTGATTCAAAGGAGAGCCAGTGTGAATGGGGAAGTAATCTGTTACTGGTATAGATAAGTATCAGATCGCTTTACCCCCTCCTCCTTCAAAGGAAGCAAGGAACCAGGGAACAAATTGTGAGTTTTAGGGTCACAGTTAGTTCTCTGATCTGCTTTGGGAGCAGCACAACTATCTGCTGTCCATTATTCAGGGCAGATTTTTATGTCACAATCAGCACCTTATTATTGTATATGAAATTTAGCACTGGAACTCCTATTGTAATCAGAGAGGGTTTTTTTTTAAAAAAAAAAATGTAAATCAGATTTGCTAAACCATGTGAACTGCTTACCTATGGAATGCACAAATTCTGTGATCACATTTGAGATTTTTTTTGTTTTAAAATATGTACTTGTAGTTATTTTTAATTGTTTAGTGTTTTTTAAAGAAGGTAAAATATCAGCTGCATATCACGTAACATATATTGAGCACAGAAATAATAGAAGTGGGGTGAACTTACAAACTGGTAATCACTAAACATGTTTGAACATTAGTACTGTATTAGGTAAAACACTGTATAGAGAATTGGAAAGTTTTATAAACCCTTTCACTGGTGGTTATCCACCAGTGCTGTTCTGCCATCATCCATTAATACTGAATATAAAGATGTACATGTTCAGTTGCATAGAGGGTTTAACTGTACCTAGATATACCTTGAATGTTCAAGGTCAAGTGGTCTGTTAATAATCTAATATAGACTATGTCTACACTGCGCACCTTACAATGGCGTGGCTGTGCTGCTGCAGTCGCACCGTTGTAAGGTGCGCTATGTGGCCGCTCTTTATCGCCAGGAGAGAACTCTCTCAGCAACAAAATAAAAACACCTCCAGTGAGGGGTGGTAGCTTTGTCCCTAAAACTTCTATTGTTCAGGGGGTGTTTTTTCACACCCCTGAGCAACAAAAGTTTTACAGATGAAAGTGCCAGTGTAGACAAAGCCATACATTAGGGTTATCAAAAGTTCAATGTTCTCTGGCAGTCTGCTATGCTATCTTATTTCAGAACCACCACATAATTTAGAAGTGCTGTCTTAAAGATGTTTCAGAACACTGAAAAATTTTCTAAAGCACCTAAGTGATTTAGGAATCTAAGTCCTAGTTTCAAATTGACTTAAGTCTTAATGAGTCCAAGTCTCATTGAAAGTCAATTCTAAGTCATGTAGGCCTTTTTGAAAATGTTATTCATTGCATTTATCATTAAAGCACTCTGTAAAGACTGACTAAATGATCCTTAAAGGAGGCCTGAGTGATATCATAGAAAGTTACACTGATATAACATAACATATGACTTTAAAACTGGTTCAAAAGTCTGTGTGGACACGCTTATTGTCGGTTTAAAGTGACTTATTTCAGTTTAGTTTAAGCTGAATAGGAAAAATTAGCTGCTTTTTCCAACCAACATTCTTCAACCCATTGAGGCGGCAAGGGCATTTCTCCTGTTTGCCCTCTCCCAGCTCCACCTTCTTTCCAGGAACAGTGCATTCTCCCTGTGGTCTGACCAAACGCGCCCCCTGCTCAGCTATGATGGTGGTGAGGGATTTTAAGTTCAGTTCTAGCTTCATATGGAGGTTATTAAGTCTTGGTATTTTATAGAAAACTGGCAATCATGGATCATTTTGGGTTCCAAAAGATGGAAATACTTACATGTGAACAGTTAAACTCACACCTAAAAGTATCCATTCATATCCTGACAATATAGCAACTTCATAACAATTTAACCCCACATATTCTTAAACCAAAATGAAAGATGAATCTGGATGGTTCAAAGTCGATCTTCATTATGGAGGCCTTTGTACGCAGTAGGCAGGTGTAGGAACAAGAAATTGAAAGTGAAAGAGCTCAGTGAACTCAAAGTTAGATAATATTTGGGGATTGACCAGATGGTATTTCCTTCTTCAGCTTTTTCAGACAAAAGAGTGACCGTGTAACTGTTAAGTCAATATATTTAACTTGCATAGTGAACAAGTTTCCAATGGTAATGATGTTTCAAACATTTTAGTCCAATTATAACATTGTTTGGAGTTCTGTGTTTTACTGTGTTGGCTGCTAGTAGAAAATGTTTGCATAGAGATTTAAGAGATTCATTGATGGGATTCCTTGGAAATCCCCAAAAGCTATTTCACTGTAATAAGGGGGATGTCTAAGTTTGTGAATTGTTCATTTGGCTGGTCCTGAAATGTTTGCATTTTTTTTTTACATGTGTATTGTTCAAGAAAGTGGGTGTCATCACAGCTGCAGTCCCTCAAACAACATGAGGGAGCTATGGTATTAGTGACATTTAGCTTTCATGGAGGATATAACTTCATGACCTTCTGCCTGTTTCCCAGACCATCCTAGATGAAAACATCTAGATAAAAATCTCCACAGTATTTGCTTTTCAAATTCAATACAATTGTATGTAGTTTATTCTCCCATACAGAGATACCTGCTAATTTGTTTAGTTAAAACTTTCTTTTTGTTTTGATTTTTGCTTAAATGAATAAATGGTCTAAATGTCTGAGAGAGTACAGCACTCTTGGGAAATGACAAGTGATATTGATTTAACATCTTCTCATTCCCTCAAGCAGAACAGCTGCAAAATATTTTCAATTTCTTCTTATTTCTGCCTACAGATTACACTGATTTGTGATGCAGATGGCAGGGGTGGACAAGATAGGATAATACTGACAGTTGTGAGTGTTTGAGTTCAAAGCACCAGAAATGGGCTTTGTACAAAAAAAGTTAGATCAAATCCCAATCAAGAGTACCAGTGTTAAGCTGCTCTTTTGTATCTGTAAATATGAATACAAGTAAAAGTGGATAGTAATAAAGCTGAACATACAGACATTCATTCTTTAAAATCTTGGAATTCAGTTTTTTATTCTAACCAGCAGAATTGAACTGTGCCTTCTCCTTCCCTCCACCCCCCAATTAAAAAAAATGTATAAAAGCTATGTTTAAGTAATATTAGTATTCTGGAAAATCCACTACAGACTGACAACTTAAAGCTCTGATTAGTGTAAAAATGGTTGAAAGAGCAATTCAAAAAGTCATTAAACAATTTTAATAATCAGTTTTTTGTCATCATTTGGAATAGAAATGTGGTAAAATTCCCCATCTAAACATTTTTGCCTCTTAATTGTTTCATATGGAAAATAATCTGTTAAACTGAAAATTGGAGTAAAGTTTTCCAGTCAAAGAAATCTGTTTCTGAATGCTAACATAATAAACACATCCACAGTGTATCCAAATACACTAATGTTTGACATTTCAACTTTCAGATTAGCCAAATCTTAGTAGGTGGGGAAAGGTTAGCTATTTTTAGTGAACCAGTATAGATCTGTTAGGTTGTTAACCTCACCCTGTTGTACAGTGTGGGCAGTGGTGTAGGATGCCAAGTTTTGTCTGAAAACTGGAATAACTGAAGTCCTTTGGGACTTTCAGTGTCCCAGGATTCATGGGAGGCTTCTGCCACTTTTGCTTGTAACATTGTTTATCTATCTGCCTTTCCTTGTTAACTTCTTTCAATAAGAATGATGCCCTAAGAGTGATGCCCCTGTAGTGAACTGAGGAAGTTGCCATGAATTATTAATAACCAGCAGAGTTTAATGTGGTTTTAGAGCCCCTGAAGGAGTAAGAATAGTGTACTCTGTAAAACCATTCTGTTCACCTGATCTTGACAAATTGGGAGCATCAAAAACACACTCCTACTTGTTAACACTAGAGGGGGGAAAGGTGACTAGGGGATGCATCAATATTATCCCTTTTGTAGAATCTCAAAAGGATAATGGTGAGCAGTGTTTCATAAATAACTGTTTCTCCTATCTTTGTACTTTAATGCACTAGGCTAATACCTTTCTGTCAAGTTAAACTTTATGGTTCCATTTCTGTTTTACAGTTTAAGAAAAAGCTAAAAGAAAAGACAGTTATAACTTTCCCATATCACAGTCGCTTATGCTTATAAGATTTGATACATTAAAAATATTTTTTTCTCTTGTGTAAAACCTAGTAGGCAACAGAAGCAAATATGGGTATCTTTTAAAAAGCAGTAGCAATTGTCTTTCAGTAGACCAGCTTACATGGGAATGATGATGGGCGCAATAAGAGTTCCAGCAACATTAAGATATAAAATATGTGGTGCTATAATATACAAAGATGTAGTTTAAGATGATCTAATCATGAGCACTCTTGGTACTTATCATAGAATGCTGCAGTTGAAATGTTTTTTGTAGAGAGAGATGCACTGTAGTTTATTAATATGTGCAGATATGTGTAGATAGTTGTGTGTCAGTCTCTGTCTCAACTTACTGTGTCTAGTCTAGTTCCTCCATTGCATAGCCATTAATTTACAAGTTTAACAACCTTACACAACCAGACCAACCTTAGGCAGCTTGCCAATTGATACAAAAAAGTGCCTCTGTTAAGTGAGCAGAGTTACTGTATTTACTGTAGCAGTTTGTACCAATGCCCATAGTAACACCTACTGGAAAGGTTTTCATGCAGTAGTAAACTACCCATAGGGGTAACTAGAATATAGTGGTGCAAGATTACTCAAATACTTCCTTTTAGTTTCTTCCTAAGAATCTGTGCAGATTGGGATTTGTGTGAATTTGTCAAATCTGAAAAGTCATTGTTACTCACTATGAGTGTAGCCTGTAAATTACCAGTCTGCCAGTCATGCTGGGAAACAAATTGTGTTTCTACTGCAGCAACACCTTTGTTAAACCATCCCACTGATTTGATAATTTGAGATTACTGGTAGTCTGTCCAGCAATCAAGAGTAACAAGTTATTTCATCAACCTTTGTTGGATATTTTACATACATTTTTGTAGTCTAAATCCTATTTCTGGTTTTCAGAAGTTTTATTAATTTTCCAGTGTTTCCAGATTTCATCCCCATTTGCAAGTACACCTCTACTCTGATATAATGCTGTCCTCAGGAGCCAAAAAATCTTACTGCATTATAGGTGAAACTGCATTATATCGAACTTGCTTTGATCCGCCGGAGTGCGCAGCCCCGCCTCCTCTGGAGCGCTGCTTAACCACGTTATATCCGAATTCATGTTATATTGGGGTAGAGGTGTATGTAGAAACTTTTCTTAAATGGCAGACAAAATAAGTAGCAATCCAAGTAGGTAAAAAGAACCCCCTTCTCTGTTCTTTGGAGTGTGGCTAAGTGCTTCCATCCTGTGCATCTTCTAAGCACTCTTCTTTTCTCTGGACTGAAATCAGCTTTCCCTAAAGTATTTCATAAAAGGTTCCCATGTAATTTCAATTTTTTCAACTCTGTTTTTCAGCTTGTAGATTGTTCTTGTACACTGCCATTTGAGTGAGCAGTTCTTTATACTCGTTAGGTAAATCATTTGTAATACAATTTTTTGTGTTTGTTTTAGATTGTTTTTAGATAGAAAAGTCCCCAAAAATTCATTCATTCTTTTTTTAACTGGAATGACTGTGTTGGAAAAGGTCATGCTTTGGTTTTCTCCCTCCTCTTCCCCACTCTTGGCCCCCTTGCTCAGAGAAAAATTACTATATATTTTCTTGCACCAGTACAGTATTTGTTTGGAACTTTTCCCAAATATTAATATTTGTCCCCAAAATCATGCTGAAAACCTTGATGTCCATAGATTTAGATGATTTTTCGAAAACACTGGAACACATTTTCACTTTCTGAAGGCGAGTTCTTGACTGAAAAACGCTAACTCTTACTTTCATGTGAGTGCATATTTTTCTGTCATTTTTTGGGGGGATGGACTGTATGCTCAGTCTTGGCTGAGTGACATTAAATAAAAGGATTTTACAATTTAGCGCCTGAATCTGCAAACACTGGTGTGTGAGAGTAACCACACACATGTGAGTAGTCCCATTGAATTGCATGGGACTACTCACAAGTGCAAAGCTACTTATATGCATAAGTGGTTGCAGTATCTGAGTCTGTTTGTTTGGGACAGAGAAGGATGTCTCATGTTTACTTGATATCGGTCCCAATCCTGACAACCTCTGGTAAAATTCTCATTTAATTAATGAGGGGTTTGTTTTGAAGATTTTACAACTGTGCCCTTTATTTTGATAATCTATTCCTTTCACTGTAATTTAAATGCAAAGAATTCATGTTTAGCCATTAGCATATTCGCTTCAAAAAATTAGTTGTACAGTGCTAGTTATCTGATATTTGGGGTTCAGGGAACTATGAAATCTGACTAAAGAATATGATCTGAATATGGCCAGTAAAGCAAATGCATAATCTTTATAAAAATACTAGAGACAGTATTCCAGATAAGGGCCTGATCCAAAGTCTACTAAAGTCAATGGAAAGTTTTCTAGAGTGAGAGCCTCACCTCCTCTCTAGCTCCTTTACACTACAGCCCAAAGTGGCATGAAGAGGCCTTAAAAGGCTTCCCCCAGAGTAGGCATTTCAGAAGACAGCTATAAGGCTGCCTTCTGATCATCCACTCACACTCCCTGGCATAGGGACCATGTTGGGGTTTGAGGGTTCTGTGAGGTTGTGCCTGCAGCACTGTGGAGATTCTGGGCAGTGCTACAGCTCACTGGGCAGTGCAAGAAGGCTGCCATAACTCCGAGCTGTCTAAATTATGTCCGTCTAGTCCCAAGAGCAGCACAGGATCAAGAGAGCATAAAGATTGCTTAAAGCCCCACAGTCCCACCTCTTCTTGGACGTCAAGTTTTGAGCTGTGCCCCTTAGAAGCCCAACATAAAATGTTAACCCTATTGATTTCAATGGGCTTTGATTCAGGCTCTAAAATAAATGTCTGCAGGTAATACATAAATATTAACTGGCTCCAAGAGGAACAACAGTAAATTATTTCCCAAGGGTATTAGAAACAACTCCTACAGTTGTGGTACATTGCCTGAAACAGATATCTTCAAATACAACAGCTATTTGATTGTTTCTGGGGTACCTGTCAGATAAGGGTAAGGATTTTGTACCCACCTGGAAAGTAGCAACCTTGTGATGGCTTGTGGGGAGGAGAGCAGGCTCCAAAGCCTGTCAGGATGATGAGTTATCTTTCCTTCTTCCCTCATGCAGGATTTGGCTTAAGAGAACCAAGTAGGTCCTTTTTGCATGTTTGACTATATTGGTTTATTGCCCTCCTTACTTGGACTACTGCCAATGTGTACAGGCTAGCACATTAATTTATCATTATATTTCTCAGAATTGTCCAGTGGGATTTTGAGGAAAAAAAACTTTAAGCTCAGCACGGTTGATTGTTACATTTTTCTATTTTTCTTAAAGCCAGATGGCTGAAACAATACAAAAAGTATTTTATGTCACATTATACTATTTGTTTAAATTCAGCCAGCAGGTTATTAATATGTGCTCAGATGCATAATGTTATTCATATGAGTAATCCCCTTGTCTTCAATAAGGGAAGTGCTGAAATTTACTATATCCAGAGTACTATGAAATGTACAAATAAACTGGAAAAAAACCCTCTAATCTTTCTCAATTATAGTAATTTTGGGTGCTGCTTGTCAGGATCGTAGGTAAATATTCAGGAAAGAACTATGATTTTAAGTTGATGACGTTTTAACTCGTTAACTTTTGTGAAAAGGCACTGTTTAAAGGCAAACATTAAACTTGCCATTTCTTTTACTGAAAACTCGTTAATATTATTTCCTATGTATCTATAAAGACATTGATACAGAACATTTAGTCAACTTTTTAAAATCTTGTTTTATTGTGGGTTTAATAGTTAAAGGGAATTTTGTTGGAGAATATCACTTCCTTAAATCTAGGTTGAGGGCCAATTAAGTTGCACCTTGATTTTCTTGGTAAAATTGGAGAGTTATAGTCCTGAAGAGTAGAAAGCAATCCACTAAAATCAAAGGAGCTTGGCATACTTCAACAAACATAATCAGTCTTTTGTCTTGTTCATACTCTGTCAGTAAAATGTAGCCTGCATATTTGAAATGAAGACAGTCTATTAATTTAAAATTGATTGGAACATCTTCAAGAAATGATGAGGGTAAATCAAGAAAATTAAATACACTCGGTAATGGGAAATGTGTAATATGTAATGGAATACCAGCTGCATAAGATGTTACAGTAGATGAAGCTTTCACTGATGATAACATTGTATATGAATAAGCCCTGTATCTTTAGATTTGCTTATTTGTTTTAGTTAGCAGAGGAAGAACATAAGTCACATTGTAAGGATATGTATCATTCTGTCTATTAGCTCAGCTACTGACTTCTATGGTTCTAGTCCACATTTGTATCAGAGAACTAAAGTTTTTTCAGATATATTTAACCCACGCTGTCCGTAAAATAAGCTGAAAAAGCTAAACTTTCAATTTTCATTTGGAATTTATCCCTATTTGTTGAAATTCTGTTAACCTTTCTACAGAGAGAGTTGCATTCAGATTGGAAGTTGTTAATTTTGTCCTTCATTATTTCATTAAAATAACAGGAGAAATTATGAAGAAAGTCAGCTTACCAAGATGCATGTTGGTCTAACATAGTATAAACAACTCAGATATTTTACATCTTTCTTCTATTCTCTGTTTGCAGTCTTACAAGTAAAAGGGATTAAGTCAGGCAGTCCATTTCTTTTAAAACAACAAAGTTTTATTACTTACAGTTTAAAATAGTTTATAGTATTTGACCAGCTTTGAACTATTTTTTCATGCGATTGTACCAACAGTAGGCTAATTTTAGACTACTTCCCTATCTTTTTTTAAATCTTAACTTAATTCACATAGTAATTTCCTTCCTTGCCATTATATTTAGTCTTTGTTTCCAGAATATATTAATTTCCCAGAACCTTTTATTTGCATTTTCAGTTGATATTGAAGTACACATTATTTTCTAATTATGACGAACATTTCATACAGACATATTAGTATTACATATAAAAAGACTAGGTTTAAAAGACATCATTAAGGGTACAAAGTCCAGCACTGAGACGTTAGGAAATGCCAGAATTCAAGTTGCCTATGCAACCTTCGTTCAGCCCCCTTGTGCATATGCATTATAGTACAGTCTTTATGTACATAATCACATATTGTTTTTTCTGCAGGACAGTGCCGCTGAGAACGGGTTCGGGCCCTGGTGAAAATGTTTTTTCGGGCTCCCCAGCAAGGGCAGACTGGCTAAACGGGGCCGATGAAGCTGGGCCCTGGCCCCCCTTCTGGACCGCCGGGACCCAGTAATTTGTACCGGCTTCCCCCACCTCGTAGGCCCTGAGGACCCATGCCTCATTCAGTGCACAGAATGGATGGTGCCCACTTACTGAGCAACTGTTCAATATTATGTTTTCTCCTTGTTGTTCAGTGTATGCCCCAGAAGTTATTTTCTGAACACTATTTGAACCCTACTCTCTGAAGACAGAAATATTAATTTCCTCATGGGATTTTCTGTGGTTCTCATTACTCTAATACTGCAGTTCTCAAGCTCCATTGCACTGCGATCCCCTTTTGACAACAAAAATTACTACATGACTCCAGTGCCCTGTGTTACTCTACCTCCCTGCCTGGGGCAGAAGCCGAAGTCCAAGCCCCACTGCCCCGGGTGAAGCTCTTAGTCTTCCACTTCAGGTCCACACATCGGAGTTTGGGCTACAGCCCCACACACCAAAACCTGAGTCTTGCTTCCTGGGGCTGAAGCTTGAGCCCGAGTCCAAGCCGAGCTACCCGGGACTGACACCCGAGCCTCGCCATATGGGGCGAGAGGGGGGCTCAAGACCAAGCCTGAGCCCGCCCCCTGGGGAACTGAAGCCCAAATCCGAGCCCCACCACCAGGGGATGAAGCCCTTGGACTTTGGCTTCAGTCACAGGCAGTGGCGCTCAGGCTTCAGCTTTCTGCTCTAGGCCCCAGCTAGTATAACACCAGTGCTGGTGACCCCATTCAAAAGAACTCATGACCCACTTTGGTATTGTGACCCACAGTTTGAGAACCACAGCTCTAGTATGTGAGTTCTTCACAATAATTAATTTATTTTCACAATATCCTTGTGAGATGGAGACAGGGCCCGGCTCCAGGCACCAGCCCAGCAAGCTCTTCGGCGTCGGGTCCCTGGGTCCCTCTCTGAGGGAAGGACCTCACCGAATTACTGCTGAAGAAGAAAGCGGCACAGTGAAGCTGCCGCCGATCGCGGCTTTTTTTTTTTTTTTTCTTCCGCTGCTTGGGGCGGCAAAAACCCTGGAGCCGGCCCTGGATGGAGAGGTGGCATTATCTCCATTTTACAGATGGGAACTGAGTAACAGAGAGATTAAAGTCAAAAGTATCCACTAATTGCGGGTGCCCAATTTGAGATACCTCCATCCTGATTTTTCAGAGTACTTAACATTATATATGCTTTATTTGTTCAAAACACAGCTCTTGTTAACTTCAGTTGCAGCTCTCAGTGATCAACATTTCTGCAAACCAGACTCCAGGGTCTCAAGTTGATCACCCAGAAAATGAGTAACACACAATTAATGACCACCTATGAAAAGTTTGGTTCAAGAGACTTACCTACCATAACAGAGGAGCTCTTTGGAAGAGGCAGAGATAGAATCCAAATCTCCAGGACTGCATTCAACTGCCTTAATCATGAGACTATTCTTTCCCTTTTTGCTATCCCTAGTCTAATTCACTACACACCTTCCAATTTATACAGCAAATGAAACAGAGGCTCTTACAGACAACTCTCTCCCCTTTACTACACATCTATGATTCATTCCTAGAGTCCTTTCTCTCTCATGCACTGAATGAGGTAGGGCTAGTGTGGAAAAACATAATATGTAATCATGTAAATAAAGACTGCATCATAATGTATATGCACAAGGGGACCAAATTAAGGTTGTAGAGTCAACCTTAATTTTCGGCTTTTCCTAACTTTTGAGTGCTTGATTTTGCAGCCTTAAAGCTTTGTTTTGTTTTGTTTTTAAATACAGAGAAGGGTTGTGTGTAATTTCCAAGGGTTTTAAAAAAGCAAACTGAAAAAAAAAACAATTTCCATCATGTTGCATCATATGACACTCACTTTTCATCAGCAGGGTTAAAACCTTTAGATGTGCCACACAGACCTCTGACACCTAAGCTGATGGACTACAGATAGCAGTAGTAGGTTATCATCCTTTCTGTGGGCTGACAGTAGAGGGGAATGAGACACGTGCTTTGCTAGTGCATTTCATAGATATTTGCTGAATGGATTGGGATCTTGGGTTCCATTCCAGGCTCTGGAGGAAAGTGTGCTGTTGTGGGCCCAGACACTTCAATCCATTCCCCTGACTCTTTCTGGGTCATCCTTTCCAACCCGTCCTTGACCCAACTCTGCCTCTTTCTCAGCACTGGCTTCTTGCCCAGTCCCATTCAGTTCATCTAACCAATCACATCTCTGCTTCTCAGGCTTCTCATCTCAATATCCTTGTCCAGAAAGTCCTGGTCTCAGCACTCTGAACTCCTTGTCTCAATCCCAGTCTCCTCCTCATCCCCCGGCTCCTTGTCCCAGTCTCCTTGCCCAGTCCCTGCACAGTCTCCTTCACCCACCCACTGATTAGTCTCTCTCTCCCTGTCCTCCAGTTGCTCCCCCCACACAAGCCAATGTTCCTGTTCCAACTGGCCCACAGTCCCATTCTCCTACTGAGACTTGTTGCTCAATATCTGTGTTCCCACCTTCCTCAGCTACTTCTTCTGGTTTCTTTGTCCAGTCAGACAGAGTGTCCCCTCACATCCCAGATCCTTATTAGATCTGTCTCCTCTCCCTCAAACCTTTTTTCCTCTGCCCTATTAGTTCCCAGTTGTCTTATCCAGCTAGTCCCAGTCTCCTGCCACCCACTGACTCACGGTGCCTCCCATGCACCTCCCCAAACTCCCAATAGTTTTCTCCCCAGCTCCTAATCCCAGTTTCCCTGTTTTCACCTGCCAGTTTCCAATCCCAATCTGCCCCCAGACTCTATGTCCCAATCTGCTCCCTCCCCTCTCATACCTCCAGGTCTGGCTCTTCTGCCCACTGCATTTGGATCAGGTAGCTTCCTCCTCCACAGTGCCTGGGCACCAGTGGGCAGGGGGCACAAAGAGCTCAAAGAGTAATTATCCGTGGTTTGCTGTCCGACTCGGAGGACATATCTAGTAGGGTTCCACAGGGTCCTGTCCTAGGTCCAGTACTATTCAATATTGTCATTAATGACTAAGATACCGGAAGAGAGAGTATGCTTATAAAATTTGTGGGTGACTTTAAGATGGGAGGGAGCTGCTAGCAGTGTGGAGAGCAGGATTAGAGTTGAAAGCAATCTTGACAAATTGGAGAATTGGTCTGCAATCAACAACATGGAATTAAATGAAGACAAATGAAAAGTACTGCAATTAGTAAGGAAAAATCAAATGCACAACTACAAAATGGGGAAAAACTGCTATACAGTAATAGTGCAGAAAAGGATCCACAGTTTATCGTGGATCAAAGATAGAATGTGAGCTAACAAAAAATTGCATTTGGAAAAATAATATAATTCTGGGATGTATTACCAGAAGTGACATATGAAACACACAGAAAGTAATTGTCCCATTCTACTTGCCACTGGCAAGGCTGTGGCTGGAATACAGTGTCCAGTTTGGGGCACCATCCTTTAAGAAAGATGTGGACAAATTGAAGAGAGTCCTGAGGATAACAACAAAAATGGTAATAAATTGCGAAACCCTGACCTATGAGGATAGGTTAAAAAAACCTGCCCATGTTTAGTATTGAGAAAAGAAGATTGAGGATGGACCTGATGACAGTCTTCAAATATGGCAAGGGCTGTTGAAAAAGGAGGATGGGATTCAGTTGTTCTGTGTCCACTCCTAAATGTTAATCTGGAGCAAGAGAAATCTCTGTTAGATATGAGGAAAAGCTTTATAAATGTACAGCTAGTTAAGTAGTGGACGAGGCTTCCAAGGGAAGTTGTGGGATCCCTGTCATTGGAGGTTTTTAAGAACAGGTTACATAAACACCTTTCATGGATGGCTTATGTATATGGTCCTTCCTCTGCACTGATGACTTGTCAAGGCCCTTTTCTGCTCAACATTTCTAGGATTCAGCGCACAGAGGACTGTTGGAGATTTTAGCTGCTAAAATCTGAGTCTTTACGAAGTATTTGTGGACTGATATTTTTCAGAGGGCTACAAATTGGGTGGATTTTCACAAGAAAATCAAAAGGCACATACCTGACACAAAGGCCACTCCCTACCAAATTTCAAATACCTGCTCCTCTCCCCTTTCTCCCCCCCCCCCCGCACCCCTCTCATGCAAGCAGCCTGGAGGTGCTAGTGCTTTTCAAAGTAAAGATCTTTGGAATAGCTTTCACTTTGTAAAACATTGTATTATTCCCAGCCTCATTCCTGGGAAACAAGTGAAACATTTTAGCTGAAAATTTGCATGCATGCATGCTCGCTCTCTTTCTCTGCCCCGCTCCACTGCACCTCCAGGCTGAGGCAGACACACAGCATAGAAAATTTAAGCCCAAATAAAGTTATAAACTGAAAGTTGAAAAGAGGATCTTACAATGGGATGTGCCAGGCAACCTTAATAAAAAAGACAGTACTACCAGCCCTGCCTCTATAATCATAGAAGTGTAGGACTGGAAGGGACCCTTGAGAGGTCATCTAGTTCAGTCCCCTGCACTCAAGGCAGGACTATGTAATAATTAGACCATTCCTAACAGGTGTTTATATAACCTGTACTTAAAAACCTCCAATGATGGAGATTCCACAACCTCCCTATGCAATTTATTCCAGCGCTTAACCACCCTGACAGGAAGCTTTTTCTAATGTACAATCTAAACGTCCCTTGCTGCAATTTAAGCCCATTGCTTCTTGTCCTATCCTCAGAGGTTAACAAGAACAAATTCTCTCCCTCCTCCTTGTAACAACCTTTGATGTACTTGAAAACTGTTATCTCCCCCCCCCCCCGCCCGTCTTCTCTTCTCAAGAGTGAACAAACCCAAGTTTTTCAATCTTTCCTCATAGGTCATGTTTTCTAGACCTTTAATCATTTTTGTTGCTCTCCTCTGGACTTTCTCCAATTTGTCCAGATCTTTCCTGAAATGGCCACAATAGTCCCGCTGAGACCTTATCAGCGCACAGTAGAGTGGAAGGATTACTTCGTGTCTTGCTTACAACAATCCTGCTAATACATCCCAGAATGATGTTTGTTTGTTTTTTGCGACATTGCTACACTGTTGACTCACGTTTAGCTTGTTATCCGCTATGACCCCCAGATCCCTTTCCATAGTACTCCTTCCTAGGCAGTCATTTTCCATTTTGTCTGTATGCAATTAATTGTTCCTTCCTAAGGGGAGTACTTTGCATTGGTCCTTATTGAATTTCATTCTATTTACTTCACACCATTTCTCCAGTTTGTCCATATCATTTTGAATTTTAATCCTATCCTCCAAAGCACTTGCAACTCATCCCAGCTTGTTATCCCCCACAAACTTTATAAATGTACTTTCTATTCCATTATCTAAATCATTCATGAATAATAAACCATTGATAATATACAGCTACTTCTTTGTTCCAAGCATAAGTAACAAGACAACAACATTAATCCTGAAAACCCCTGGAACGCTCCTCTGCTTTAGGTGAAGAGAGGTAAAAAATGCTGAATTTGCCACTTCTTTATCATTTTTTCATACCTGGAAAGGAGAGCGAATTTGCTTGCTGTATGAATGCTGGGTGGAAGTTAACATTGTGTTTTTGTTAATAGCCTATTTGGAGAGCAAACAAGGCTAAGATACAGCTCCACATTCAACTTCAGGAAAAATATTTTTATGCTATAAGGTATCTATAGTGAGTTCTCAGTCTGAGTTGCTGCTTAAGAGGCTGGCAGGCCCTGGAAAAGTTATAACTCAACCACAGAAGGTCAGTGTTACTCTAGGAGATAAACATTTGTACCAATATGAGACATGTAGAAAGAACTACAAGTTTTTTTTATGTGAACAGAGCCATGATTTGGTTTTAGAGTCATTCTGGGAAAATACACACTACTGAGATGTCAGCGTCTTTGCTCAGATGAGATACAGGAAACAAAGTAAAAGGTGTTCAGATACCAGGGTAGTAAAGCACAGTATAAATTGTAACACAAAGGACATTAAGAATAACTAAATTTTTATTTTTTTTATTTAAAGCATTTTTAATGCTTCTTATCACCATGATATCTGAGTGCGTCTATTAATGAATTTATCACAACCGCCATGTGAAATAGGGATGTATATCCCCTTTTACAGATGGGAAAATGGAGGTACATGAAAGATTAAGCAATTTACACAAGTTCGCAGAGAAAGAGTGTGTGGCAGAGTCAGGAACTGAACCTAGATCTCTGGTTCTAGTACAATACCTTGCCTACAAGACCATCCCTCCTTACTGTATTTGGGTATCTATACCTACAGACCTGGAGTAATATTTCTTAAACAAAAAAACTGAACCCAAGTGCATCTAAAGGAAATATTTGAGTGTATTCATACATGTGATTCTCTAGGAATAAACAAAAACAAAAGTGTCTCTATGCCACCTTTGAACCTCTCAGCATTTGGGCCGATCCAGGGTCTGGGGCTACCCGGGTTGCTTATGTCTACTCTGCATCCCAGAATTGCCAGAACATTACAACCAATCCCCCTCATACCCTAACATATGACGAGCCCTGCTCTCAGCCCCTGCAATAGAAGCCTGCAGGAGGAGGTATTTTATGGGGAGCTCTTGAGACCCCATTGCTCCATTAGAACAGTATAAAGGAGATTCAGCAGAGGCTGGAATCTGGCCCTTTTTCCTCTGGTTTCAAGGTCACTTTATTCTTAAATGTATTCAGAGATATTCCAATTACAGTATTCTAGGATCATATAAATTTAGAGAATCACTGCATACTCAGTTAGCTTTTATAAAATGTTGCATGCTGCCTAGTTGGGTTTGGTCCTGCTTTGAGCAGGGGGTTGGACTAGATGACCTCCCGAGGTCCCTTCCAACCCTGAGATTCTATGATTCTATGATTCTATGCCTAAATCTTGTTAAATGACCAGATTAGTGTTTAGAGTCTATCTTCCCTCAGTAGTGTTATACTTTTAAGTGTGAAATAGTATCTCTCCCTGATGGGGTAATATTTAGAAAACTGGTCCATATATCAAAGACCAAGAAAATAATCAATAAATAATAAAAGCAAATGTACCATTTTATACTAATGGCGAATTTCAGCTTAATTACAGGACAAAAATACTATATTTTAAAATGTACTATCCTTACTATCCTTTTGTCTTTAGGTTGAAGGTGTAAATCTGTCAATTTTTGATAGTGACCAAAAGTCGTTATCCAATAGATGTAAAAGGAGTTTATGGTTTTAGCTGATCTCCTAGTGGAAAAGTGGCATCCTAGTAGTATCGTTACTGGCAATATCAGTACCCAGGGTGAGGAATGAATGGTTACTAATATGGAACTGTCTTCTCAATTCTGCTTCCCTCCAGGACAGGACTGAGGCACATTGGTAAAGAATTGGTTGGGTAGGAAGCCTGTATTGCTGCTGCCTATGTGGTACATCTCTGTGGACAGATGATTTAAGCTTCAAAACTCCAAGTCTGTCAACTTTCAGAGGCATTACATTTACTACTTTTTTCTTTTTTTTAAATAAAAGCAGATCTCTTAGAAACTGAAATAGTGGAATAAGTATGCTCAAGTCTTTTTGTACAGTGCCTTGTGCAATGGCATACTAGTCTGTGACTAGGGCTCCTAGACACTATGGTAATACACATAATAATAATGTGTCTCTTTGTAGCTTTCAAAAGGGTTTTTTTCCCTGCTTACTGTGCATCTATAGCAGGGGTAGGCAACCTATGGCACAGGTGCTGAAGTTGGCACACAAGCTGATTTTCAGTGGCACTCACACTGCCCAGGTCCTGGCCACCAGTCTGGAGGGCTCTGCATTTTAATTTAATTTTAAATTAAGCTTCTTAAACATTTTAAAAGCCTTATTTACTTTACATACAACAATAGTTCAGTTATATATTATAGACTTATAGACAGAAATCTTCTAAAAATGTTAAAATGTATTACCGGCACGCGAAACCTTAAATTAGAGTGAATAAATGAAGACTCGGCACAGCACTTCTGAAAGGTTGCCGACCCCTGGTCTATAGTGAAGAGATGAAATGGCCAGGGAGCAAAATACAAAAATATGGCAAGATATTAGATTAACATTACCAGAAATTACATTTATTTAAAATATTAGCAATTACTTCCTCCCCACATTTTAAAATTATGATTAGACCAGAAAATGGCTCAATAAATAACTTAATATAACAAATCTTTTATTCGACATAGAAGTGGGATAATATATATTCAACCCCTCCCCCCCCCCACCAAAAAAAAAAACGAGGAGTCCTTGTGGCACCTTAAAGACTAACAAATTTATTTGGGCATAAGCTTTCATGAGCCAGAACCCACTTCATCGGATGTATGAAGTAAAAAATACAGGAGCAGGTATGAATACATGAAAGGATGGGGGTGCTTTACCAAGTGTTAGGTCAGTCTAACGAGATAAATCAATTAACAGCAGGATACCAGGGGAGGAAAAATAACTTTTGAAGTGGTAAGAGAGTGGCCCATTACACACAGTTGACAAAAAGGTGTGAGTAACAGTAGGGAGAAATTAGTATTGGAGAAATTAAGTTTAGGTTTTGTAATGACCCAACCACTCCCAGTCTTTATTCAGGCCTAATCTGATGGTATCTAGTTTGCAAATTAATTCCAGTTCTGCAGTTTCACGTTGGAGTCTGTTTTTGAAGTTTTTTTGTTGAAGAATTGCCACTTTGAAGTCTGTTATTGAGTGACCAGAGAGACTGAAGTGTTCTCCTACCGGTTTTTGAATGTTATGATTCCTGATGTCAGATTTGTGTCCGTTTATTCTTTTGCATAGAGACTGTCCGGTTTGGCCAATGTACATGGCAGAGGGGCATTGCTGGCAAATGATGGCATATATCACATTGGTAGATGTGCAGGTGAACGAGCCCCAGATGGTGTGGTTGATGTGGTTAGGTCCTATGATGGAGTCCCTTGAATAGATCTTTGGACAGAGTTGGCACCGGAATTTGCAGCAGGGTTTGGTTCTTGGGTTGGAGTTTTTGTTGTGTGGTGAGTATTTGCTTCAGGTTGGGGAGCTGTGTGTAAGCGAGGACTGGCCTGTCTCCCAAGGTCTGTGAGAGTGAGGGATCGTCCTTCAGGATAGGTTGTAGATCTTTGATGATGCGCTGGAGAGGTTTTAGTTGGGGGCTGTAGGTGACGGCTAGTGGCGTTCTGTTACTTTCTTTGTTGGGCCTGCCTTGTAATAGGTGACTTCTCAGTACCCTTCTGGCTCTGTCAATGTGTTTCTTCACTTCACCAAGTGGGTATTGCTGTTTTAAGAACCCTTGATAGAGATTCTGTAGGTGTTTGTCTCTGTCTGAGAGATTGGAGCAAATGCAGTTGTATCTTAGAGCTTGGCCATAGGCGGCAGGTTTGTATAATTTTTGGTGGGGCCCAAAATGGTGGTGCCCCCCCACTCCCGCCCTGTAAGCCGATATAAAATGAAGCTACAACGCGTCAGTGCCACAAGATTACAAGGGTCAATTAAAAGTGGAAAGTCAGAAGCAGCACTTGCCTACTTCAATATACAGTATTATATTTTGTTGCACCTGTTGTGATGAAGTGGGAATGTTCTTAATATTTTCTCTGAATACTGTGTGGGTGCCTCAGTTTCCCCTGCAAGATGCCAACTGAAGGTGTTGGGGACAAAGAGATCAGGTGGCCTCCTTGTCCGGAAGAGACACAGAGGCCAGAGGAGGGAGTGTCAGTTTGGAGCTGGCTGGGAAAATGGGGAGAGACCCAGAACTTGGTTCTGGGCTCCCCACCCCCCAAGATGGACCTGACAGAGGGGTTCTGTTTTCTGTACCAACAAGCTCTGTTTAAACTGTGTTCCCGTCATCTAATAAACCTTCTGTTTTACTGTCTGGCTGAGAGTCACATCTGACTATGGAGTTGGGGTGCAGGGCCCTCTGGTTGCCCCAGGACCAGCCTGGGCAGACTCACTTTGGAAAGTGCATGATGTGGAAGGGCATGCTGAATGCTCTGAGGTCAGACCCAGGAAGGTGTAGGCTTCTTGCCCTGGAGACAGTCTGCTCAGAGAGAGGAGGCTCCCCCAGAGTCCTGACTGGCTTTGTATGGAGTTGTTCCAAAGCATCACAGCATCCCCTTCCACACCGTGCACTTCCCAGAAGTCCGCACAGGCACTGACACTCCCTCCTCCGGCCTTTGTCTCTTTTCCAGGCATTAGGAGGCCACCTGATCTCTCTGTTCTCCAACACCTTCAGTTGGCACCTTGCAGGGGAAACTGATTTGGGAGAAATGAAGTAAAAGCTGCCCAAACCGAGCTTGAGCACTCCTGAATTTTGAGGTGTTCAAATCCGGAAGGCAGGTGCTGGGGGTGGGAGAGGGCTGTGGGCTCCATGGGGGAGCATGGCAGCAACTGTCTGGAGCTGCACGGAGCCAGACACGCTGGTCTGAGTGGCACAGTAAGCGGTTTGGGGGTTGGAGAAGAGGTACGGGGTTCCGGGGGTCAGTCAAGGGAAAAGGAGCAGGGGGGGTTGGATGGGGCAGAGGTTCGAAGGGGCAGTCAGGGGACAGGCAGCAATTGGATAGGCATGGGAGTCCAGGAGGTTTATCAGGGGACAGGTAGGGGGTGCGGTCCTGGGGGGGGAAGTTGGGTGGGGTCTCAGGAGGGGGCAGTTGGGGACAAGGAGAAGGGAGGTTTAGATAGGGGCTGAGGTCCCAAGGGGCAGTTAGGGGCAGGGGTCTCGGGAGGGGGTAATCGGGGAACAAGGACCAGTGGTGCTTAGATAGGGGGTGGAGGTCCTGGGGGGCAGTTGGGGCAGGGGTCTGGGGAGGGGGCAATCAGCGGCCAGGGGCTGGGAGTCAGAGGGCTCTGGGCTGCTGGCAGCTGCGGGGAGCCCAGAGCCTTTTAAATCCCAGACGCGGCCAGGAATCAGAGGGCTCTGGGCTGTCCGCTGCGGTAGGGAGCACAGAGCCTTTTAAATCCCAGCCGCGGCGGGGAGTCAGAGGGCTCTGGGCTGCCTGCTGCGGTGGGGAGCCCAGAGCCCTTTAAATCTCAGCCGCTGCTGGGATTTAAAGGGCTCTGGGCTGCCTGCAACCGCGGGGAGCCCAGAGCCTTTTAAATCCGAGACGCGGCGGGGAGTCAGAGGGCTCTGGGCTGCCTGATGCGGCGGGGAGCCCAGAGCCTTTTAAATCCCAGCCGTGGCTGGGATTTAAAGGGCTCTGGGCTGCCTGCAACCGTGGGGAGCCCAGAGCCTTT
Source organism: Mauremys reevesii (assembly GCF_016161935.1). Lineage (NCBI taxonomy): Eukaryota > Metazoa > Chordata > Testudines > Geoemydidae > Mauremys > Mauremys reevesii. The sequence goes on from NC_052625.1 coordinate 89,784,764, forward strand.
TAAATCCCAGCCGCGGCCGGGAATCAGAGGGCTCTGGGCTCCCCGCGGTTGCAGGCAGCCCAGAGCCCTCTGACTCCCGGCCGTGGCTGGGATTTAAAGGGCTCTGGGCTGCTGGCAGCGCAGAGCAGGGGAGAAACCTAGCTCCAAACTGGAGCAAAGCCTCTGTCTGTGAATATTCCTGGGGCTAAAGCCAGGAGCCCATATAAGTTGGCGCCCATGAGCTTGGCTACAGACAATGGATCATGTGATGTGGTCTGGATGAAAGCTGTGATATTCAACAGTGATTTTAATTTGAGATACTTTTTTTCTTTGAACTTTGGAAACAGGAATAGCATTTTGTAAACATACATCCATGCAATTTTTTTAAAATCAATTTTAAATCACTTTTAATAAAGAGAAAAAAGGATGTTTGTGAACCTAGTTTTAATCAGCCTTTATCTGCTTCTAATGTTGCCTAAATTGGGTCAATTGTAGCTCAACCATTAGTATGTGAATACATTCTTTTATGTTTCTGTCTTTAGGTTGAAGGTATAAATCAGTCCATTTTGAAAGGGAGAAAAGGGAAAGAGAGAGAATCACACGTGACCAATGCTAGTCATGTCACTTGATGCCTACTAGAAGGTGCTGGGATACTACTGTGATGAGGGCGGAGTAACAGCCTTAAGAGAAAAATATATGGGGGACGATTGTTTCCCAGCTGCTAACAGGACAGTTGGCCAGACTCTGACTCAGATTTTGCCCCTTGATTATTATAGGATATTGTAAAATACCTCAAATTTTCCCACTTTCTCCTCTAATAGTCTATTATTGATAAAATCCTCAGATTTCCACCCTTTTCTGTTGATTTATTGAAAACTGATATTGTCACCTCAGATGTTGCTGTTTTTCATGTAATTGTCAAATATTAATATAAATATTAATATAAATTCCTTCAGATACAGGTTTTTAAAATGTGCTTTTTAATGTCAGCAACTATTTCTTTTTGGGAGGGAAACAGTTTTCCTGAATCATTGTCCATATTGGAGGCTGTAGGCGGAGAGGTAAATTCTGCAATCATCAACTTCCCCCTCATGTTAGAGAATCAATTTTTTTCCTTCTTTAAGTCCATTGGAACAAATTACCCAGGGAAACGTCTTCAGATCAAGACTGGATGCCTTTCTGGAAGATATGCTTTTGTTAAATAAGTTACTGGATTACATGAGTAAATGAGTGAAATTCTATGGCTTGTGTTATACAAGAGGTCAGACTAAATGATTTAATGACCCTTCCTAAACTTACAATCTGTGACGATCACTGTAGGGTCAACAAGAAATGGAATTGGGATATGAGGGGGTGTAATCGATCGCGCCGGGGCTCAACCCTCCACTGGGCAGGAGGGGAGCTACACCGACTCACTCCACGTCTTCTGTTGGACCGGTTGAGCAACAGTAAACAGTGTTAGGGAGCTCAGGCCCTCTGTTGCTGGGGCTGAGTGGCAATACAGCACACGGGGCTCAGGCCCTTTGGGACAGGGCTGAGCAACAACACACAGTACAAAAGGCTCGGACCCCTGATGGCAAGGGCTGAGCAGCAAACAAATAGTCAGGGAGCTCAGGCCCTTTGTGGCAGGGGCTGAGCAGCAAACAGTACAGGAAGCTCAGGCCCTTGGTTGCAGGGGCTGAGCAGCGATCAGCACAATAAGCTCAGGCCCTTTGGAGCAGGGGCTGAGCAAGGGGGAAAACTGCCACCCGTGAGTGGGGTGGCAGGGGGGGGACACAGGCCCACCCACTCCACTGTGTCCCAGCCCGGGGCCCTAGCAGCGGCTATCACCGCTGCTGGTCAGTGGGGTCCTGACCGCAACACACTGACATCGGGACCTCTGCGTCTGTAGCCTGACAGGGGTCAGCTACCCCCGGGCTACTTCCATTTTCCACCTCAGGGCTTACCTCGTCTGGGGCACCAGCTCCAGGCCAGTCAACCTGCATAGGCTCCTCCAGACCAGGGCTTGGTGGCAGGTCTGGCAGCTCCTCGGGGAAGTCCGGCCAGGCGTGCTCAGGCGGCTCCTCCGGGTAACAGCAGGGGCGGGGAAGCTCCGGCGGCTCCTCTTTGTAGGGAGTTCCAGCGGCTGCCCCCAGTACCTATCACGGGGAAGCTCCGGCGGCTCCTCGTCGTAGGGGGCGCGGGGAAGCTCCGGCCAGTCAGGACAGCTGCCTCGGGTCCTGGAGGGTTCCCAGTCAGGAGCTCCCGCCGGCACGTCTGCTCCTGGCGGTGGCTGGGCTCTGACTGAGCTTTGGCGGCCGGCTTTTCTACTTCCTGTCCCGCCCCTTGACTTCTGGGGGGCAGGGACTGGTGGTGGTGGCTCCGCCCACTTGGGTGTCTGTAAGGGAGCTCCCTCCTCAGGGCAGGAGGGGAGCCACACTGACTCACTACAGGGGGAAATGGTTCAAATATCAAATATCTGTGGCCCTAGTCTCACAATGTTATATCTTAGTACAGACACTCCAATGTCTACAGAGAGAGACAATCTGAAGTTAATAGGACTCCATGCAGGCATAAGAGTCCATGCAAGCAGATATTTTTCTTGGATTGGGCATCGTTTAATATTAGTACCGGAAAAGTAAATTACCTTCTTCAATATGAACATATGTAAGATCACCAGTTGTTAACTGAATGCATGCTTAGATCTAAAAATTACAAATATATTTTAAAACTATGTAGATCCACGTGTATGTGTTGTTTGTGAGCTTATCAAAGTTGTGGGGGAGTTTCTGGCATCTACATGAAGAAGGAATTGGTTTCCAAATATTTTGTTGTAAATTACTGTGATTTTTAAAAAAATCTGTCTGCATATTCTGGATTCATTTCTGCTCATAGTTTTGATTCTTAAGCAGTGTTGTAAAATATGTATTGGTTGCTTTAAAAAAAAACCCCAAACTCTGTCATTCACCTTCAAAAGCAGAATTTGTAAAATTTCCCTTCTTTGGATGCTATGAAAACCTTAAAGATGTATTGCAAACTCTTTTTTCAAACTCTTTCCTTTTTGTTTGGCTATTCTATTAAATAAAAGAACAGGTTTCTAATATTGTCTAGTTTTTTCTCAGTCAAATCAACGTAAGTGAAACTGAAGTGAGACAGATGCCAAGCCTTTCTCTTAATTCAGACCTAGCATTCTTTCTGGCTGGAGTACAAGAACTTGACCCCTGTGTGTTGCTTTCCTGGAGTATTTGTCCCTTATGAAAGCCAATACAATCAGCAGAGCCAGCATAGATAAAGAGCCATATAGGGTTGTATTATAGCGGTAAGACTGTTTTGTGGCCATGTTCTGCAGGCCGGCTGGAGGTGACGGTATTATTTACTTTTGTTGCTTGGGGTCCAAAGAGAGAATAAATTGCTATTGATTTTTGAGACATTACAGTGAAGTGTCTGAATGCCTGCAGAATAGCCGTGTGGCAGGATAGCTAGCAATTGTATAGAGACTGCCTTCTAAAATGAAATTTCATTTTTGTATTGCCATAAAGTTCTATATTTCAGGAGACATTTACAAGAAAACTTGGTTGTGGGTGCTCTGTTTATTATAAGTATATTTCATCTCCCCAAAAGAATAGAATTCAACTGTAGTTTCGTAGCAATTTGAAACTGATGAATAGATGACTGATGTATACTGTATGAGGCTGCATGCATGCTGTATTCATAGCATAAAAGGAACATTTAATGTTTGCATTAAACACTTAAAGACGGCTCTTCCAGAGATAGCAATTTGTAGGCAGAAAATTAGGTATATCAGAATTCAAATAATATTTTCCATCTACCACAAAACTTATTTTTTCCCGAAAGTTGATTTCTGCAGTTATCATCCATATGTATATTTTATATTTTGCCATTTGGAGAAAAAATCCAATCCTTTTGTATTTACTTGTTATTATGTATATATGCCTCTTTTCTTCCCCGCCCTCCCCTTGTCTGATTGCTACCCTTTTAAGATTTTATAGCAATGCTGCTTCATAGTGACACCTGCTGGGAGAGATATAAATGGAACATCTGCAATTATCCATGGCTGCTGCCTGTCAGTTTCTTTTGTAGAGTCAACAGTGTGCACCCAGTTCAGCAGTCTAGGATGACGCATGTTTCCAAGCTCCCCTTGAGGACATCTGCTGTCATCCCTTTCTGAGGAGACTGACTCCCATGCCAGATTTACTGAGACTCAGAAACTCGCTAGAATGCCACTGTAAATTTGAATCCCCCAGCTGGGATTTAAACTCACAGCATCAGAGAACTAACAATATGTGTAGTAATACAGGCTAGTCGTAACAGTAGGTCTCTTAAATTAAAGAACTCCATTTAACAAGATGGACATAAAAAACAAAACTTCAGTGTAATTTAATTGGGCTCATGGGTAAAAATTTCCCAGACTTTCCTGGTGGCTTAGTGGCTCGTTCAGGGGTCTAGACATTTTTAATTGGGAAATTGCAGAATCCTGCAATGAAGACTTCTCTCCCATAGTCCTCTCAGGGTCTTTGTAACCTGGCTTTCAATTGCATCACTAACCCTAATCTCATCAGTTATGGCTTGAAATCTGAACCTGATTGCTTGCTCACCAGTCAAGGAGGGGAGATTTTCCTTGATGATCGAGCTTGTGAAGATTATATTCCAAATGTGAACAAATGTAAACTGATGCATTATCATCTTCCTGGATCTGTACATAGACAAGCTCCAGTTGCTCAGATCTTTTCCAAGTGAAATTAACAAGACTGCTAGGTTTCATTGTTCCTGTTTCAAATCTGTTAGTTGTGAAACTGACAAGAATACTGGCAGTTTTGCTTCACAGATGCTTGGCAAAACCCTGAGAAGCAGTTCATAGAATCATAGAATCATAGATTATTAGGGTTGGAAGGGACCTCAGGAGATCATCTAGTCCAACCCCCTGCTCAAAGCAGGACCAATTGCCCCTTAACATCAATGGATCCGTTTTCCAATTGGCCTCTGGCTGATTAGTTTACTTCTCTGGCTTTTAGGGTTTTGGTAATACTTACGGTATGTCTGCCCTTGGAGCTGGGGCTGAGATTCCCAGCTCAAGGAGACATACTTGCAGTATCTCTTATCCAGCTAGTGTGCTAAAAATAGAGTGTAGTTGCAGCAGTGGGAACAACCAGAGTATTTGCTTTGGGGCTTGGATGGGTATGTGCGCAGGGCAGCTAGCCCTTTCTGAACCTTGCACTGCCCCAGTTACAGAGCTAGCATGGGTATGTCTCCAAAGCTTTTCCACTGACTTCAGTGGAACCAAGATGTCAACCTCCATATCCAGATCTCATCTTATCCATTAATAAGATACTGTTTGGCAGTGTCTTGTGTCACAGTTTGATCAAGGTACAGTTAATTTCTGAGGATTAAGAAAAGAAAACATTCTCTGGCTTCTGGACACAGATGTGAGATCAGCTCAGGCATAAAGGACAGACACCTATATCATCTCCTTTCAGCTTTCCATAGCTAAATGATTCTTCAACTTCTCTCTCTTCAATTCTTCCTCTCTGTAGAGGGCCAATTCTATTAACAGTGATACCAAGTCACAATAAAACCATGCTTCCCCAGGCCAATCTCTGCCAACCTCAGGGAGAGTCTGACAGTCTCTCAGTACCTGAACCAGTTCAACCAGTGATAAGTGATCTTGGAGATAATCAGGACTTTTGTGTTCATTGGACCAAATGTGAACAAATGTAAACTGATGTTCCTGAGTCTGTAAATAGGCAAGCTCCAGTTGCTCAGAGGTCTTGTCTGTGTGTGCCCATTCACCCATTGGATTACAGGTTCTTATGCATACATCTTTCTATTTCTTTAACTAATTACCCTTGCTTAAGTCATTTAAAAACAACCAATTTTTCTTTGTAAAATTAATAAATCACACCACATTCCAAGGAATGGAATACCTCATGTATTCTTGCACCTAATTTCCCTTTACACCCTTCCAGGAGGAATCACTGTCTGCCAAATTAAAGTCCAAATGAGTTCTTGTGTCTCGCAATGTCATCTGATGCTAGCTTTGTGATGGTCTGTCTGGTGCTGCTCTACAGCTGTCCCCATTTTCTCCACCCAGGGGAACCACTTCTAGGCCAGCCTTGTAGAGGTGCTGCTGGAGGCTCCCGCCCCACATATCACTGGGGGCTAGAAGAAGGCTCAGAAGTTGAGGGGCAGTGCAGTTTAGATGTGGGGAGCAGGAGCCCAAACAGAAAAAGATTTGGGGTTCATTCTGGATAATCAGCTGAACAAGAGTTCCCAGTATGACACTGGCCAAAAGAGCTAATGCAAACTTGGATGAATAAATAGGGGAATCTTCAGTAGAAGTAGAGAGGTTATTTTACCTCTGTATTTGGCCCTGGTGTTACCACTGCAGCAGTACTATGTCCAGTTCTGGTGCCTACAATTCAAGAAGGATGTTGTAAGTTGGAGAGAGTTCAGAGAACAGAATGATTAAAAGATTAGAAAACATGTTTTACAGTGATAGATTCAAGGAACTCAATCTACAGTATTTAGCTTAGCAAAGAGAAGGTTAAGAGGTGACTTGGTTACAGTCTATAGGTACCTACATGGAGAACAAATTTTTAATAATGTCCTCTTCAGTCTAACAGAAAAAGGTATAAAATGATTCAATGCCTGGAAGTTGAAGCTAGAGAAATTCAGACTGGAAATTAGGCGTACATATTTAATGGTGAAAGTAATTAACTAACCATTGGAACAGTTTACCAAGGGTCATGGTGGATTCTCCATCACTGACCATTTTAAAGTCAAGTTTTTCTAAAAGATCTGCTCTAGGAATTATTTTGGGGAAGTTCTATGTTGTGTGCTATACAGGAGGTCAGACTAGATGATCACAATGGCCCCTTCAGGCCGTAGAATGTATGAATCTATGTCTCTCATGCCCATGGTCCAACTGCTGGTTCTGCTCTGCTGGCAGGGTGGGAAGTGAAGTGCTTTTACAGGCAAATCCCTGCATGTGCTGGTAATGTTTCCTGCCCCACATACCCCCAGGCTCTGGTACAGGCCTCTGGCTTTGGAGCATCGGTGCTTGTGACTCAAAATACAAATCTTAGCAGGGTCACTTTGTTCCTTATTCTGTTACTATTCTGCTGCTGCCGCTGGATTCTTCCTTGCAAGGAAAAGGCAGATCTCTTTATGGGCTGTGATCCTTTTAAACTACTGCAAAAAGGTGTGATTGTGATAAAACTTTATGTTCACATATATTTATTTAAAGAACATTTTACCTTTTATATTTGACCTGTGAAACACTGCCGTTAATTTTATATGCTTTCCTTTTAAGTGTGTTTGTTGTTTTTGTTTAGCTATGTAGTGAAGTATTCTTTAAACCACTTCCAATTGGGCATCAAATGGGTTAATGCTGTTGGTCTGCAAGGAAACCATTTTCATGATAAAAGTAAAATTACTTTGAAAAATGCACTTTAATTGAAATCCCATTTAAAGGGTAAAATTATGTTATTGATTATGATCAAAATGTCCCAGACACTGATGAATTCATCAATTCCTGTTTTAGACGTGTTATAAATCTTTTAGTGTAGGCAGGGGAACGTGAATGAGATGAATACTTTCAAATTATAGTGGCACATTACTTTTTATGTGTAACTTTTTTGTTCTCTATAATGTATCTGAATGGAAGTGGCTTTTCAGAGCCGCTGTAGAAAAATAACACTATGAAACCTGTATTATAAATCAAGCTAAGATCACACGGGTTTATGCCAATAAAAAAGTATGTTTAAAAATCATGACAAACTGTTTTGAGATTTGCTAAAAATGGCAGTAGTTATTCTGTTAAAGAAAAAGACTTATAGTAAATAAATGTAAACTAGTTAGCTTTCAAGCATAGTCAGATATCGGACTGATACTTATTAAGCACTGTAACTGCATCTTCAAGTATCCAGTTCAGAATTTGTAATGCAACATTTATTATTTCATGTAGTAATTTAAAGATTGTCTATAATGAATCTATAATACAGCTCTCTAATTCCATTATTTCTGACAATAGCAAGCTCTTGGTAGTAGAATCTACTTTTCAACTAGCTGCCCATTAGGAACCCCATTTTGCAACGTATATAGCTCTTCCTGTGATGTATGGAGCAGCTTCAATTTTTTTGAGGGGCACTGTGGCCTATTGGTCAGATCATTGAACTCAGGAGCTTGGGTTCTATTTCCAGCTATGCCATTGGCCTGCTTTGTGATTTTGCCTCTCTGCCTCAGTTTTCCTATCTGTAAAATTGGGTTAATGATACTTCTCATCTTTGTAAAGGCCTTTGAGATCTATGGATGAAAACCACTACATAAAATCTATGTATTATTGTTGTTATTTATTAGACTTCATTGTGATTTTGGGGTGTCAGCAACTTGCAGGATCAGGCCCTATTAGGAATGTAAATATCGTTAAAAAGTTAACTGTTTAAATGATTAAAATTATATTGTTTAATCGGTTAACCTATTAAAAGGAGAGGGACTGGGGTCATTCCGGCCAGCCAGCCCGGGGTTGGGGCAGTAACAGGACCTCCATGGTCCTGCTTCTGTCTCAGTCAACAAACCATGCAGAGCCCTTTGTGCTGGTTCAACACCCTGTGCAGTTTATTTATAACTGAGTCCCAGCACCTTCCCAGCATACCTTGTGCCTTTACAAGCAGGGGGAAAGCAATCTCTCTCTCCCTCTCACTGCCTGCTTTACCCCTTTTCACTGCCTTCCTGTGCCTATTTGTGGGCTCTGGCTAATGGCTTAATTAGTCTTTTTGCCTTGCCCACCTATAAATTAAGCACAGGTCTGCCTCATCATCTCCAATCTGTTATGCCTGATTGGAGCTGCTGTGAACAGAGTGCCGACTCAGGGTTTCATACCTAGCACTCTGTCACAGGGTCACTCCAGCCAGCCGGCAGGTCTGGGTTGGCGGGCTGGCACGGCTGGGGCTGCTCTGGCCTGTGCGCTGGGGCTAGGGTCAGCAGGCTGGGGGTTAACGGTTAGGGTGGGGTTTCACTGAGCCTCTCCTGCTCCACCAGCCTGGATTCCCTCTCCCTGTTTTGCTGAATTAGGCTCTCTGGCCTCTTGCAGCGCGCGCGCGCACACACATACACACACACACACACACACACGTAAGGTCACACCCAGCTGCAGACACAGACTGAAGTCAGTTCTGTGTGAGAGGATTCACCCAGCACTCATGTGCACACCTCTTTTGGGAGATAAGTCCAAAATAATACTGTCTTGCACTGTATAGAAAAATCGCCACAGCAAGCTCATAAAAATTGGCCCTCTTCCTCAATGTGAAGAGAGATAGGCACAGCTCCTTGCCTCTCCCCCTCCCCCATTAGACATTGCATAAACTGGTTTAATAATAAACAAAACAAATTTTATTAACGATGAAAGGTAGATTTTAAGTGGTTAAAGGAATAGCAAATAGAACAAAGCAGATTACTCAGCAAATAAAACAAAACACGTGAACAAAGCTTGATTCACTAAAGAAATTGGCTACAAATAGTAATTTCTCACCCTAAGTATTGTCACAGGTAGATTACAGAGAGTCTTGAAAACCAACTGCGCTGGCCTGCAGCTTGAGACCTTAGGTATTATTACTCACAAGCTGGATGCACTTCCAGCCTGGGCTCAGCCCTTCTCCTCTCAGTTCAGTTCTTCTTTTCAGGTGTTTCCAGTGTCTCTTTGGGTGGGGAGGCAGAGGAGAACCACGATGATGTCACTCCCCTGCCTTATATAGCTTTAGTGTATGTCAGGAACCCTTTGTCTTCCAGTGGAAAAACACTGGCATTCCAAAGGGTGGGGGTGTCCAGAACCAGGTGACTCAGGGTATGGCTACACTTGCGAGTTGCAGCGCTGGTGGAGGCTTTCCAGCGCTGCAATTAGTAAGTGGCCACACCTGCAGGGCACTTCCAGCGCTGCAACTCCCTGGCTGCAGCGCTGGCCGTACACCTCACTCAGCATGGGGAATAAGGATTGCAGCGCTGGTGCTGCAGCACTGGTCATCAAGTGTGGCCACACACCAGCGCTGTTATTGGCCTCCAAGGTATAAGGGTGTATCCCAGAATGCTTTTAACTAAATTACTCCCTTTGTTTTGTTATGCAGCCTCTCTTTGTTTTGTTGTGAACCTCCGGAGCTCCGTTGCTACGGAGCTGCTCTACCAGAGTTACTTATCAGCTCCTGTTTGCTGTGATCAATCTGTGAACAATCAAATGAGATCCTCCTCCCTGCGTGATTCACAGGGGTTGAGTGTTTGCATTTTGCTTGACCAGCAGCGAGAAAAGGAGTCATTCACAGGGGTTGAGTGTTTGCTTTGCTTGAGAGAAACGGGGGGAGGGGGCAGAGGCGGGAAAGAGAGTATGTTGGATGCAGGCTGTTTGCAGTTAACAGTAAGGGGGTGGGAAAATTTTCTGATTTTGCACAGTGTCAGTGCCAAAAATCCACTCTCTCTTTCCCCCCCGGTCCCTGTCACACTGCCCCACACCCCCCTTTTTTGAAAAGCAAGTTGCTGCCACTTGAACGCTGGGATAGCTGCCCATAATTCATCACTCCCAACAGCGCTGCTAATGCTGCAAATGTGGCCACACTGCAGCGCTGGTAGCTGTGAGTGTGGCCACACACCAGCGCTGGCCCTGCACAGCTGGACGACCAGCGCTGCAACTACCAGCGCTGCAGATTTGTAAGTGTAGCCATACCCTCAGACCCATCTCTCTGGAGGGTTGTAGCAGCCATTACTCATAGGCTGTCTGGAGTGTCCACAGGAAGACTAAACTCTTTCACAGTCCATTGTCTTTGCTAATGGGCCATCAGCGCTGTCTGGCTTTTTCATTGATGTACCTGAAGGGCTAGTTATGGGCTAGTGACACCTAAAGTAGCACATTTGAAATACAGATATATGGTCAATATTCCTAACTTCAGATATGGAAATGATGCAGGCATACAAATTGGATAATCACATTCAGTAAGTCATACCCTTTCCAATGATATCTTACATGAGCCATCTTGCATAAAGTATATCTCAGTTATGTCATATCCATATCATAAGCATATTCCTATAAAGAATATGGAGTGTAATGTCACACTGTGCACACATGTTCAAAAACATGCACTGAATACAATTTTGAATGCAACAAATGCTATTAAAAATAATCATCATATGTGGCATGGGTTACACATATGAACTATAAGTACATCAGTTGCTTGAGTTTGTATAAAACAGACTATGTAATAAGAAAGAGAACCTGTAATATACACTTCCAAATCCCAACTGAAGAATTAAAGTTCAAGTCATCTGAATCTCTGAGGTGATTTACTGCATACTAACAAAATGTATTTCCATACTAGTTTCTATAGTTCAGAAATTAATGAAGCAATTTGGTTCCTTTGGGAAGGTGAATATATTGGAATGTCCTCCAAAACATAGGCTGAATCTTTTTTGGGTAAAGCAAGGCCGCTGCAGACCAATTCAGATGTTTGGTTTCTTGTTATATTATCACATTGAGCTACTCCTGATTTGCAGCATTGTAACAGAGAACAGAATTTGGCCTTGAGTATTTGAGGTGATAAACATTCTTTTCCTTTTGTTTGTTTCAATTTAATATCAACGTGATGACTATAAGCCTAAGGGATAGTGTAAATACATGTAGTTCCAACCCTGTTCTGAAAAGAATATACATAAACATGCATACTCTGAATGTAGTCCAAACTTACCTTCTTCCTGGAATCTGACTTTATTCATAACTCAAAAACAACCAAACATGAAACTCGCCTTAAGATTTCCCTCCAAGTTTGACTATACCTAGGTTTTCCTTGAAAGACCATTTTATTACAGATCTTAGTAACCTGTGCCCAAAGAGATACTCCAACCCCTCTAACATTCTGGTTGGAGCTAACAAGATCCATCTGCTACTATATGATTCATCTGTCATTACACTGGACTTGCGTACAGACCTCAGGATGATGCAGAGGAGCTCTGCTTCTCCCAGTGCAAGTTACCAATACAATGAAACCTAAAGGGCTAAATTCAAGAAGTAATGTACAGGAACATCTCATATAAGTTACTTTTTTCTGCACATAAATTGATAAATTATGTTTAAGAGAGCTTGCATATTTTCCTTGTAAAGATGACTACCCAAATACTTTATCAAGCAAATCACACATTCATGAGAAAATAATACTAATACTTATATTTATAGATTCCAGAGCCAGAAGGGACCATTGTGATCATATAGGCTTGACTCTGCATAACACAGGCCCTAGAACCACCCCAAAATAATTCCTAGAGAATATCTTTTAGCAAAACATCCAGTCTTGATTTCAAACGTACCAATGCTGGAGTATTCATCGCTACCCTTGGTAAATTGTTCCAGTGGTTAATTACCCAAAAGGTAAAAAATTTACACCTTTTTTCCAGTCTGAATTTGTCTAACTTCAACTTCCAGCCATTGGATCATGTTATACCTTTCTCTGCTAGATTTAAGAGCCCAGTATTAAGTATTTGTTCCCTATGTAGATATTTATACACTGTAATCAAGTCACTTTTACCTTTTCTTAGCCAAGCTAAATGCTTAACAAATATCTTATTTAGCATTTTAATTCATAAAAGGGTTACAGTGCAAAATAGCTTTTAATGTATAACAGTAGACATGCCCAGGTAATGTATACCACTTTTATGCAACGTATTTTCCTTATGTCTGCTTCCTTTCCTTGGTCCCCCAAAATATTGTCTAGTGCAAAGGAGTAAAAGCCAGCATAGGAGTGCTTCAAAGGTTTCTCATACTGAACTGTTCTTATGTATCTTGCTCCTCAAATGTTTGAAAAAGAATGGGCTTCATAAAGATTCTTGTCACCTCTTATGCTATGAATATTGCATTTTTATTCATGTCTTCCATTGCTAAGCAACTAGTCTAATCATTTTCTGTAGAGATTTCTGTTCCTTTTATTATACATATTTTGGTTTGGTTTCACATTCAAAGCCTAGTAGATAGTTTTTATATTTCAGATGGCCTGGTCTGTTGATGACATTATTCACAGTTACAGAATTCTGTACAACTCAGTCAGTCAAATCAAGATCAGTATTGACTTCATGATAGTAGGGTGTTGTGGGGATTGTGTGGTTTCGGGGTTTCTTTTAAATGTCTTTAAGAAACTTAGTTTAGTGCTCCTGAGAGGTGCAGGTTTGACAGCCTTGAAGCCTTGACTACTTTCTTGAAGCACATAACAAATATAATTTGGACAGCAACAGTGAAAGATACCATAAAACATCCACCTGAATGTATCATTCCTTCCCTGGAGGGATTGCTTCTAGAGCTGATAGTATATAGTGCAGTGTCAAATGCAGGCTCATTCTATTGAACTGCCAACAGAGTACCAAATAGCATGGAAGACATGGTTGAATTAAATAAAAACAGAAAATTCTAATCAACATTCTAATGAGAATACTAAATGAACATTTTTGAGGTTTCTAGAGTCTGGTTTAACTCACTTTTAATTTTTATGCATCTTTGTTCTGCCTCATTTTGGCAGGGACTGAAAAAAGGAAATACTGAAACAAGATCATGCTTCATGTATTCCTAGCCCAGTCTAAAATTAAAATACTACAATCTTGCAAGTTTATTTCATGCACTTCGCAGTCTTAGTTCCAAACTAAACCATTTTGGATCACTGTAGCTAAGCTTCTGAGAAGGATCCAGCCTTTTGGTCACTGAAGTCATGCAGAGTGTTCCTGCTTTTTAGAAACACTGTTAGTATAGCTTTTAATCCTACACAGTGTAAGAGTCACATGGCAAGAACTGGAAGTTTCACCAGCCATTGTTCAGGGGCTAGCAGAAGGAGTCTAACGTGATTCAGTAAATGGGTGTTGTAGCAAAGCTTAGCATCAGTCTCTTTACTAACACAACAGTAACGACTTTCAGTCATTATTGACTTGGGTTGTGTTTGTAGCAGCAACTTAGATATGAAAGGCTTCACATCTTATTTCCAGTTCCCTGACCCATCTACTCCCCCCATGGTTTAATTTGATGCAATGCAATTATCAACCAAATGATTTTCATTGATTGTGCTATAGGACAGAAACATGATAACATTCCTGCAGCTGCCGGCAGGATCTTCCCCTGGGACTCTCCTCCAAAATCATCCAAAGCAACGGGAGAAAGATTTAAAGCAAGGTTGCTAAGGCTCCATCCAACTGCTACTCCACACAGCCTGAGACCTTCACAAGTGTAATGTCAGCACAGCACCACTTACCCTTCTTACTCTGCTCTTTGTCCTTCTCTCCATTCTTTCCTAACTCTTGTCTTACTGTTCTTTCTCAACACTGCTACTTTTCCCGTTTCCCCTTCATCATATACATTTCTCTCTTCTCCTCTCCTCCTCCCTCTTCTGATCTGACGAATTCTCATTTTCTCCTCTTCCTTTCCCCTTCTTTTCTCCCACTCACACATATCTTCAATTGACATGTGCCCTTCCCTTTTCAAGCTCCTCCTAGCTGCTGCTGTCTGTCCTAATCCCAGCCCCTAGCACATATACACACTCTCTGCTTCTCCCTATCAGTTCTGTCTCCCTTCCTGTTCCTGAGGCTTTGTTCTCACTTAACCTTATTCCTATCTCTTGCTCTTCCACTTCTCCTTTACTTCTCCCTCGGGACCTCCTGCCCTACTTCTAATAAGGTCATTGCTGTTCACTGTCTTTTAAATTCTCAAAGTTCACCTCAAGGTTCTTAGAAACCTGGCTGTCTTCTAACTCTGCTACTGCTGCAGCCTTCTCCTAAGGACTCCCCCATTTTCTGGCTCTTCCTTTCCTCTCTTATTCACATCCAGCCCCTCATCTTTCCACTCCTCTCCCCCCCCCCCATTCTTTTCTCCAACTTTGTGCTTCACATAGTCCATTTCTTCTCTGCTCTATCCCTCTCAGTGATGGGAATCTAACTTCTCCCCAGATCTGCTTTTACTTTCCTCCCTGACTTTGATGCTTGGCTGTCAATGTTTCTCTTTCCTCATTGTCCTGTCACCCTAGGCAATTTCAACAGCCATTCTGACTCTTCTGCCTCCTAGTTCCTCTCCCTTGGGGCTTGTCTTCACTATGGAGCTAAATTGGCAGTGGCATCGATTTAACGGGTCTAGAGAAGATACGTTCAGTAAGTGGGAAAGTGCTCTCCCATCGATTCTTGTAATCCACCTCAATGAGAGGTCGAAGCAGTGTCGTCGGGAGAGTGTCTCCCATCAACATAGCCTAGTGTGGACCTCACGGTAAGTGGATCTAAGATATGTTGACTTGAGTTATGCTACTAACATAACTCAAATTGCGTAGCTTAAATCGACCGGCAAGTGTAGTGTCGACTAGGCCTCAAATCGACTAGGCCTCACCTCTTTGATCTCAACTCAGTGTTGACTCTCTCTCCCACTCCCCATTAGATTCAGTGTCTTGACCTGGTCTTCTCAATAAACTGTTCCCTCTCTGATCTCTCTATCTCAGACTTTCCCTCTCCAACCAACATCTTATCTTTTTACCTTTTCCAGATCTCCTTGTTCCATGTCATTTACTCCTTGTGTGATTCTTAGGGCAGGTCTACACTAAGGGCGGGGGTCGAACTAGGGTACGCAAGTTCAGCTACGTGAATAGCGTAGCTGAATTCGAAGTACCCTAGTTCGAACTACTCACCCGTCCAGACGCCGCGGAATCGAAGTCCGCGGCTCCAAGGTCGACTCCGCCACCGCCTTTTGCGGTGGTGGAGTACCGGAGTCGACCGCGGCGCTTCCGGAGTTCGAGCTGTCGCGTCCAGATTAGACGCGATAGTTCGAACTCCGAGAAGTCGAACTCACCGTGTCGACCCGGCTGGTAAGTGTAGACTAACCCTTAGTTCCTTAGCCTATTGGATTTTTCAGCTGCTCTCTACCCCAACTTTCCTTCTGTAGTTACTTCCCTCAACTCTACAGTCTCTTTCACATTGCTTTCAACTTTACACAAGTCCCAGGCTTGTCTTTGTCACCTCTGCTCCTGTTCTCACTCCGCTGAATGATTGTGAAGAAAGTCCTGTGGCACTGCCATATTCTTCCATTATGTTTACATTTTCTTCAGCTCTACTGTGTTCTTGACCAAGCAATTCTACTTCCCTCTAATACACTCTCATTCCACTAATCTATTACAGCTAGTCTAATATAGTCTATAGAGGTTCTTATGCCATTTTCATCATCACAATATCTAAGCACCTTTCAGTAGTGCATTAAGTGACATGAGTAACAACTGTCACTTGTGGTTAACTCTTTCTCTCATTCTCTCCTTGGGGGAGAATTGTGCTTGCAGTTTCATGCTTTGTTTTGGTTGTTTTTATTTTTCAATGTGTTTAAATTAGAAAGGGTAAGGTTGAAGAAGTGTGCTTTCTACTTGGAGTGGAAGTTGGTGAGATTTGTGATGGTCCTTGGTTCCTATGAGAGTTCGTTCCCCTATGGGAGTTCATTCCACAGTCTCAGACCAGCCCTTGAAAAAACTCTCTCCCACATGGACAACTATATACTGTTGTGGGAGAAAGTTCCTGTCACCATTTTGGGGTAACTGCTCTTTTGGCCCCCTTTGTGCTCTCCTGAAGGAGTGCCCACTCAGGCCTCTAGCCATTACCTCTTTCTGGGCCATGACCCATATGCCCTCTCCTGCCAGACTGAGGCTTTAGGTTGCAGGTGCCTGCAATTGTACTGCAATTGTCTCAAGAAGATCTGCCTAAAATCCAGCTTCTGCACTTTCACCATATTTCTCCAGAGACGATGTCAGTGGTTTATGGTATTCTGTGGGAAGACATTGGAAAGAGTTGGGGACAGGTTTGGTGAGCTCGTCTCTCCTTTGACTTCCTACTTAAACTTTTGTCTGTTCTCTCCCCTCTCTACCTAGGATCTTACTGTTTTTAGAATCTTCATTAAATGATTTAAGCGTATGAATATCTGCATACATTTTATCTATTTTTTTAATGAAAATATGTGTAATTTCAATGTTTGCAGAGGGCTAATAATAAAATTTATTTTTGATTGTGAATGATTTATTTATATGATTGTTCTTTAATATATTGTTCATATTAATTTTGATAGAAAATTGGCAAATAGTTGTTATTTACTCACATATCAACTAAAACATTTTTGGTGTACACATTGCTTTTTTATATCTAATGAAGATGATTTTCTGCCATTACACACAATATTTAACAGTAGGTACATAAACCCTTTCCATGTGTGTTTAAGGGAATATAGTGAGTTTTGTGTACATATAAGGAAAAGGAAGAAAACATGGAGGGATTTGCCTAAGCACACTCAATTATATACAGCTGTTAGCTCTTCAGAAATTTTAAGTTGTCCTTCAAGTTGTAACATCCACTGGATATTGTCAAAAATAAATTACCACTCTACAAAATATTTGTTTTCTCTCTATAAATCCTTCTTTGTTGACTGGGGTCATGTGCTGCCAAAGTGATCTCATAACTCATAAGTGCATAACTGCCTCTCCTGGATCTGTTTGACACGAGCCAAGTGAAAATTACAAATTTTAGCTCCGATTCTGTTCTCACAGTGGTGTAAATCAGTAGTAACTCCACTCATGTCAATTGAATTTCATTGCTGTAAAACTGGTATAAGTGAGGGGAGAATCAGGGGCATAGTCTATTGATTTCTTTATTTTATTTTTGTATACAAGGCGTAGCTCCTTAACAGAAAAAAATAAGCACAGAACCTTTTTTTCTTCTAAACATTTTAAAGTAAAATTTACTGTTCATTAAAAGAGGTGAGTTGATGGAGCCGTAGTGAAATCTACTTAACCATAGAACAGTTATAATATAAGCATGGGGAATGGAATCTGCCATGCACTAGCTATGAAGTGATGTACCTCTACACTGATATAGAGGAACTGCATCTTGGGGTGAGAGGGTAATTCAGTGCCCATGCCCATTCAGTCCTCACTGTCTCTACTGGCACTGAGAATTAGGCCTTGTTTACACACAAGAGTTGCACTGATAGAATGCTTCTTATAGTAATACTGTAGTGTACCAATTACTGGTGGTGGTGCCTTTGGTGTGGGTGCTTGGTCTGACAGGAGGTGAACTGAGAGCAACAATTCAGATTGTTTTAAGTACAGGAGACTATTGTTAACCTTTTTTATAGTTCAGTTATACACCTCTTTTCACTCACATGTTAAGAACAAGAATATATAGTGCAGCAATTCATGTTCGAATTTCAGTTCTTGTGAGCACAGTAATGTATACAGAATAAATGAGAGAGAAGTTAATATCAATCCATACATACTGTGTGTTCTGTTTTTCATATGCTTATGAGAAAACATGGGTCTTACAGCTAGAAAATTGTGCTTTCAGAGAGTTTGGTTAGATGGGCCAAAATAATAATTTAAAGGTGAACTACAAATGTTTGTAAAATTAAAAAAAAACTAAAATATTTGCTATAATATCTTTAATCAGCAACTTAAATATAGAGTTTGTTTTAAAAATGTGTTTATATATTTTTTTTTAAATGGTTGAAAGGACCTCATAATTTACCTACCTAGATCTGCCCAGAAATAGCAGATGGCACTGAAATTAGCTAAACCAGAACCAGGAATTAAGTACTTTGGTAGGGTTGTGATATAGGTGCCAATCCAAAGTCCACTGAAGTCAGTGGGAATCTTTTTATTGACTTCAGTGAGCCTTGGAGCAGGTCCATAATTGGCTGTTGTGAAGCAAACATAAGGCCACATGTTCCTCTCCACTACAGAGAGCAGAATCTTATAGGCAGAAAAAACCACAAACATGTAGTGTAGAGAGAGAGCTGTGCTTCAAAAGTATGCAGGACCATAACTGCAGAAAATATGAGAAATGTATAGCTGGGGCTGTAAGAATCTAAATTAGGTGGACTGGGATTGAGAGCTTGGAAAAACAATTCACTTTAATGAAGCTACATCTGTTTACATCAGCTCAGCATCTGAAGCTAAACAAATAAAACTTCTTACAAGGTTGATCAAGCTATAGAAAGAGCAAGGTGATTTCCCAGAATACTTATGGAAAGCTGCCAGTCAGAACTCCTTTTCAAAGTATTGATGTGTTCTAATTAAAAAATGCATTTTCAAGTGCACTTTAAATAAGAAATTGTTGTTCAAAGAATAGCATAGTACTCAGCAAGACTAGCAAAAACGTGAACATGTAGTGTAGAGCAAAATCAGAATATTTGTGATTCCACAATCTAGGACAGCGCAATCACGGAATGTACTCATTTTCCTATTTTAGAGTTATATTTTCAATCTCCCCTTTTACCTGTGTAAAATTATGTGCACACATGTTCTTGTATTTCATAGGTATAGACACCTGCACTGACATATAAAAAAGTTGATTGCTTACACCTATTCAAGCATTATATAAATTCTAACACTTGTGTGTTTTAAGTATTAGAATTTCAAAAATGCTTGAGAAGTGGAGGCTGGACTGAGTCTTGACTAAACATTTAAAGCTGGTATTGGTTTCTCAGTTAACCTCATTAAGTAGCCTCATGAAATATAATTTCTGTATATTATCTACAAAATATATCTTTTAAAATAGCATACCTTTGTGATGAATTTGGAGCTTCTCTGTAATAATTTATGAACACTGTATGTTGACCTAGTTATTGAGGTATTTTATGTAGGACTATATTGGTTTAACTCAACAGGAGTCTGTCGGGAAGAACAACTAGGAAGGAAAAGAATGGCTCAAGATAATCCACTTCTCAGCAAAAATTTAAGCGTTATTAAGGGACAGTGTTAGAATTATTAGCTTTGATTACTTTACCTGTTCTCCAACCCATCCTAAAAAACTGTTTTGGATCAAGACAGGAAAAATGCTGTAAACACTTAAGAACAAAAGAATTCTGGCAGGATTAAAAGGGAACCTCTGACAAAAGAGAGGCAGCAATTGTTGGGGAGAACCAGACTGAGGGCTTGTCTACACTACACAGCTTTTAGTGACAAGGCTGTGTTAACACAGCCTTGTCACTAAAAGTCAGTGTTTGTGAACACTATCGATATTTTGTCAGCACTTTTGCTGACAAAATACTTGCAGTCCCACGAGCGGCATAAGCTTTGTCGGTACTTGCGTCTGCAAAACTTTTGTCTTTCTCGGGGGAGCTTTTTTAAGTACCCGCGAAAGACAAAAGTTTTGCCGACAACATTTCAGTGTAGACAAGCCCTGAGATATCGGCACTGTCTGGGGTGTCTGGAGAAGCTAGGCCTATCAGGGTCACTATCAAAGGATGGTAGGGCTTTAGGTAAGAGAGACACATGCAGACTGTTGTTTTAAAATCCTTTTTTCTCTAATGCTTCATTCCAATTGTTAAGACAAATAATACTTTTGTTTTAAGAAGACTTTCTGATCCTCTATACCATTGGTCATGGACTCTAAAAGGGAAGAACCACAGGTGCCCTAACTCAGTTGATCCTCCAGGGTAAGAACCATTGATAGACAGGGTACTGTTTCCTATGTCCCAGTCTAGGTGTGAGAGAATTGTGAATTTCCTCCCTGAGACAGGTAAAGGCACAAGGCATATCAACCAGAGAAGTTGTACTCATGGTATGTCTACACTGTCCGACAGATCGGTGGGCAGCAGTCAATCCAGCAGGGATTGATTTATCACAGCTAGTCTAGACGCGATAAATCGACCCTCGAGCCCTCTCCCATTGACTCCTGTCCTCCAGCGCCGCGAGAGGTAGAAGCAGAGTCGACGGGTGAGCAACAGCAGTCGATTCACTGCGATGAAGACACCACGGTAAGTCGATCTAAATACATCGAAACGTAGCTGAAGTTGCATAAATAAGATCAATTCCTCCCCCCCCAGTGTAGACCAGGGCTCAGAGGAACCAGAAAGGGGACAGAGGTGCTTCTAGCCTTGTAACCATGACAACCTTATTATAGAGCTACTACAATGGAAAAATTGTATGTGATCATGTAATTAAAGAGAGTATCATAATGCTCATGTAAAAGGGGTTACCTATAACAATCTACAACCCACTAACCCTCCTTTGTCCTACAAAGGTGTTAACTGTCTACTTCATCTTGAATGGTCTCTTATAATAGGTTAACTTCTTGTGGGAAACAGTCTCTTCCACCTTGTATTTAGCTGCGACCCTCTGAGTACCTTTCCCAGACCTGAAGAAGAACTCAGTGTAAGCTCGAAAGCTTGTGTCTTTCACCAACAAAAGTTGGTCCAATAAAAGATATTACCTCAGCCACTTTGTCTCTCTAGTCTCTTCTCCTGTTCACTACAATCACATGGTACACCTCTACCTCGATACAACGCTGTCCTTGGGAGCCAAAAAATCTTACCGTGTTATAGGTGAAACCGCACTATATCAAACTTGCTTTGATCCACCGGATTGCGCAGCCTCACACCCCCGGAGCACTGCTTTACTGCATTATATCCGAATTTGTGTTATATCGGGTCACGTTATATCTGGGTCGAGGTGTATTTGGTTTTTTTGGCTGTTTGTTTTTTTCTCTTTTAGGTTACTTTTAAAGTTACAGTGCCAATTGAGATTGTGTGTTTGGTGACTCTTTGAGCCTTTGATCATCTTTGATCATCTCTGATCAGCCTCCTGATCACCTTCCCACTGTGTGATTGAGGGGATAAGGCTGATCTAGAAGAGAAAGGCTTAAAAGTCAAGGCTAAGTGACCAAGGGGAGCTTTCAAACAGGGGACAGCAAAAAGGGGAGTTTGGGAGAGAGAAAAGGAGACCTCCCTGCTGAACAAGGTGCAAGTACTAATTTTGGGGTGAGTGAGCTTATTTGGCTGTTCGGCTTTTTCTTTCAGGTTACTTAAAGAGAGAGCTGGTAGTTTTTCAAAGAGACAGTATTAAGGGCACAAGAATAAACTATCCCACTGCATAGGAAAGATAGAAAGTGTGGCAAGGCTCCCTGTCTTAGCCAGGAGATCTTCAGTGATCTGAAACTCAAAAGATAGTCATACAAAAAGTGGAAACTAATTCAAATTACGAAGAATGAATATAAAAAACAAAAACAACACAAACAAGTTCAGCCAAAATTAGAAAGGTTAGGATTAAAATTCAAAATGATCTGGGCAAACTGGAGAAATGGTCTGAAGTAAATAGAATGAAATTCAATAAGGAGAAATGCAAAGTACTCCACTCCACTTAGGAAGGAACAATCAATTGAACACATATAAAATGGGAAGTGACTGCCTAGAAAGGAGTAATGCAGAAAGGGATCTGGGGGTTATAGAATCATGGAATTTTAGGACTGGAAGGGACCTCACTGGGTCATTATACTGGATCACAAGCTAAATATGAGTCAACATGATTAAAGGTCTAGAAAACATGACCTACAAGGAGAGATTGAAAAACTTGGGTTTATTCAGTCTGGAGAAGAGAAGACTGGGGGGTGGGAATGATAACAGTTTTCAAGTACATAAAAGGTTGTTACAATGAGGAGGGAGAAAAATTGTTCTTGTTAACCTCTGAGGATAGGACAAGAAGAAATGGACTTAAATTGCAGCAAGGGTGGTTTAAGTTGGATGTTAGGAAAAACTTCCTGTCAGGGTAGTTAAGCACAGGAACAAGTTGCCTAGGGAGGTAGTGGAATCTCTGTTACTGAAGGTTTTTAAGAGCAGATTAGACAAACACCTGTCAGGAATGATCTACTTATTACTTAGTCCTCTTTGAGTGTAGGGGACTGGACTACATGACTTATTGAGGTGCCTTCCAGTCCTACACTTCTGTGATTCTGTAATCTGATATTTAGTGTGGTGTGAAGACCTTTGTTTGATCAGATGTTGTTCATCCTTCCAAAAGTGATATTTGCTTTTCTTAAGCTTGTATGAGTATCTTTATTGCAGCCACCTTCAAATGTCATCACACTCCCCAGATAGCAAAACTCTTTTACCTGTCTGATTTATTTTCTACCCACATACACCTTTGTATCTGTTATCCAGTTTCCTACTTTCATAATTGTGACTTTCTCTGCATTTACTTTCAATCCAACTTTTGCTGCTTCGTGTTCTACATCTGATGTAAGGGCAATCGTTCCATTCCATATTATATTTAGTAAAGCAATGTTGTTGGCAAAGTCAAGGTTGTATAACTTGTCACCACTAATCCATTTTACACGTCTACAATGCCTTTTGTTGCCTGCTTTATCACTCAGTCTATTGCTTATTCAATATACCTAAAGAGAGGAAAATATTATTGCAAGTTCTAATATTACAATGGTACTAAATTGTTTTGCCTCAGTGAACACCCACGTCTATAAAAATATGTATAGGAATTTCAGAGATTAGAAAATTTACTGTGATTATGATTGATTCCATATTGACAGCACAAGAGGCTTGAAATTCCTTTATTTATCCACAGAACAGCTATAAGCAGAAATAGCAGAAACATAAACATCCCTATAATAATCTGTCAATGTTCCTCAACCTGTGTTCAGGAGGGACCACTTATCAGAGTGAGAAGTTCAGTCTCTAAGACTGTTCTATTCTTAGTCTCTCTGCAGAGACTGACTACAATGATGATAGTCATGATGGCTGTTTTGTGATATAGACAATTGTCCACTAGGAATTGTACTAGTTAATTGTTGGTTTCAGCATCATAGCAGTAAAATTTCTGTCATGCTGCTCATAGAATTGGATTGATGATCATTCAGGGAAGAGTGTTGGGCAACCCCCACTCCTCCTTGAAACTCTGTTTGTTGACACAGTATCTTTTAGGGAGTATGCTTTGAACACATATCTGTTTATCCTTTTTAGGTTGTTTTTTTTCATCATTCATTCATTCATGCCCGTCACCCCAACCGGGGTATGGGCCGCCAACAACAGATCTCCATAGTCTTCTATCCTGGGCCATTCGCTCTAGCTGGTTCCAGGTATAGCCCATTTTTTTGCTATCAACCTGAAGGTCGCGTCGCCAGGTATTTCTTGGGCGGCCTCTTTTCCGCTTGCCTTGGGGGTTCCACTGCAGTGCCTGTCTGGTGATGTTGGTTGGCTGCTTGCGTAGTGTATGTCCTATCCAGCCCCACCTTCTCCTTCTAATTTCTTCCTCTGCTGGGAGTTGATGGGTCCTCTCCAAGAGGTGCTTGCGTAGTGGGTCCTCTCCAAGAGGCTGCTTGCGTAGTGGGTCCTCTCCAAGAGGCTGCTTGCGTAGTGTATGTCCTATCCAGCCCCACCTTCTCCTTCTAATTTCTTCCTCTGCTGGGAGTTGATGGGTCCTCTCCAAGAGGTGGATGTTACTGATGGTGTCTGGCCAGCGGATCTGGAGAATCCTTCTGAGGCAGCTATTAATGAAGGTCTGGATCTTCCTGGTGGTTGTTTTGGTTGTCCTCCAGGTTTCAGCTCCATACAGTAAGACTGATTTCACGTTGGAGTTGAACAGTCGAATCTTTATTGCCAAAGACAGCTCTCTGGAGCTCCAGATGTTCTTGAGCTGTAAGAAGGCTGCTCTTGCCTTACCAATCCTTACTTTGATGTCTGCGTCTGTGCCACCCTGCTGGTTGATGATGCTACCTAGGTAGGTGAAGGACTGCACTTCTTCCAGGGGGCTTCCATTCAGTGTGACTGGGTCGTTGCTGATGGAATTGATCCTAAGGGTCTTGGTCTTGTCCTTGTTCCATGTGCCGATGGTAATCCTCCTGGCTGCAAGAAGGGTGATCGGCTTAGTGGCTTCCTCGTGGCTTTCACCACCCAGCGTCATGCATCTTCGAGTTGAAGACCCTTCTTTTTCCAGGCTAAAAGTCTCTGTTAACTCTATTGTTGGCGTTTCTGTAGCAAGCTGATTTTTACAGGGTGGAGTTGCTAGCCCCACGCCCAACCCTCCTCCTTTACCCTGACTTGGGACAGGCAGATGGCCCCAAAGGACCTCTCTGGTGGAGTTTTTAGGTTGTTTAGCTGTGTGTAACTTATGTGTAACCTGAGGAATATTTTTAAGTGCAATTAAAGAGTCCAGTAAAAAGCTGCTGATCCTGACATCACAACACCAGTCCTTAGAGCTGGCAAAATATGGGGTGAATAATTGTTAGAGAATTAGTAGAGTTTTCCTTTAAAGTTCAGCATTAAAAGACTGCTACTGTCGCTGCATTGTATCTTTAAAATACTACAGCTCTTCACAAACATCTTCAGAAATTTGATAAAATTATTAATTTTATCTCTGTGCTCACAAATTCAAATAGAGTGATTAAAAAAGATCCATATAACTGCAACTTCAGTTCATTTAAAAAGTAGAAACAAAATTAGGGTATTGGAAGTAAACAATTACTTTAGAAAAGTATAAGATGGAAGTTCAGTATTCCAGTAGTGGTCACATCAGTGCCAAATACAGAGAGAAAATAACCTTTCTAGTCCTACTTGAGCAGAGTTTCTACACTAAAGTATTGCATTATTCCTTTTGGCAGTCATGTTGCACTGGGAGCTCAGGTTCAGCTGATAATCCACCATGATCCCCAAATCTTTTTCAGAATCCCCCATTGTGTAAGTATGGCCTACATTTTTTGTTCCTAGATATATACATTTTCATGTAGCCATATTAAAACACATATTGTTTGCTTGCATCCCTCTTACCAAGTGATCCAGATTGCTCTTATCAGCGACCTGTCCTCTTCATTATTTATCATTCCCACAATTTTAGTGTAATCTGCAAAATTTATCAGTGGTGATTTTGTTTTCTTCTAGGTTATTGATAAAAATGTTAAATAATGTAGGGCCTAGAACCGGTACCTGGGGGATGCCACTAGAAACACACCAATTTGATGATAATTCCCCATTTACAATCATATTTTGAGACCCATCAGTTAGCCAGTTTTTAATCTATGTAATATGTGCTATGTTACTTTTATCTCTTTCTAGTTTTTTAACCAAAATGTACTGTGGTACCAAGTCAAATACCTTACCAAAGTCTAAGTATTTTACTGTTACCTTTATCCACCAAACTTGTAATCTCATCAAAAAAAGATATCAAATTAGTTTGACAGGATCTCTTATAATCCCATTGATTTGCATTAATTAAATTATCCTCCTTTAATTCTTTATTAATCAAGCCCTGTAACAGCCACTTCATTAACTTGCCTGTGATCAGTGTCAGACAGACATTTAATTATCCAGATCAACCTGTGATGGGTTGCCCCCCTCTCCCCGCTTAAGGTGCCACCTGATGTGCAGGGATACCACTGAGCCCACCTGTTCTGCCAGCCTGGACCCCTTTTACCTGTCTGGCATAGCCAGGCCCCTAAACTTCCACTAGCACACACACAGGCAGGATCACACCCAGCTGCAGAAAGACACAGACACTGAGATCAGCTCTGGGAAGACTCAGTTTAAGGGACTTGTCCCAGAACTCATATGCCCACCTCCCTTGGCATGCAGACCAAAAGGTATATTGTCTTGCGCTGTATAGTCTGCACAGTGCAAGATCATAAAAATTCGCCTTCTCCCTCAGTGTGAAGAGAGATATGCACAACTTCCCCCCCACACACACTTAGAAATTGCACAAACTGGGTTTAACAATAAACAAAATGAATTTATTAACTATAAAAGCAGGATTTTAAGTTATTATAAGAGATAGTAAACAGAACAAAGCAAATTACTGAGCAAATAAAACAAAACACGCAGACTAAACTTAATACAATACAGAAATTGGCTACAAATAGTAATTTTTCACCCTAAATGTTGTTTCAGGCAGATTGCAAAGTTTCTTGAAAGCCAGCTGCACTGTCCTGCAGCTTCAAACTTCAGGTATTATTACTCACAGGCTAAATACACTTCCAGCCTGGGCTCAGCTCTTCTTCCCCCAGTTCAGTTCTTGTTTCCAGGTGTTTCCAGTGTCCCTTTGGGCAGGGAGGCAGAGGACGACCATGATGATGTCACTCCCCTGCTCTATATAGCTTTTGTGTATCGCAGGAACCCTTTGTCTTCCAGTGGAAAAACACTGGCATTCCAAGGTGGGGTCCAGTACCAGGTGACTCAGTCACATGTCTCTGCAAGTCGTAGCAGCCATTACTCACAGGCTGTTTGGAGCGTCCACAGGAAGAATAAGTTATTTCACAGTCCATTGTCCTTGCTCATGGGCCATCAGCCATGTCTGACTTTTTCATTGTTGTACCTGAAGAGCTAGTATTCAGTGTCACCCAAAGTAGCACATTTGAAATACAGATACATGGTCAATATTTTAGCTTCAGATACAGAAATGATAGATGCATACAGGTTGGATAAACACATTCAGTGGATCATACCCTGTTCAGTGATACCTCACATGAGTCATTTTGCATGAAGAATATCTTAGTTATGTCATATTCATATCATAACCACATTTCTATAAAGACTATGGGGTGTAACGTCACACATCCCATTTACCCTTTTTCAATATTGGCACAACATTTCTTTTCTTCCAGTCTTCTGGAATTTCCCTGGTGTTCTGAGAGTTAATGGTCCAGTGAGTCCCTCAGGCTTCTTTTTTTAAAACTCTTGGATGCAAGTTATATGGATCTCCTGATTTAAAAAAGTATAATAGCTGCTGTTTTACATCCTCCTGAGATACTAGTGGAATTGAAAGGATGTTATTGTATGATATGACTACACCGTCTGTTTTTCCCCAAATACAGAACAGAAGTATTTATTGAACACTTCTGCCTTATCTGCCTTATTATTAATAATTCTACTATTTCCATCTAGTAATGGATCAATACCAATGTTAAGATTCTTTTTGTTTTAATATACTTGAATATCTCCTTCTTATTCTCCTTAACTCTGCTAGCCATGGATTATTCCTTGTGTTCCTTTGCTTCATTTATCAATTTTCTATAATTCCTGGCATCTGATTTATGTTCATTTAAGCTTCCCCTTTCTTCCATTGCTATACATTATTTTAAATTTTTTATAGCTGCCTTACAGTCTCTCTAAAGCAGATCAGTTTTTTGTAACCAATATGACCCTCCTTTCTTTGTGGGATTGTGACTTTTGGGGCATCTAGTTAACTGTTCTTAAACGACTCCCAATTATTCACATTTTTCTGATTAAATTCTTCCTCTTAGCTGATTTGGCTAAAATGGGTAAGACAGAAATAACATTGAGGAACCTTAAATGAATCAACTGGGCTGCAGTACATGCCAGTGCATTACAATGGAGACTTTAGTTCCCTGCTCCAGTAGAGTAGCTCAGTTAAATAGCATTAGTATGTTTATCTATTAGTATTTTTTCTAAGTATTTTATTGTAGGATAAGATAGTGTTAACCTGTGTAGTTTGTTGTCTTGTTGCGTATGCTCTGCATGGTTTTTGTTTTCTGTATTATGTAATATATTGTCTATGTTTCTGTATTTTGATGTCAACCTAAAAGTAAGTAGCAAATTGATAGTGTCTTCAATCTCTTTTAACTTGATCATTGAAAGAAGGGCTAAAAGACTTTAAAGATTGGAACTGAAAATACTTATTGACTGGCATTTGATGGAAGTTTACTGGTCTCATATATTGAAGAATGGAGTCTATAGGACATAATATCCAATGTGAACCTGCCGGTGATAAGACTTAGACTTCTTATTTTTGTTCAGAAAAGATGTATTAACATTATAAGTAGAGGTGGGTGACATTTTTTGGATGAAACTTTTTTGCCAAAAAATGCAGATGTGGGTTGAGTGAAATATTTCATGAATTCATGTCAGTTTTGGCAAATTGTTTTACTCAAAATGTAATAATTCAGAAATGTCAAAATAAACTATTTTTGACATTATCAAAATGAAACATTTTGCTTTTTCAGTCTGTATTTACAAGGAGATTTAGGCACAGTCACAAAACCAGAGGATGAGTGGTAGTGCAGATGTGCCCCTCTTATACTCAGTGAAAAAGACACGATAGCCCAGTGGATAGGGCACTCAATTGGAAGTGGGGACACCAGGTTCCAGCCCCTGTTCCAAAGAATATTTAATTATTTAGACAAGGTGGAACCACTTAACAGGAGAGTAGCCAAAACCCTGGTGATTAGGACACTCACATGAGAAGGGGGAGACTTGGATTCAGGTCCCTGATCCAGAATGGTAATTGGAACCTGGGACTCCCACATCCCAGGCAAGTCCCCTAACAACTGGGCTATTGAGTATAAGGGAGGTACCATGACATCACCTCCTATTTGTCAGCTTTTATGAATCTAGCCCCTTATTTCCTTTGCTTTTATTAAAAATATCTGAAATTAATATTTTTTAATTTTTTTCTTCTGATCCTTCTCAGTGACTACAGCAGAACATTAAAAAGTGTGCCAACATTTGCCAGCCATAGCACAGTCTTACCACAGATTTCTCTTAAGTATAGGGGGAAATGATGGTAATCTCTGGTGCCACGGTGAAGTAAATGTTAGCAAATGCTGATTTTATAATGTTTGCCACTGTGTATCTTAGAATGATCAGGCATCAGCTAGGACAAGTATGATAAATTAGACAAGATGCCTTACCTGTTAGCTTAAACCTACTTATGAAACTTTATTAGACCTATTACCTCTTGAGGCTTATGGATGGAGAGAGGAGGGGACTTGGCAGAATACTTTTACTAAGTTGGCAGTTTTAATTTATATGCCAAGTATGCCAACCAGTAAGGTACCATATGAAGAACCCCCTTTGAAGTCATTTGGGGGTGAGGGAAAGATTGAGTGACAGATCAATGGCAGGATTGGTAAAGAGTCCCTGGAGTGGTATAGTGTGAATGTGGAGTGAAATTGAATTTCAACTGAAATTCCTCTTGTAGAAGGGAAATCAACTTGTAGTGGACAGGTCACTAATTGTTAATGGATTAATTAATTAGCCTAGGGTAACCCCTTTATGATTTATAGTGTGATGCATTAATTATTTGACAGTGCTGTGGTATACTTGGGTTACTGTTCTCTTTTTTCTTTATATTTGAAGTAAGTGGTAAATACAGTTTAAATTTTATTACTGATTTATTGGGCAGTGTAGTTCAGAAGACAGATAATTTTAGCACTAACTATTGGGTTGTAGAAAAGAAATACTAATGTTGCTCTTATCAAGTAATGTAGATTTTAGACATAATTTAATATCAAGCAATATTTAGACATTAGTACCAAAATAGTTAGGAATCTGTTCTCTTCTTCATGAATATTTCTTAAACTAATGTATCAATAGACTCCTTATTTTTAGCATTATTATTACTAATTAACAAAACATGTTTTGGAGGAAAAATTGTGATACATTAGATGAAAGGGGTTAAAGAGAATAATCTACAAGTATTCAAATTGTGTAATCAACTAAGGAAGGAGAATTATCATTTAGGGTATAACTAAAAGTAATGGAAAAGGAAGAAATGGGATATTTCTAGAATGAAATCGACATGAGCAAGCACTCAAAGAAGAAAAAGCAGTTACCTACATTTTTGTAACTGTTGTTCTTCAAGATGAATAGCTCATGTGCATTCCATTACCCACCCTTCTTGTCCCTCTGTCGGAATTGCCAGCAAGAAGAAACAGAGGGTGTAGGGTTGCTGGCGCCTGATATACAGCTGCATGAGCCCAGCACTCCAGAGGTCACCACAGCTGGCCTTACGGATACCGCTAAGGCAAAAATCTCTGACAACTGTGCACGAGGGCACGCACACACCTAGAATGGAATGGACATGAGCAACATATCTTGAAGAACAACAGTTATGAAAAGTTAGGTCACTGGTTTTTTTGATGGCGGTCATAAGATCTCAAGCTAATACACAAGAATAATCTCTGGCATGGATATTCAAATAATCCAAAATCATAAACCTGAACAATCCCAAAGGCAGATCCAAGAGTAGCTCTATCAACTTCTCCTCAGCAGTAATTTTACTCCATAATGGAGTAAGTGACATGACCTTAGATCCAAACTTTTGTCTTTGAAATAATAGAAAAAATAGGATAATTAAATTAACTAAAATTTGTTTTATGGTTCTATGTATTTCATGAGAAATATTTATCACTAACAATTGTTTATGCAAATGTTGGGTTTTTTTTAATGTAGTCAGGATGGAGGTCATATCCCAATTTTATATGTCTTGGCTCCTCCCCTCTCTCCAACATGATCGATATCTTAACTATACAGGTGCATCAGGGATGATACAGAGCACTGGATATAGACTTGTTGCAGTGTGTTGCCTTCACAGAGCAGCAAGGAGACCAAGAGAGAGATTGTGACTTTGGGAGTAGGACTTTGGGAGCACAATCTCTGGGTGTTGCAGGGGCAGGGCAACTCTGCGCTGCCCTTTGCTCAGTGCCAGTCATAAACTCACAATCTAGCCATTTGTTTTTGAATTTATAGGAAACTCCTTTTAACTTATTTCTTAAAGCTTTTTCTCTCTATCTAGTATTTTCCTTTAGGAGGTTTTGAAAATTACAACAGGTCTTTGGGGAAAGACCACCACAGTGTTTTTCAGTGGCGCAAGAGCTCTGAATTCAGGCTGAATTTAGAGCCCTTGCTCCAGAGAAAAAAGACTAGTCTGATCAGAATAGGGGTGTAAATGTTGTGCTATGCATGTCCAAAGTCTGTTGCTGCTCTGACTATGCTTATATATAGGGCTGCTGGAAACCTTTGTGTACACCCAGAAAACTGTAAGGCAGTGTACATGGAGGTCAATTCTCTCCTTTAAGTACTAATGAGCTAAGGTTTTCTTTGCAGATCTTGTTTGGTAGAAGATGCTGCCATTCAGTTATATATATTCAGTTTCTTGTACTGCTCATTATTACCAAATTCAGATTCATACAAAAATACTACAGAAAGAGGAATTTGTTTTACATATCTGAAATTACACTTTTTAAATTCCCTTGTACCAATCTAAGAATTCTTTCAACAGTAGGAAAGGTGAAGGTGGTACAGTATTGTTTTATTGTATATTACCAAGGGTTTTTACAACTGGATGACTCATGAAATTGAATTGTGTCATCAGGGAGTCAGAGTTGGAAAAAATTCACTGTATTTGCTAGCTGGAGGGTATAAGCTATCAATACTAGGTTGGTACAAAGGAATTTGGAGAATGCAGTTTTGCAGCTCAATAAGATTCTTTTTCTCATGCTTATATATTATGTGACTGTATACTGTGCTTTTTCTTGCAGTGCACTCACATATTGGTACTGGTTTATACAAATCTTAAATTCACTTATTTTTATTGGTGCTTACAATAAGAACACTTATTCTTGTCTGGAGAAATCAGAAACAAAATACTCTAAACATCACAATTCTATTTTTAAAATAAATTAATCAAACTTTATAAAGCAATAATTTGAAAGATTGAACAATAACCCAGCAAGAATATCAGAATATTTCTGTAAATAACATAGAAATCATAGAAATGTAGGACTGGAAGGGACCTCATCTAGTCCAGTCCCTTGCAATGAGGCAGGACTTCATATTATCTAAACCATTCCTGACAAGTGTTTTTTTTTAACTTGTTCTGAAAAACTTCCAATGACAGAGATTTCACAACCTTTCATAGAATCATAGAATATCAGGGTTGGAAGAGACCTCAGGAGGTCATCTAATCCAACCCCCTGCTCAAAGCAGGACCAATCCCCAACTAAATTATCCCAGCCAGGGCTTTGTCAAGCCTGACCTTAAAAACCTCTAAGGAAGGCGATTCCACCACCTCCCAAGTAACCCATTCCAGTGCTTTACCACCCTTCCAGTGAAAAAGTTTTTCCTAATATCCAACCTAAACCTCCCCCACTGCAACTTGAGACCATTACTCCTTGTTCTGTCATCTGCTACCACTGAGAACAGTCTAGATCCATCCTCTTTGGAAACCCCCTTTCAGGTAGTTGAAAGCAGCTATCAAATCTCCCCTCATTCTTCTCTTCTGCAGATTAAAAAATCCCAGTTCCCTCAGCCTCTCCTCATAAGTCATGTGTTCCAGCCCCTTAATCATTTTTGTTGCCCTCCGCTGGACTCTTTCCAATTTTTCCACATCCTTTTTATAGCGTGGGGCCCAAAACTGGACAAAGTACTCCAGATGAGGCCTCACCAATGTCAAATAGAGGGGAATGATCACATCCCTCAATCTGCTGGCAATGCCCCTACTTATACAGCCTCAAATGCCAATAGCCTTCTTGGCAACAAGGGCACACTGTCAACTCATATCCAGCTTCTCATTCACTGTAACCTCTAGGTCCTTGTCTGCAGAACTGCTGCCTTGCCATTCGGTCCCTAGTCTGTAGCAGTACATGGGATTCTTCCATCCTAAGTGCAGGACTCTGGGCTTGTCCTTATTGAACTTAATCAGATTTCTTTTGGCCCAATCCTGTAATTTGTCTAGGTCCCTCTGTATCCTATCCCTACCCTCCAGCGTATCTACCACTCCTCCCAGTTTAGTGTCATCTGCAAACTTGCTGATGGTGCAGTCCACGCCATCCTTCAGATCATTAATGAAGATATTGAACAAAACCAGCCCCAGGACCAACCCTTGGGGCACTCCGCTTGAAACCAGCTGCCAACTAGACATGGAGCCATTGATCACTACCCGTTGAGCCCAACAATCTAGCCAGCTTTCTATCCACCTTATAGTCCATTCATCCAGCCCATACTTCTTTAGCTTACCGGCAAGAATACTGCAGGGCCGCCCAGAGGATTCCGGGGGCCCGGGGTCTTCGGCGGCGGGGGGCCCTTCCGTTCCGGGACCCGCCACCGAAGTGCCCCGAAGACCCGCGGCAGGGACCCCCCGCCGCCGAATTACCGCCAAAGCGGGACCCGCCGCCGAAGTGCAGCCCGGTCTTCGGCGGTAATTCTGCGGCGGGAGCCGCGCGCTGGTCTTGGGGCACTTTGGCGGGTCCCGGAAGGGAAGGGCCCCCCGCCGCCGAATTACCGCCGAAGACCGAGCTGAACTTCGGCGGCGGGTCCCGCTCCGTCTTCGGCGGTAATTCGCCAGCGGGGGGTCCTTCCACCCCGGAGTGGAAGGACCCCCCGCCAGCGAAGACCGGGAGCGAAGAAGCTCCTGCGCCCGGCCCCGCAAGAGTTTTCCGGGGCCCCCAGAGCGAGTGAAGGACCCCGCTCCAGGGGCCCCGAAAAACTCTCGTGGGGGCCCCTGTGGGGCTCGGGGCCTGGGGCAAATTGCCCCCCCCTCTGGGCGGCCCTGGAATACTGTGGGAGACAGTATCAAAAGCTTTGCTAAAGTCAAGGAATAACACATTCACTGTTTTCCCCTCATCCACAGACCCAGTTATCTCATCATAGAAGGCAATTAGGTTAGTCAGGCAAGACTTGCCCTTGGTTAATCCATGCTGACTGTTCCTGATCACTTTCCTCTCCTCTAAGTGCTTCAGAATTGATACCTTGAGGAGCTGCTCCCTGATTTTTCTAGGGACTGAGGTGAGGCTGACTGTCCAGTAGTTCCCTGGATCCTCCTCATTCTCTTTTTTAAAGATGGGCACTACATTAGTCTTTTTCCAGTCATCCGGGACCTCCCCCGATCACCATGAGTTTTCAAAGATAATGGCCAATGGCTCTGCAATCACATCCACCAACTCCTTTAGCACCGTCGGATGCAGTGCATCCGGCCCCATGGACTTGTGCTCGTCCAGCTTTTCTAAATAGTCCTGAACCACTTCTTTCTCCACAGAGGTCTGGTCACCTTCTCCCCATACTGTGCTGCCCAGTGCAGTAGTCTGTATACAGTCGAGCACACTGAAAAGACATATATGTTTGGGTTTCACCATATGTTTGATGACAAATACAAATCACTGCAATGAAACAGTCCAGAAAGAAGGGTATATTTTTAACAACTGTATTAATTCAGCTGGTCAGACCCTCATTCTGTTTATTTCGTGCATGTAGCTCATGTATATATTTGATGCATAGAGCTGGATAGTGATAATTCACTTTCATCCTTTATCAAATCAAATATTTATAGACAGAAGGGATCTGATCCGTCTCTCCATGTATGTTAAGAGTAATCTACTGAAATCAGTAATGTTACACTGGTGTAAAATTGATGTAAGTGAAAGGAGAGTCAGGTCCAAGATGTGAAAATGCCAATATGCAATATTAAAATGTATTCTCATCTAGTTATTTTATTAGATATTTATTTGAGTAATATTCACTGAATTAAAAATTACATTAATAGCTATTTCCTTTCTCTGTTTACACTGTAATGTTATAATATTGATAAGGAGGTTATAAAGGTAGACATAATACAGAGACCCAAATTAATTTAAAAGATCAGTTTTGTCATAATGAACACCAGGCAAACAGCAGTAACATTTATGTGGCTAAAAATGGCTTTTATTCCACTAATGAATAATTAAGGCATAGTTTACATTTTGGTATGTGTAGCTATTCACCAATGTTTTTTATTGGTTTGCAGCTCATAATATGTCAAAATACATTACAGTAGAAGCCAAGGAATAAATGCCATGTGGGATTATAATTAATGGTGTCCCCCAGCCTGGCTCATCATTTCCAGTATTTCTATCTTGTGGTTCTAAAGACCTTCAAAGTAATTGAATCTTTTCTTTTTGTGATTGAACTCTGAAGAGGCTTTTTCAGTTCCCCCATTTTCTATTATAACCATAAAATTAAAATTTATATCCTCAGGCCTGTACGTTAGTAAAATTTCTTTAGACGCAAATTAAATATGAAGGCCTTCTAACTGGGAAGAAAGAGGAATTTGTTTCACTTTACTAATCAGGTCTAATTAGTGTAGGTTATCTTATAAAAGTGTGAACAGGGAAAGAAGATGGTGGTTAGTGCCATCAATTACATTTAAACTATATGTAACATTACTACCTATTATTCTGTATAGTTTTCATCTGAAAATGAGAGCCCACATGAAAGGCATTAAAAGTATTGCTGAAGAGCAGAAGTGTCCAACCTTTGGTCCCCCAGGTTCTAAACTGTGGCCCTCAAAGGTAATTGTATTAAGAAGAAAATATATATTTGATTATGAATTGAAAATGTGCTCCCTGAACCATACCCTATGACTTTTAATCTGAAGTGCTTGCATCAGCCCCAAACTACTGGTAGGAGGCAAGGGGGACTACCTGGAAGAAAAAAATCTGTTGAGCAGAGCTTACTTCCTGTGCTAGTTGAGGACAATTCAGCTGTTTATTATTGGTACTGAGATAATTATTAGTACATGAGTATCTCAGTTTCCAGGCTAATTGCACCTCTGATCCTTCCTTCTCTCTTCAAGTGGATCCCTGTCATGTCTTGGACCTCCAGCTGCCATCTTTCTTGGGGTGCAACCTTGCAATTTTCTTACTCAAACCAGGCTACAATTCCCTGGTACTAACCATGATTGTCTCAGCAGGTTTTAGGATCAGATCTTGCAGTTTGTTCCCTCACGGAGCAATGACAACAGTAACCAGTGACCAAACAGCCTTCTTCAAACTAAGTATTATGTATTCAGAACAAAAACATTTAAGAGAAAGCAGGTCTTAAAACAATAAAACTGTCTACTCTCTTGCCGGTCTTTCCCTAAGGCTTACCATTCCCTGGATCTGGGGAAAGATCAGCCAACTCTTTCAAACGTCTTCACAAAGCCTTTCTCTGTGTCAACCCATCTGCCTAATAGCTCTGACAATTGACCTTGCCTTCCCTTGAGAAGGGCTTTTAAAACTAGTTTCTGTCCTTTTGATCTGTAGTTCCCAGCCTCACAAAACCGCTGTGTCACTTTGGACTGGAGTCTGGAAGTATGCTATTGCCTTGTGATTGCACCCCTTCCTCTCCCACTGAAGTATGTGGTTGGAAGTTGCTTATGTGGAGATCCATTATGTTGCCGCCTTGCTTGTTCTTGCCATTTAAGCTAGATCAGAGCAAAACAGTCATATAATATAAGATACAATATCTTCCTCCACTGACCAGTTCACATACAGTGTTCATAAAATTGTTATTCTTAGTATTCTTTAGGCTGTCGATTAATTGCAGTTAACTCGTGATTAACTCAAAAATATTAATTGTGATTAAAAAAAATGAATTGAGATCAATCACAGTTTTAATCGCACTGTTAAACAATAGAATACCAATTGAAATTTATTAAATACTTTAGATGTTTTTCTGCATTTTCAAATATATTTATAATAAAAATAAATATAAAGTGAGCACTGTACACTTTGTATTCTGTGTTGTAATTGAAATCAATATATTTGAAAATGTGGAAAACATCCACAAATATTTATATAAATGGTATTCTATTATTGTTTGAGAGCATGCTTAATTTTGATTAATTTTTTTAATCCCTTGACAGCCCTAGTATTCTTATTTTATTATAGGGCATGTCCACATCTGTCACAATGAGCATCATCACCTGAGTATTACCTGTTTATATTTCAGTTCTGTAGCACAGGTTTGGATTAATTATTATTACAGAACTATCCAGGAATGTTAGTTTGACATCATTTTCTGAGGTAGGGCTTAGTCACACAGGGACACACAGGAAAGTTAATCTGAATTAACTAAAGGTGTGAATGTAAAGTGCATTAGTTAAACTGCATTACACCCCTGTGTGGACAATCATTCAGAATTAAATAGTCTTAAAACAGTTTACCTTAATTCACAGACTGGCCACTTTAATTCTCAATGAGAGTGTCCACATAGGGGTTTAATGCAGTTTAACTAATTCACTTTAAATTTGCACCTTTAGTTAATTCAGGTTAATTTTCCTTCAGTTAATTTAGATTAATGTTTCTGGATTAGACAAGTGCTTAGATGTGAATCAGTTTTCACTTAGAAGTATTCAGCTTTCGTAAGGTAACTTTCAATTGTTGTTATTTTGAATGATTGTTTCTCTCAGGTACATTTTCAGACTTTATGTGTTAAGACCTGTTTGCAATAGTGTAATAATACTTTACCTATGCTTTGGTGCCAAAGACTGAAAAGGAGAACCCATTATTTCTCTTTATTCATAGTGCTATTCGCTTTATATACACAAAGGACATGAGATAAATGATTACACAATGTTCT
Source organism: Mauremys reevesii (assembly GCF_016161935.1). Lineage (NCBI taxonomy): Eukaryota > Metazoa > Chordata > Testudines > Geoemydidae > Mauremys > Mauremys reevesii. The sequence goes on from NC_052625.1 coordinate 89,822,643, forward strand.
TGAATCTTTTCAGTCTGAGTGATCGGGGACAGAACAAAAAAAAGTCTCTTCACTGACCTTGAATTGTAAGTGTTCTGCAGAAAATATTGGGGGTCTGTTTAAATTGAGGCTTAACATTATTTATTTAAGATCTTTATAAGATGTCTATTGATAGGTATCTAAGCATTGTACAGTAAACTAACTAATACAAAATATTAAAATCAAGATGGATGAACAACCTGCATCTTTAGATGATTGGATGATATATTTTTAAATTAGTATTTTATAGTAAATTTAAGTATCATTAATCCTCTATCACTCATTAGACTGAAAACAATTCAAGTAATTTCACTATCTTTAGCAGTGCCATGGATTTTCCTTTTGTTATTCATTTAAGAGTGTCCTATTTTGTGTTGTCTGTGATACTGCTGAAAGGCTTAACTTTCATTCAGTATTGCTGCTAGCTTTCTCTCTATTTAAATGCTTTTTTCCTATTTGATTTTTAACTGTTTAATTTTTTTTAATACATTCTTTGTTTTGTTATTTCTGTGATCAAGTTGATCAGGAGTTTTCCAGAACCTATATTTTGTGCAGTTTCTGGATGCTTTCAAAACTAATAATAAATGACAAGTGCATCATACCTTTCTTCCCAAAGTTCATACAAACTTCAGAAAGTGGGTGTGAGTGTGAAGGGGTGTGTGTATATATATGTATTTCTAGGTGTCAATAGAGATAAATCACTTATCTTACCGCCTCAGGAATAAATGTAGCAGCTGTTGACAGCACACAGCAACCCAACATGACACTTTATAACAAGAAGTGAAAAAATAACATATCTGGTTGAAACTAACGCGATACATCGATCCCCGAACGCACTCCCCGTCGACTCTGGAACTCCACCAGGGTAAGAGGCGGAAGCGGTGTTGATGGGGGAGCAGCGGCCATTGATCTAAGTTGATCTAAGATATGTCGACTTCAGCTACGCTATTCTCGTAGCTGAAGTTGTGTGTCTTAGATCACTCCCCCCCAGTGTAGACCAGGCCTAAGGAGGGAATGGTCCCTCTCAGTGTAAAGATCCCATGGTACAAAGACTTCTCCCTGAAAAGACAGAGGGACTCAAATCTGTTTCATATGGGATCTTCCTTATTGACCTCAGATGCTCAGGCACATCAGTTTCCAGCTCTCTCAGTGCTATAGTGAGAAACTTTATGGAAAGTTGAGGCTTTGAAAAAGTAAATTTACAGTCCTAGCTCCTGACAGACACTATAGAAAGGAATACAAATCATAGGTAAGTTGAAGGTGTAACAATAGAGAAGACCAGTTTGCAAGTTGTAGCTGGAAAAAATCCAAGATGCTGAGGTGAGGTCAGTATCTTCCCTTGGTTGCCTCAGAACATGCTGTGTGTTTCCCAACCAGCACTATCTTCAGTTAGACTCCCAATTGGTGCCAGATTCTTTCAGTTTGGGAGCCAATGGCTACCTACAGTTTTGGTCTAAATGAGGTCACTGGATGTTTACCAGAAGGGCTACTGTGTGGCACTGTGCAAGAATTATATGTACAGTTTTGTTCCATTCCCAATCTCAAGCAGTCCATGGATATGACAGGACATGAATGAAACCATACATCATCTACTTCAGATCAGATCTATATCAATCGATGTACCCCATCCTATTTCTAGCCACATAGAATCATGAACAGAGTAAGGCTCTATCTGAGCAAGTTCTTAAAGAAGGCTTGTCTTCAGTTCCCATTTTATCATTCTACTTTGCATATGGTGGTAGATTGATGGGCTTTTTTTCAACTTCAATCATTATCATTTGATTTGATAAGTTCTCCCAGGGTGTCTTTCAGGATCGAGGTTATAATTAATACTGGCTTTGAGGAAGAAGGATATTCACTCATGTTTTCTGGAAAATTCTGCATATTCAAGGCTCTTTACAGAGAGCCAAAATAAGCACAGAGTGATACAGTTTCTGAAGTATCTTGGATTCATGATAAACAGAGACATATGTTGCCAGAAAAGCCAATCATAGGTGTGAGCTGAGGATGAATCTTATTAGATACAAGGTTTCATCTCAGAAGAATATAAACAGAAGATGAAGATGGCCGTAAAGGAAAACAAGTGGTGTCAAAGAATCAAAAACCCAGTTTTTAGTGAAGTCTGTTGGGAATGCTGATGTAATGCACAGACATGTTTCAATGACCTAGAGTTCATATAAACTCAGTCCAGGAATTCTTGTTATCCCCTCTGCCTCTCACTCTATCGCATCCATTGGCAGAGGTCAAGGTCCCATTTTCTATTCTCCACTCCCTTAGCTTGTGAATTCAAAGAATCATTTTTTTTAAGGGATCCACTCGGCGAACCAGGTAGAGTGATCCTTATGTCAGATGATCCCTGGGGATAATGTAGAGGGCTGATTCATGTTCCCGCCCTGTCCAGGGAGTGGATAGCAGAAAGAGAGAGAGAGCACAGCATCCATTTACTGAACACAGTGATTTATGGAGGTCTCAGAGCATTACTCCTTGCACTGAAAACAGACTTGTTCTGGTCATGAGTCAACATGTCTGATGAGATTTTGTTAATAAATTAGGAAGAACATGGGGAAAGAAAGAAAACTCATGTCCTAAGTGAAGCAGAGTTTCTTATCTCTATCTGGACCACCTATCAAAGAGAGAATGAACCCTAAGACTTGCATAACGGATATTGGATTAAGCAGAGTAGAACCTGCATTCAGAAGTATCCTCATTCATTGTAAGTCAGTTTGATGGGCTGACCTTATTGCACATGAAAAAAGCAATAAAGCACACTGTGGTCTTTTCATGTGTCAGACAAGGGATGCAAGATGGTGGATAATCTCTTGAACAGCTGAGCAAGATCTCTGTTATATTCCTTAACACCTATTCCACTGCTCCCTAGGACAGGACCATACAGATGACAGGAAGGAGAGAGTGGCAATGATACTGTTTATATCTTTCTGAAGAGGTTATGGTTCTCAGGTCTGATGTACCTTTCTGATGCCTCTATGTTACAGAGAAGATCTCCTTTACAAAAAACAATCCTCAATCCAGCACCAGACAGTTTAAAATGGATACTTGGATGAAGTAATTATCACTCTCATGGACCCTATAAAAAAGTCAGCCAATAGAATTTGTTCTACTATCTGAAACAAAGTGGTCATTAAATAAGTGAGATAAAGAATTGAATTCCTCCATGAGGACTCTAATATGGGCCTATGAAAGGGTCCAAGCAAAAAGGTCAAGTCTCTGTTCTATAATGTTGTCAGCATGTTCAAAAAAAGAAAGTTTTGTACAAACCCTGACATTAAATGCTTCCTTAGGGCAACTGTCCTGCTTCCAGCCCCACAAGATTATAGAGCACAAACTTGAAACCTCATTCTGGACCTTATAGCACTACCTGCGTTGAACCTCTGTGACAGGTATCTTTATACTTTCTACCCATTAAAGTTATTTCCTGATAAATACTATCTCCAGTCAGATGTTGGGAGCTTTCTCAGATGAGATCCAGTATCTTACTTTTAATTCAGACAAGTAATCCTCACAACCATTATTTCATTCATTCACAGAGTAAATTAAAGAAATATTCATTCTTCGATCAAGCATTAAAGTCCAATCTATAGGAATACTGACAGGCTCAATGCAGAGAAGTCATGTCTCCTGTAATAGCTACTAGGTTAGGGTTAGGCTATCAGTACATAAACTCACCAAAAAACTATATAGTGGTCATCCAGTCTATAGCCATTTTTCAGAAGTCTTCTCTGTTCCTCAATAGACAGGAGAAGATAGAGGAGTTATAATTTTGGGTGTCCATATTTAAGTGATGATCATGCTTCCCACCCTGCAAGCACACTGCTGTGAAAATCCCATTTTATCTCTGTTTACCTGAGAATTTCCTTTCTTTGATAATGTCCACAGATCCAGCCCATCCTGGAGACAAGCAGAACATGCAGAGTAGAGATGTAAATTGACAGAGAAAGAGTCAGGTTTACTTCACTGGGGGAAATTCGCATGCTCTGCTGTAGAAGAAATTGTTCTTTTTTTTTTTCAAAATATAGCTAACATAATCCATAATTTAGGAAAGTAGAATGGAATTATCCTGACAGATTCCTTCAACTGGAGGATCTGGAAGATGTGGTATGCCCACAGCTTGAATACTGCATGCAGATGTGGTCGCCCATCTCAAAAAAGGTATATTGGAATTGGAAAAGGTACAGAAAAGGGCAACAAAAATGATTAGGGGTATGGAACAGCTTCTGTAGGAGGAGAAATTAATAAGACTGGGACTTTTCATCTTGCAAAAGTGACAACTAAGGGGCAATATGATAGAGGTCTATAAAGTCATGACTAGTGTGGAGAAAGTAAATAAGGAAGTGTTATTTACTCCTCATAACACAAGAACTAGGGGTCACCCAATTAAATTAATATGCAGCAGGTTTAAAACAAACAAAAGGAAGTATTTCTTCACACAATGCACAGTCAGCCTGTGGAACTCTTTGCCAGGGGATGTTGTGAAGGTCAAGACTATAACAGGGTTCAAAAAAGAACTAGATAAATTCATGTAGGATAGGTCCATCTATGGCTATTAGCCAGGATGGGCAGGGATGATGTCCCTAGCCTCTGTTTGCCAGAAGCTGGGAATGGGCAACCGGATGGATCACTTGATGATTACCTGTTCTGTTCATTCCCTCTGGGGCACCTGGAATTGGCCACTGTTGAAAGACAGGATACTGGGGAAGATGGACCTTTGGTCTGACCTAGTATTGCCATTCTTATAGAGGGAACTTCAGGGGTTGGAACATTCCCCTGCTGCCAGTGAGTGATAGGTCTGGTTCTGCCTCCAAGCTGTAAACAAGGGGAAGTAGCATTGTTAACAGATACGTGGACCTTAATATTAAAAGAAAAGAAATTTTCGGGTAAGCATAGATACATTTTCTAATTCTGACCTAGCTTGGCCCTGCATAGCCTGTGAGATCTAGCTCAGCAGGTAGTACTTTTCTTGTTCAATCTGTTTCGTTGTGGCATTAGAGATATTTACATTCTGATTACCTAACTTAATTTTACTTATGTAAGGCATTTTTGTAGTGGTGCTTGGCATTATTTAAATACTGCTGCCCTCTACTACGAAGTGGCAGTATGTCATTAAGGGGTGAAGGGTTCATTGTATATAATCTCTTCGTAAAATTTCTTGAATATTTTGGGACCTATGAGGGAAATGTGCCATTTGATTCTGTAAAATATCTTAATGGTGATCTTGTATCTGAGCTTATTTTTACTCAGTTGTCATTGCACAGTGAATTTAAATGTTTCCAGGCTCAGTTTCAATTGAAGAAATTGTATTTTAAATAATTGAACTGCCTAATTAATAGATTTTTTGTTCACTTTTCCAATTTTGCCTTAATATATTTTAGATTGGAATGCTTTTGTTGTACACTTTAAATCAGATTTCAGAAAAAAAATTACATCAACATTGAAACTGAAGTCATGTAATAAAGAAACAAAAATACTAATGTGAGCTAACTCTAGCCCAATACACTATATATTTATTTATTTTTGAATAATAAAATATATCTAAAATTTCAGTCTTTAAATGTTGTACCTGGGTTACAATGGATGACTCAGTGCAAAGGACATATGAAAATGGTAAACAGATCATTTGTGTGATGTCTTTCCCATATTTCGATAGGTAGCCACAGAGCTATTATTTAAAAATCCACTGGCCAAAGAAGTGCCAGATAGAGTGTTAATTTATAAAACTAGACATCATGCTGGCACTAAGCAAGGAATTAATCTAATTGTTGTATTATGCAGTGAAATGTGAAAAGTATGAGAATGTACGCAAAATAATATCTGTATGTCAATGAAAGAAATCACCAAATAGGACAACGAGCATCAAACATTGTAATACAGTATTTTATGCACTATAGCAGTGTATTAAAAGTAAGGGCCTTATCCTTCAAACTCTTAGACAAACAGTCCTTATTTGTTAAAGTCTCATTAAAGTCAGTGGAACTATTAATGTAAGGACTATTGGAACTCACCAGTGTAAGGTTTAGTAGTATCAGGACCCCCACATTACTTCAAATACGTGTTACTTAAAAACGTTTTAAAAATACAATAGTACTTGAAATTCTGGAGCACTGGGTGTTTTTTTGCTTTGTTTTTTATAATATCAGGTTTCTAGTAGAAGAGTTTCTTATTACAGAGCAGACCTGAAAGCTGTAATTGTTTTGTAACAAATTGTTTCCAGTGTTGTTGTAGCCATGATGGTCCCAGGATACTAGAGAGACAAGGTGGGTGAGGTAATATCTTTTATTAGACCAGCTTCTGTTGGTGAAACAGACAAGCTTTCAAGCTTACACAGAACTCTTCTTCAGGTCTGGGAAAGGTACTCAGAGTGTATTTCATTGATCACCAGTAAGCCATTAGCTGAAAGTGGCAAAGGTACATTCTCACTTTCAGATATTGGGATCCTGCAGTTTTTCCAATCTTGTTTCACAGAGAAGGAAGTTGGATGGATTTAAGTCAGGCATAGAAGATGACCTTTTAAGACATATGCATTCTGAAATTCTTATCTAATTCTCACCCATCCAGTGTCCATTTCATTCTTCAGCATCTGAGCTTTAGAAACTCTTCCTTTTCATTTTGATCTGTCCCTGCTGAAATTGGAACCATACTGGTTGCAACCACATGTAAACATATTTTTTGTTATCAGAATACTGATACGGTTTCCTATAGTGCCGTGAATAAGGATGATTTGTCTGAGACCCATGCAAGCCAAGTAATGTGCACTTCAACAAAGCTTATTTTAAAAAATGATTTTTTTAAAAGTATATTAAGAACAGAAATAATCGTAACAATGGTATTAGTCCATTAATAGATTGAAGTAGTAGAATTATCAACAATAATGTAGAAAAGGCTGAAGTGTTAAATAAAAATTTCTGTTTTGTATTTGGAGAAAAAACAAGTGACATCATATGTCATGATGATATATGATGATGACACTCTTTCCATTCCACTAGTATCTCAAAAGAATGTTAGACAGCGGCTACTAAAGTTAGATATTTTTAAATCAGCACTTCCAGATTACTTGCAAGAGTTCACTGGACAGTTAATATTGATTTTCAATATGTCTTGGAACACTGGAGAAGTTCCAGAAGGAAGCTAATTTGTGCCAATATTTTGAAAGGGTAAATGGGATGACCTGGGTAATTATACGCCTGTAGTCTGACATTGATCTTGGGCAAGATAATGGAGTGGCTGCTGGGGGACTTGATTAATAAAGCATTAATGCCAATCAACAAAACTTTAAGGAAAATAGATCCCGTGAAATTAACTTGATATCTTTTTTGATGAGGTTACAAATTTGGTGGATAAAGGTAGTAGTGCTGATGTAATATACTTAGATTTCTGTAAGGGATTTGACTTGCTACCACATGACATTTTGATTAAAATATTAGAAAGATATAAAATTAACATCACACACATTAAATGGATTAAAAACTGGCTAACTGATAGGTCTCCAGATATAATTGTAAATAGGGAATCATCTTTGAATGGGTGCGTTTTTAGGGGATCTGTGGGTGAGAGTTCTTAGCCCTATGGCATTTAACATTTTTATCAATGACCTGGAAGGAAACATAAAATAATCACTGATAAAGTTTGCAGATGACACAAATGTTGAGAGAATGATAAATAATGAAGAGGATAGGGCACTGATACAGAGCCATCTGGATCACTTGGTAAGCTGTTCACAAACAAGCAAACAATAGGCATTTTAATATGGCTAAATATAAATGTATACATTTAGGAACAAAGAATGTAGGACATACTTACACAATGGGGGACTCTATCCTGCGAAAAAGTAGCTCTGAAAAAGACTTGCGGGTTGTGGTGGATAATCAACTGAACATGAGCTCCCAGTGCAACACTGTAGCCAAAAGGGCTCATGTGATCCTTGGATGCATAAACAGAGGAATCTTAAGTAAGATTAGAGAGCGTATTTTACATCTGTATGTTGCATTGGTGTGACTGTTACTGGAATACTTTGTCCTGGTGTCTGCAATTCCAGAAGGATGTTGGAGACAGTTCAGAGAAGAGCCATGAGAATGATTAAAGGATTAGAAAACGTGCCTTAGAGTGATAAACCCATGGTGCTCAATCAATTTAGCTTTAAACAAAGAGAAGGTTAAGGAGTGACTTGATTATAGTCTATAATTACCTACTTGCGGAACAAATATTTAATAATGGGCTCTTCAATCTGGCAGAGAAAGGTATAAGACAATACAATGCCTGGAAGTTGAAACTAGACAAATTCAAACTGGAAATAAGGCATACATTTTTAACAGTGAGAGTAATTAACCATTGGAACAACTTATCTAGGGTTGTGGTGGATTTTCCATCACTGACAATTTTTAAATCAAGATTGAATGCTTTTCTGAAAGATCTGTTCTAGAAATTATTTTAGGGAAGTTCTATGTCTTGTGTTATCCAGTTGGTCAGACTGGATGATTGCAATGGTCCCTTCTGGCCTTGGAACCTATGAATCTATGGAAAAACACAGATGTATGCCAGTTTTCTCACACACAAAAAAACCACGAGTCCAAGATTCATTGATTAGGGAAACCACACTAGAACTCTTTGAAAACAGGTTTCAAGCTGCAAGAACCTGAATAGTGGTGAAGAATTATTCTGTGATCTCACACTGATAGCCAGACCAACTAGGTTTCATTAACTCCACTCAGTCACTTAAAAAGCATATCGCTCTGAGGCCATGTCTGCACACAAAAGTTTAACTAAATAATTTTAATTAAATCAGTATAACCCCATTGTATGGATACATTTAAATTGGTTTCTAAACCGATTAAACTAAATAAGTGAAACGTTTGCATGAAAAAAAGGCCTGAGGCAAGAAAAAATAGAGGGAAGGACAGGAGGCCTTTCAGGGAAAAATCTTCCCATCACACTTGGGAGGGAGTTTGTGAGCTAAAGTTTATAAGCCTGGTGGTCAAATACTTGTCTCATGTAGGGCCAAATTCCCTATTGGTGTAAATTGAAAAAAAAAAAGATTAAAGTCAGTGGAGCTGAGCTCACTTACATCTGCAGATCATTGACCCACAATGCTTACTATCATGACTAATCCATTTGAAGTAAATGGGGTACTCAGATTTAAGCCTGGTACTCAGTAGAAAGTGTAGTATCAGGTCTTTGTAACTATAGTTTTGAGTCAAGAGTTTGAAGTTTAAGTATCAAGACAGACCCCTCCCAGCCCCCAAAAGGATGATGAGTTTGGACAATAGTCATTGTGTGTGTGCTGTGTTAGGAACAGAGTGGGAACACCACCTGCTTACACTTTCTTAGTAGCAACTGTTCAAATATGTTTCCATTGCTTTCTTGCCAGGAGAAAATTTGGCTCACAGACTTTAACAGTCTAGGCTGTAGATCTTTTTATTTGTACAAATAATATTAATAATTACATTAAACACTGTTTTCTATTATTCCTTTTTAAGTCCTTTTCCTCTTTTGATTGATGTAATATTTTGAAGGAGACAAATTGGCAAAACAAGTCTTAACCTGTACAGTTACACCAGAAACCCACACATTCTGAACAAACAGATGTCACCTCTCATAATGTTCATTTGTAAAAGGAAATCACTTATAAGTGTAGACCAACATGTGAGAGGAATTGATATCAGTGGAACTGCTCCAAAGCTAGACGAGCATACTGTTTACAGGCCACAAAGTCAGCTAGAAAGCCATGGATTGTTTTTTGTGTGTGGTGAAACTTCTGCAAAATAAAATAAATTCACCCTCTATCCTGTGGAATAGATAGTACCCTTAAATATATGAAAGAAATTACATTAATAGGGAATTGCATGACATGAAGGAAAAATTAACTGCCCTCTCACTATATACTTGGCTGTTGTACACATGGGAACCAATTAACTACAATAAAGGTATACTATTAAAATGAAAACCAAATAAACTGCATAATAAAAAAGATAAATTTCAAAGAAATCCTGGAAACACCTTTTGTCTTCAAAGACCTTCTAAAAGCAAATACCATGCATATTCATAAACCTGAAAATCACCTACTACATGAAATACAGGTAAATATAAAATTATCACCTTTAATGGGAGGAGTATCCCTGGCTAAATAGTAGCTTAAGTAGCAATTAAATGAACAATTAAGGAACTGAGGGCAAGAGCTCAATGTGTGGAAAAAAATCATGCATGTGAAACAAAGTGCTGTTGGTAACAAGTTTTTATTTTTGCCTTTTTCATAGATTCACAGAAGTGAGAACTGGGAAAATATCATATCAGAGCAAACATTTTCCATACTTTATATTTTCCACTTTTTTGTCTGGTCTAGTTAAAAAGGTCCCAACCCAATGGATCTTCCATTAGCTGGCCTTGAAAACTGTTCTAGAGCCTAAGAGATCTTCCCATCTGGAAGTTTTTCCTGATATTCAGACATATTTCCTATTACTTCTTGTGATAGCCCCAAGGTTGAAATAATTCCTCTATATCTTTTCTGTTTAAAGCCCTGATTCCGCTAAGCATATTAACACATGCTTAGCTTTAAGCACGAGTGGTCCCACTGACTCTAAAGTTTGTGGACCAGCTTCTCTGCTAGCATCACTTGCTGAAAGCAATGGAATGTTCTAGCAGTTACTGCTAGCAAGATGTAAGCAGATGGTGTTCCCACACTGTTCTTAAGATATACACTTGTACAAACTCACCATCCTTCCAATCCTGCCTTATATGTAGATTACTTTAAACCAAAGCCAAGACTGTACCTTTTTTACTTCTTTTAATCTTTCCTAATAATTTCAAATCCTCCAGCCCCATGCTAATTTTTGTTGCTTTTCTCTGAACTATTTCTAATTTGTCAAGATTTTTCTGCTAATGTGTGTTCCAGAACTGAACGCAACACATGACTAGATGTTTAATTCTCACACTGAAATGCTGGTTACTCTCATATCAAGGCAGTACCCTTTAAACAAAAACAAAGCAGATAAGATACTTTTAATTAACGCCAACTTTAGCCCCACCTCTCAATGATAGTTTGAAGTTTATGATTTGTCTTGAAAACTAAAGCTAGAATAGGAAGATAAAGTCACAGTTTGTGCACTTCACCAGTTACACAGCTACAGTCTATTACATATCTTCTTGACAAAACCTGTGCACATAATAGACACATGAATCTGTAGTGAAAAGTTGCTTGTTGGACTACAAACTTTAGTTTTTAGGTTCTTAGCTAAGCTGTCTTCCATTGGGAATAGGAACCACATGGAAATTGACTAATTTAAGCTATTGAATGCTGATGCTAGACATAGAATTCTTTGCAATATTTATCTTGTCTTCATAGATGACATTGTATCATTAGCCAGAATGCTAAATTGATAAAGCAGCACTGAAGACTAGGACCTAGAAAAAATGATTAACATTTTAACAAGAAACTCATTCTTGTTAACTTTCTTAATTAAATATGTTTAATAGAAAGAAAAAAGCCATATCAGAAATTATAGCCACTAAGTATATCCAAAGGTTATAATGAATAGTATCAGTGAGCCAAGCACTTTTTTTTAACAGGGTTTATGGGTCTGTTCTTACTAGAACTTATACAAGAATATAAGTATTTACATTTCCAAAGGTCACAGGATGTCACCTTCTGGGAGATTTCTTCCAGACAGTATAATGGGGGTAACATTCTAATGAATAACTATCACAATACTTAGTTCTGAAATGAAATTAAATAGAAATAAAATGTTATGCAAACGCTTCTTCACTTTGAACATAACTTCATTACATGTATCCTAAAAATCTTTCTGCCAAGGAAAGCAACACAGTCTCATTTAGTTATGGCAGGAGCAGCGGTTTTGCACTCACATCATTCAACTCTTAGTTTTGTGAGTACAATTAACCTGGCAAAATGCTATGAATAAGTGTTAGGAAATATCCAAGTCCTCCCTCCTAATGGCAGTTATAAGAAAAGAAATAATTTTGAAGATAAAATTAAATATGTGTATTTCTTATTCTTAATGAGAACAGTAATATGAGTTCAGCAACAAAAGGACTATCTGTAGTTTAAATATACCTTAAATCATACTCCTGACACTTTCATACTGTTGCAGTAAGAATATTCAGTGTGTTTAGAAGTAGAAAATGAATTTTCTAAAGCAGAAACTTCAGTAGTTCAGTCACATCTCCAGGGATTCTGAAAGAAATTCTTCTGTCATTCTATGTGTTTCTGCCACTCGCTAGTCCACTAATGTTTGGCCTTCTTTGCAAACATTAAAATAAACTCTGCTTACCATAGGAAACTTGTCATCTAGGAGGAAAAAGGCAAACAATATCCTTAATTTTTTTTTACATCCACCAAAGGGTTTTGATACTTCCGTCATGGGTATTTTTAGTAAAAGTTATGAACAGGTCATGGGGAGTAAACAAAAAATCATAGCTGTGACCTGTCCATGACTTTTACTATATACCCCTAACTAAAACCTGGGGTCCTCTGGAGGTGGTCCGGCCCAGAACCCCCTGCTGGTGCTGGTGTGGGAGGACGCTGGCAGTGGCGCGTGGCTTGGCACCCGTGCTGAGGCGGGCCATGGGCCTGCGGCATGCAACCCGGGACCCCCACTGGTGCTGGGAGGGGAGGGCTGGCAGGCTCCCTACCTGGGTCCGATCGGCATGTCCTGCAGCTCCTAGGGGGAGTGGCGGCCACGGGTGCTCTGCATGCTGTTCCCACAAGTGCCGGCTCCGCAGCTCCCATTGGACGCAGGCAGTGCGCGGAGTCCCCTGGCCTCTCTGCCTAGGAGCTGCAGTGACATGCAGGTGGGAGCCAGGAAGGCACCTCGCCCTCCGAAGGTAAGCACCGCCCCACACCTCAACCCCCAGCCCTGAGTCCCCTCTCCCACACCCAAACTGCTGCTGGCCCAGGGGCTGCACTAGTCATGGAGGTCACGGAAGTCATGGAATCCGTGACAGACACACAGCCTTAATTATAGTCTGGAAATACTTAGATTTATTTCCTACCACACAGACTTCTAGCTGGGCTCCTTCATGATTCCATTTTGCACATTCAAGAGGGGAACAGGGAATTGATTGTGCTGTAATTGTTAATACTGAAATAAGTATTGTGATATACATTCTGACACTCATGTCCATCCCTCAGTTTTCTCTACTCTCATAGATTTTGCTGCATCCAGACTAGTAGGATTTAGAAAATAATGCTGATCCAGAAACCCACTTCTACCAATCCCCTCCCGCCCCAACAGACCCACACACAAACAAAAAATGTCTATATTAACAGTACTGATAGAATCCAGGACCCCAGGCATTCTGGTATGTTTGATAAGTGGTCTTTTTTTGATTACTTAAGGTTCACTTAAGTTATTTCTGTAGCTGGTGAAAATCATACAGTAGTGAAACATGAACATCTGTATTGCTATCAATATGAGAAAGTTTTGAATCCATCTTGTTAAGTTAGAATTTATAGATTAAAGACTTTTTGCACATTAACAAGTCTTTTGTTAATGTCCATATGACTTGTAATAACAAAAACAAGTTTCTTACATTTAGAATCCTTATGTGGTTCCACCTTAGAACAGGCCTCAGAGTCTCATGTCATAGTGTTAAATGGAGATACAATAAATTGGACAGCAAAGTGTTTCTGAGTGGTAGAAGATCATTGCTTAGGCACATCTTCAATCTACAGCTCAGTTAGTCTAATTGTTTAAAATATTTTCTTCAAAATATTCCCTGCATTTGAAGTAGGCTATAAATAAACAATAAAAAGTCAAACTGACATTTATTTCACCCCTGCACTCCTCATTAGCATTCTTTCTGACTACTGCTCTAAAAATCACAGCTTGCTTACTGGCTGTCCAAAGTGTCTTAGGGTCCAGGAGCCCACCCATGTACTTTTACAGGCATGCTGGGCCACAAATTTTTGCTCTGTGAAAGAAAAAAACCTATATGGGGAATTTTGTTGAGTTTTCTACCTTTTTTTTTTTTTTTTTTTTTTTTTAGGGGGAGAGGGTGCAATGAGGATCAAGGTTTTACTTCGCTAATGAAGGACCACCAACGTGTTAGGCCACTCAAATCCACAGCTCTTAAAGGATCTGCTAGAAGCCAGCACTAGACTTGGCCTCCAGCTCTATGGAAATACAGTTCCAATGGAGCCCTTGAAGAGTAATTGTGAAAGGAACAGGATCAATAATATTATAGTCTGCTGAATGTGTATAGCAAAATTGTTTCCAACTCCTTTGCCATTGTTCTTCACCTATGAATTTTGGGGATTATTTCTCTAGGGTATCAATTAAGGGAAAACACTTAATAATATGCCAGTGTCCATCACCATTCAGCATAGCACTGAAGCATGTGCCTAAGTATTGTTGGCTTCAAGTTGAGCATGTGTTTAAGTGCAGTCGTGAATAGAAATGTTTTCCTAAACTGGGGCATCTGTGAGAGGGTAGTTCATTCTCTATATCCATTCAGTGTTGAGATTGCCAGTAAGTGAGGTTTTTGAGAACAGTTTTCCAGTAGGAGCTGAACTGAGTTTATTTTTTTAAAATTAGACAAAAATCTCCATCTCACAAACAGCAGTAATGTTTGGTCACTACCAAGCTGGACCACATGGGTACCTTTTTATCTAGAGGTGAAAAGCTCTGAATCACAGTACCAAAAATCGTGAGAACTGGGAGTGTGGGGGGGAAGGGGGAGGGGAGGGGGAATCAGTAAAGAGATAAGGTGTTACAGAGCTTCCAAGAAATTGTCAGAATAAATACTGAAAATAAATGCATTCTAATTTTTGAAAGATAACCAATATTTTTAAGTATAATTAGCTTTGTGCATAGCCACTTCTTAGCTAGGCCAGTAGAAGAACATCTGTTTTCAATTAAAGATGGCTTTCAGTTTTAAATGGTCCTGTGGCATACAAAATTGCTGAAAAAAGGATGATACCCTAGAGCTGCATATATTCCTGTAAGGCTAAGCAAACATGCTGAGCAAACATTACATGTAAGGCTCTGAGGAGATAAATTAATGCTGCCCTGAGATGTCATTTTTATCAAGTGATTTTTTTTCTACAGGGAAATGGCTTTAATTTATACTGTGATCATCTGGAAAGAATTAAGAAAACAAGAATGAGAGCATGTAATAGGCAAATGTGACCAAAAATATGCAATATGAGAGTTTGTTATCACGACTCTGCAGTTAAGTGAACTGGCTCCTCTGCTATATATTTACAAGTATAATGTAATGCTCAAAACCTAATGTAATAGAAAAACCTTAGGTATTTTTTAACCCTCCACTGCAGACTGTTTTGTGCAGTAGCCTAAAAAGTCTTAGCTTTATTTTGTTGGACTAGGAATTTCCTCAAAGGTTTTCCCCCTTTATGCTCAGTATCTATTATTATTCACTTCACCCCTTGAAATCTGACTATAGGGCTCAAGGGTGGTTATAGTGATAAAACTAAAATACGTTTTCTGGCATTTTACAATACAATGCAGTTTTACTTTATATAGTACTTTTCATTAAACTGTATCCTCAAACCCTTTACAATATCACAAATTACAAACTAGTGAACATAAATCACACACCCCACCCCTAAGAAGACTGGTGCAATTCATTGTATTGTGAACAAATTAAGCATTCATTATGTATGGACAAGATTGTTTTTATACATTAAAAAGGCATGGTGTATATTTCGATAGCCCTGAAGTCTGGCATGCAGCTTTCAACATGAAAGGTGACAGCATATCCGCTTCTGTGAAATAATTAGCACATTCACCAGGTCATATTAAGCAATTGCAAATTGTTTTTCTTGGGGAAGATTTTTTTTCATTCATATAACTGAGAATTGGCAAACTTATAAATCACAAAGACAGCAGAAAACGCTGAGTACCAGCCAAATTAGGAACTAAACATTTCTACAGAAAAGTAAAACAAATAGTATTATGAGTAAAATGGGGAAGCATTAATAACAAAACTAAAGCATGATAGCTGTATTGTCAGGGTGCATTTGAAATCTAGCATGAAAATGACATTGCCATAAGACAAAAAATGGTCAAATGTGAAGTCATAATGTTAGCCTTATAGCCATGCGTATGGTCCTTTCAAGAAGTGTATTTGCAATTGTATTGATGGGTTTATCCCTGAAGGGCCAGCCATTGCTGCACTTCATTTGAGTTTTATGAAGTCTAATTTTCCTGGTCATAGGATAAGAAGGAGAGAGGAGGGAACAGAAGAAAAAATAAATATATTAGGAATATATATATTAACACTGTAAAAACTGTAGATTAAAATCAGTTAAATAAATTTAATACAAACAACTCTGTTATCTACAGCCTGAATTAAAGTCTGATCTTTTTTTCTAGTTTTTGGGGTAGATCCTCAGCTAGTGCAAACTGGAACAGCTCTATTGAAGTCAATTGATCTACACTAATTTAAAGCACTTGGGGATATGGCTCTTTGTCTTTTAGGGCTTGTCTTCACTGAAGTATTAGCTCAAGGTATAACTCAAGTGTTGACTCACATCCACATCCACAAATCTCTAGCTTGAGTAAAGTGATGTTTTGAACTCAAGATAGCTGGCCCTTCAGAGGATGTTGGTTTAAGCCAAAGGTGGGCAAACTATAGCCTGCGGGCTGGATTCAGCCCGTCAGGGCTTTGGATCTGGCCTGCAGGCTTGCCACCCCTGTGGTGCAGTGGGGCTAAGGCAGGTTCCCTGCCTGCCCAGGCCCCACGCCGCTCCCAAAAGCGGCTGGCACCACGTCCCTGCGGCCCCTGGGGGAGGGGTGGGGCAGAGACCTCCGCTCACTGCCCTCGCCTGCAGGCACCACCCCCTCAGCTCCCATTGGCTGCTCTGCCCCACACGCCCCGCAGGGGCTGCTGGGATGTGGTGCCGACCACTTCCAGGAGCAGTGCAGGGCCTGGGCAGGCAGGGAGCCTGCCCGTGATGTGCCACTGCCACCCCAGAGTCGCTCAAGGTAAGTGGTGCCAGGCCAGAGTCCGCCCCTGCTCCACCCTGCACCCCTCTGGAGCCCCCTGCTGCACCCCGTACCCCTCCTATACCCCTACCCCCTGCCCTGAGCCCCCTCCCTGCACCCCAACCCCTTGCCCTGAGCCCCTTCCTGCGCCCCACACCCCACACTCCCTCCCATACCCCAATCCCCTGCCACAGCCCTACATGCATGGCCCTGCATGCAATTTCCCCATGCAGATGTGGCCCTCGGGTCAAAAAGTTTGCCCACCCCTGGTTTAAGCTCTACTGATACTCAAACTAGTAATACAGTGGGGATGCAGCAATTCTGTGCTGCCAGTACAATACCACCCACCCCCCTCAACTGGTGGAAAATTTGATGAAACAGGCGGTGATTGGGACAGCTCCAGTAGAAAGTGAGAGGAGAGCACTAGCTGGGGTAGCCCCTCTGCCTCCAGAGGCTTTATCCATTCATTGGTGAGCCAGCAGTTGTTTCTTTGCTCTCCCCTTTCATTTGTTTAAACCCTAGCGCAAGCTGTGTGGAGGCTCTTTCTGTTCTATTTATGGCCTATTCCCCCTCCCCCTGCCTTGTAATTGTAGTTTCAGAGCTGTGTCTTGGTGATGCTGCCAGTTTGATTGATTGCCTGTTTGCGGGGGTCAGGAAGGATTTTTTTCTTCCCATTGGGGCCAAATTGGCATAGGCTTTGTGGGTTTTTTTGCCTTCCTCACAGCATCTTGGAGACAGAGTTAAATAGGAATAGGATTTAATAATTTGTGGTAGTAGTTGGTAGGAGTGTTAGTTCATCGCAACTTGCAGACAGCTTCCAGTGTAGTTAAAGATCTAAAAGGAATAGTTCCTAGAAGTAAAAGATCAGGGATTTTGCTGATGGGCCTTGTGCTCAGGAGATAGGGGGAGACATTGTGGCCTTCACAGGCCAGGGGCCCCTCCTTTAGTATCCTCTATCCCCCTCATGGGATGGGAGTGGTAGGATTCAGAAGTGCAAGATGAGTTCTAGAGGTAGGTGTGGAGAGTCTACCTCGAGTTATGGATTATGTGGTAGGAGCCCTGTAACCTCTGCACTGGAACTACTTAAAATGCCTTGTATGTGAGAGTTTGGGTGACAGCCTTGGTCATGCCCCTCCCATGTGTTAAATTTTGTGGCCTGCTGCTTCAAATCCAAATCTCATTCTAGATCAGTCACTCCGTGCAGTGTTATCTTGCAGTGTGGATAATCTCATTTGAGTTAGCCTAACTCAAGAGGCGTTAATTTGCAGATTAGTTGTAGATTAGTTGAGCTAATTTTACTATGAAGACATACATTTAGTTTTCTCAGTCTCTACATTGTGTGGAACTAGGGTTGCCAATTTTGGTTGGTTGTGTTGCTGGAGATTTCATCACATGACATAATTTTTAATTAAAGATTAATCTTTTATTCCTGGAGACTCCAGGCCAATCCTGGAGGGTTGGCAGCCCTGTATGGAACACATAATATTTTGATCCCACTCTATGGGAAGTAAATCTTTCTATTCTTTCTTCTTTAAGAAGTAGCTCTAAATTATTGTACGCATATATTTTGTTGCACATAATATAGTTAAATTTGTAATATATTTTAAGCCAAAATCTTTTAAAAATGCTTCTTATAAGCACTGTTACTTCTCTAATTTGCTAGACTTTCTGTTTCTTATAGAGATTGTCTCAAACTAAATCCGTTGTTCAAACAGGTCCTGAATTTTGACAGGGAAGGAATAATTTGTTTGCACACTAAAGGTTCAGTAGTATGCCTTAACATAGTGGTATTTCATACATTAAAGTACACTAGGGAAATTTTAATGCACACCAACAGGGTCTACACAGACCAATTAATGTCCAATATGGTAGTGTACTTAAAAAAATCACACCATCATATGCATTGTCACACTGTGTAGACAAGCCTTGTGTTTTAGAACTCTGTCAAACTGAATAGGTGGGAAATTCAAATCTCAAAATGATATTTTGCCTGGTAATTCACTATCTGGATTTGTAACAATCCAGAAACCCATCCAGAACTGTGATAAAGTAGGAGTATATAGGATTACGATACTTGTTTTGTTTATATTTATTCAGCTTTTCCTTTTACACATAATTGCCATAGAGGGTCTTCACTGGAGAGAGGAAAAACAAAGGAACAGATGAGAAAGGAGTTGGCATCTACCCATCAATATTCTTCACAGACAAATCCCAGATGGTAATCAGTCTGCTCTGATTCTCCTCAATTTTTAAAAAAAAAATATTTTCACATCAGAAATAAGTTTTTGATACACAAAGAGTTTTCTGATTAGTGTGTTTAATAAAATTGAGGGAAAGGTAAATTTAAATAATTAGCTGAAGCCCTCCTTTCTGGAAGCTAGATTATATATTTTCAAAATGAAAGTGCATTAATCATACTGTTAAAATTTTTAAATCTTTGACAATACAAAAACATTTTGATGTTTACACACATCTAAGAATGTTCATTTTGGTACTAAATGGGAAGATGCTCAACTCTGGGATTAATTTAAAACAAATTATTTTAAATGGTTCTGTTCCAATTAGCACTTTTGGCAACCTAGGAAATTAGTGATAGAAATTAATTTAACAGAACATCACAGCTCTTTCAATGAGAAATATTTCTGGCATGTGGGAGATAAAGAAGCCTGTTGTTTAACTTTGATGATATTTACAGGGTTACTACCAAAAGGGCATCTGAAAGGGCATTGATCTCTAGTGTGATGATTTGTTTCTTGTTTCATACATGTATGAAGGAGAAATATAGAATATATATTTTGTGTCCCTAGCCTCTGTTTGCCAGAAGCTGGGAATGGGTGACGGGATGGATCACTTGATAATTACCTGTTCTGTTCATTCCCTCTGGGGCACCTGGCACTGGCCACTGTAGAAAGACAGGATACTGGGCTAGATGGATCTTTGGTCTGACCATAAGGGGCATTCTTATGTTCTTATATGTATACTGTGAATAAGCAAAGCAAAGTAATTTATTCTCAACTTTTGGCATTGTAGATCTGAATTTGCATAATTACTTGCTAATCAAAGAGTAGAACTTCAATGCTCTTTTGGACAGGAGGGTGGTTAAAATAGGATTTTACTCATTCTTTTAGTTTTGTCTAGTTGGCAAAAATGCCTCAGCTGTGCTTTGTAAGTGATTGTAGTTTCCATAATTGATAGTTATGTTACAGTTCTTATATTGCAAAAGCAATAATTAAGATTTAAACTGTAATACATGGTTGGTGAAGTATTGTTAGAAGCAGATGCCCCAAATTAGACATGGCGCCTACAGAATAGATCATTAAAAATTGCTAATTGCTTTCTGTATCAAAAATCATTCTTGCACCATTTTAATGCCTGTAAGTTTGTATGCCCAGGGCTGCATTGCTATAACCGAACACATGAAAATATTGATGCAGATATAATTGTTTTAATAACGTCAACTTCATGTTTTAAAAGCATCTAAATGTATAGAAGCATAGTTTTTATTTAACCATATTTTTGTTTGAGTAGATATCTCTGCTTTATAGACTATACATTTAGACAATGCTAGGAATCCTTTGCAGTTCTGTCCATTAAACATTTTGAATATTAAATTCTTTGTCTCTGGTAAAATTAAAAACGTGAAAGGGAGGAACAATTCTCAGGAGAAAACACACTCCAGTTAATAATAACCAGCAGCTGTAAAATTGGTACAGTGATTTGTAGATAATTAGCCAACAGGACTAAAAGACCATATGGTCAGGCATTACGCATTACTTATTTTTCATGCAAAAATTGTTACAGAATGGGCCTTTCCCCTAATTAACTGGTGTTATCCTTTGATTTATGCAGTGTGTTCTGTACTAAATTAAAATGTAATTTGTAAATTAATGTAAATATGTCAACACATTTTAGTATTTTAGGCTGTGTTTTCCTTTCCAGATGGAAAGACTGGTAGGATTTTATTCTTTTATCTAATTTTAGATGACAGCAGACCTGCATAAATGTCATTTTGGGTATGTTTCTGGCATTTTGTTAGAGACCAGTGATCTAAATGTGTAAACTGAATGTTTTAGGATTTAAAGTTGATGTATGAACTTATTCACAATTTTAGAGAAAGATGTCTTCAAGATAATGTGACTGAGTCATATTTGAAGGCTTTAGCATACTTATGTTTTATTTGACGCTGGGATTAAGAAAATGGAATATGAGAAATATTTGTGCACTTTTATTTGTTATTATAGATAATAAGTTTTCCAGAATGGATTCTTTTCTTGTGACCATAGTCATATATTTACATTAAATATCAAACAAATGCTTTTTAGAAGTCCTTATGTAGTGTTAATCACATAGATTAATTTCTTAGATTAACATAGAGTAAGCTTTCTAAAGAGACACTTTAGAAAGCTCATTTTTCCAGTGTCTCTCCAGCATATCCATATCAGTTTGAGTGTTTTGTAAAATCTGCAGATTGGTCACCTGAAAAGAGCCATTGATCAGCTGAGTTAGTAAAATGGACCCAGTCCCTTCTTTTTACCTCCCCTGAAGCAGCAGTAATCATTTAATTGTGGCAGGGGAAGGATGCCTGATTTTGGAGATCAAAAGGAGGGAGACAAAGGACACAGGGTAATATTCACTTGTGTGTAAACAGCTAGCACCAGGCCCATGCATCACTTTAATTTAATTTATTTTGTGGACTTCACTGGGACTTAAGTGGTTCATGGGCACTGGTTCTGGCCCTCAGCACAGGGGCAAAGGAGACAATCAGAGGAATGTTAAGATTCCAGGATAGGCCTGGCCCTTTCATATCACATATTTTTGGGGAAATTCAGGGCTGGGGAATTACTTTACCAGTTGTTAAAGGCTGGTGGAGACCAACAGAACTATGTGGTATTGCAGTCAGGCTTCAGGATCCAGAGCATGGACCGAGGCTGCCCAATACATAGACATAGATTGCATGCTGGCTGCTGCCTGTGAGCATCCAAGGCTGAGAGCTACATCAGCAGCGCATTGTGCGGCACTCAGCGTTGCAGCGTTAGAGGTGACACAACTCTTCATCGGTCTGCACCCCAGAACATAACAGGCTCATGCACACCAGACAGGGAATATGAATAGACAACATATCTCAAATAACTCCAGTTACTATGTAGGTAAGTAACTTCTCTGCATAAAAACTAGTCCCACAAAGAAAACATTATCTTATAATTACAGTTTCTCCTGATTAACATACTCTTATGTCAACAACATAACCAGATTAATTAAAAAAAACCAAACCTTTAAGGATTAAAAAAAGTATGAAAATTATCACCTAAGGTAATTTATATCAATATTAAATTGATTACAGATAAATTACACTTCAGACATTCATTTAATCATAATGCCAACTTGTAAACACTCAACTTAAAAATTTCAGAGACTTAACTCCTGGCTTCATTGGACAGCTGCCTTCTCAGGCACTGGTCCGTAGGAATCCATCCCACTGCCCCTCCCCTTCAGCCATTCCCTGCAGCATGGCCTCCAGACTTCCACGCCAAGCCAATGCTCAGCTGACATCTCTTGTGTGATTAAACTTTCAGCACCTACGTTTTTACATGTATAAATATAAGTGCTTTAAAGTTTGAACACACAAGAAGTGCCAGCTGAGCTTTGACTTGGAGTGGAGAGCACTTATCACTATCTTTAGAAAATATTAGCATTAATACTCATAACAGCTCCTTCTGCTTTGAGAGTCTTACACCCACACACTAACATTAGTGTAATAGTATCTGGAAAAAAGTAGGATAATGAAGATCACTTTTGTTACGACAGTGGGAATTGCCTTTTCAAATCCCCCATAAATCTTGGTTTGAATTTAAAGAGAAGATTGGGGAAAATAGAATGTTATAATATATTTTCTGCAGAGGGAAATAGTCTGGGCCTGAACAGTTCCTTTCTATGACATGTCTCAAATTCCACCTCTAAGAAATTCTCTTTAGAAACAAGTGCTTAACCAAAACCAATCTTTCAGTGAATAAGAATTTCATTAAAATATTCCAATAAATGGAATGGTTAATATGGAGTATGAGCAAAACAGTGTTCTGCTGTTTCCTTGTTTACTGTCTTCAAAGGAAACATAATCATGTTCAAACTTTGAGACCACGTATGCTCAATAGGTTACATCAGTTGTTTCCAGGACTGAACAAATGCCTTTCATTGTGAGGCATATTTGATGAGAAACGAATGTTGGTCAGACCTTTAGGAGTGGGTTTTCTTACTATGTAATCTAAAAAAGAATACTGAAAAACTGTGTGGAATTCTTGAAATATATCTTACTGTCACCCTTTTTCTTGTGGAAAGAAAATTAGTTCATCATGTCTCAGGTGATAAAATCTATGAAGTACGTAATGGAATCTTTCTGCTGAGGTTAGTCGCTAGTAAATAAAAACCCTGACTTAAAAGAGCATCTTTTTCAGGCATCAAGAAAAACTTAGTCATCAGTTGAAATAATGATTCACTGCCTTACCTACAAAGCTTAAAATGAATTCTTAGGTTTCTGTGCAAAGAAAATGATACATGAAACACCCCCAAAAATAGAGACTACAAGATGACAAAATTGAAAGCAAATTGCATTGCTTTAGTGGTACATAGATTTTGATAATATTGAAGGCAATGCGCCTGATTCTCCTGTTACTATTGGTGTAAATCAGGAGTAATTCCATTGAAGTCAGTGGAATAACATTATTGTATAATTGGTGTAAATGAGAAGAACATCAGGCTCAGTTTACTAGCAGAACAGTTTATTTTCATAATTTATTTCAAAAGAATAAGTATTAGAACACCAGACATTAGTGTATACCATGGAGTTCTCTCTTTATGTGTCACTCTTTAGGAATATACAGAAGCTTTAGAATCTGGCCATTTGCAGTTAATTTTCTCAATTGTGAAAGGAGACACAAGGGTACAGTTCTACATGAGGTGTGTTGTGCATGTGCAGAATCAGTTAAGTTTATATCTTTGCTCATATACTATCAGGAGAACAGAAAATGAATTGATACAAAATCATATTTTAATTCTTTTGAGAGTAAACTGATAAACATTTTGGTACAAGTTGTTTACATGCTTTGCAAACAGTTGTATATTTTTAATGCAGTGGTCCCCAAACTGTGGGACATGGCCTCCTAGGGGGGCACGGATGAACATTCGGAGGGGCGCGGTGGGGCCCGGACCAGCCCTACTGAGGGGCGGATAGGGAGCACCATCCTGTCCTGCTCTGTCCTAGCTCTGCTCCAGTCCCACCCCAGCTCTGCCCACAGCCCCAGTCTTGGCCCCTGAGTCCAGCCTGGCTCCCGGCCCTGGCTCCTGGCCCCAGCTGCAGCTCCTGGCCCCCTCCTCTAGCCCCGCCCCCAACTGCAGCTCCCAGCGGGTGCAGACAGATTACATTAGGAGTAAGGGGGGCATGACATAAAAAGTTTGGGGACCACTGTTTTAATGCATGGTTCAAAGACTGTAAAGCACAAGTATGTATGGAGTGAATGAACTGTGCTCAATAAGTATCCAGGATAGAGTAAAGCTCTGCCCCACAGAGCTAGGGGCTCCTGCAAAGTGTAATTGAGCCACCTGCCTGTTTGTAATCTCTTAGTAAGGGTGAGTGAATCAGCAGGCTCTCCAAGGTGGAATGTAAATGAGCCTCCCTTTCCCAAGAGGGATTGTAAACCTGCACAGGGAGGGAGCCAAGAATGGCAGAGATGAAAACAGTCTGGAGAAAACCAAAAGATATTTTCGTTTTGCCCTTTCCAGGGGCTATAGCCAAAAAGAGCTCATTTCATTTATGCTTTACATTTGAACTCTAGTGGAAGATAGCTTTTACTAGTGCCGAGTAGCAATGATTTGTAGACACTATGGCAGAAGTAGGTTTTAAAGAGGATAAGGTTCTCTGGATCTTGATGAGGATATTTTCCCGTGCACAAGGGGTAACATGGGAGAAAGCATGAAGCCACTGAGGAAGAAGCAGGCCATTAGGATTGCCAACCCTCCAGGATTGTCCTGAAGTCTCTAGGAATTAAAGATTAATCTTTAATTAAAGATAATGTCATGTGATGAAACCTCTAGGAATTCATCCAACCAAAGTTGGCAAGTCTACAGGCCATCAAGGCTGCCATTGTCAGCAGAATAAAGCAGAAGTCAATGATTAGGTACGTTAGTAGGTATGACAGACAGGAGTGACAAAATGGATAGGACCTTAAAAGAGAAAGACTAGGCAGTTCAGCTGTTGTTTACAGATAAAACATATCCCTCCTATACTTGAATGCAACTTTCATTTTGTAGATTCTTTGTCTACCTACTACCTGTATGCTTGGGCTGGCATAATGCAATGTTTACCAAGGTCTTGAGGGTTCCTGAGATGATACAGAAAACAAACATTTGGGATTGTGGTTGCTTTCTGCTTTACTTCGGATTCTGTCATACCAAATCGACTAACCATAATAATGAGGAATCTTTCATCAGTTAGTTGGAATGTGACTAAAAAAAGAATCCATAAGAAATTAGATTTGGCTATTTTATTGTATAAAAAATTGTTGTAGAATAAATCCATTTATTTCTGCTGCTTTCACAAACTGACCATATCTGACTGTGTTATACTGGCTTCAAATAATCAATTGGGTAGATCTAGCCAATGAAAAGTAAAGATTTTTGTAGTGCAGCATTGTCAGCTAATTCATTCTGAACATATGCCTATATTTATTTTCACTGTGAATGAGCATTTTGAGAAAGTGTGTGTGTCAGGCTGCAGGGGATCTACCTGATTCTCAGTGACCAAAAAGTTAATTTAACTCATCTTTCCTCTTCTTTTGCACAGCTGTATGTCTCTAAATTGGCTGCTTCGGGGACAGAGAAGGGAGAAAGGAGAAGTCAGGGCTCTGTACCTAGGGTCATAAGATGGGCTTGAACACCAGGCATGAGAGAGTTGTGTGTTACTTTTTTTCACATATATTAACATGTTTTGACTTCTGGTTACAAACATTATCCTTTGAAGTAAACCCTTCCTGACTAAATCTGTGTTTTACTTCCACTGAGTTAGTCCACAAGTTTACAGTTTGGTTGAGCAAACTGGGAAGGTTTCAGCCTCTGAACTCAATGCTAAATCATCTATAACAGTTTGGACTGAACACATCCTCCAGTCAGACACAACTGGAGTTACCCTGTGAAAAGAATGTTTGTATGATTAAATTTATCCAGCTCAGATAATTTGAGTCACGGTTTTCTCTCCCTCTTGTTTGAGACTGTCAACTTGTTTTACGGTAGTAACAATGGCTGAGACAATTGTAGATCCAGTGTTTCTCAAGTTTTCCCCTCAGTCTTATCTATCATTATGGAATTCTTGGTCCTCTGGAATCCTTTTCTATGACATCACAACATTTTATATAAGTTTTTTATCATTTTCATTTATGCTATTCACAACTTTCCTCAAGTGCTGTTAATTTTATTTAGCTCTGGCTATATCTATATTACAAAGTTAAGTCAACTTAAGTTATGTTGATGTTCATCCATCGCTGTAATTAAACCACTGTTGCACGTCCACACAGTGCTCCTTGAGATGGTGGAGAACATCCACAGTAGGTGCTCTTGCATCAACAGAGAGAGCAGTGCACTGTGGGTTGCCATCCCACTGTGCAACTCACCTCCATCTGCTGCTGGGTGTTATGGGAAGGGGTTGTAGTGCCATGATGCAGTTTTCTTCATCCCATCATTCCATGGGCTTCCTAGTACTTCTCGTGTCACTTTTCAACAGACCCTGTAAACTGTGCCTGTCATTTCTGTCAGAAAGCATAGATCCTGCACTGCTCTCCAGTATTATGATGAGTGTTATGAACACAACGCACTGGATCCTGCAGTATTTAATGAGCTGTGAATCTGGACCATCAGTTCTGGGCACAAGAAACAAGCACTGAGTAGTGGGATGACATTGTAATGCAGGTATGGGATGACGAGTAGTGCGTCAGAATTTTTGGATGTGCAAAGCCACCTTCCTGGAACTGTGTTTGGAGCTCGCCCCTGCCCTCCATCACCAGGAAACCAAAATGAGAGCTGCCCTAAAGTTGGAGAAGCGAGTGGTGATTGCTGTGTTCAAGCTGGCAATGCCAGACTGCTACCAATCAGTCTTGAATAAGTTTGGAGTGGGGATGTCCACCGTGGGGGTTGCAGTGATGCAAATGTACGGGACTATTAATTGCTTCTTGCTATGAAGGACTGTGACTCTGGGCAATATGCGTGAAATAGTGGATGTTTTTGTGGAAATGGGAATTCCTAACTGCTGTGGGGTAATAAATGGAATGCTTATCCCCATTTTGGCCCCAGACTACCTTGCAACAGAATACATCAACAGAGAGGGCTACTTTTCTGTGGTATTGCAAGCGCTGGTGGATCACTGGGGTTGTTTCATCAACATCAACACAGACTAGTCAGAAAAGGTGCATAACACATTCATGTTCAGGAATACTGGCCTGTACAGAAAGCTGCAAGCAGGGACGTTCTTTCCAGACCAGAAGAATCCCATTGGGGGTGTGGAAATGCCAGTAATGATCCTGGGAGCGGGGCCGGCTCCAGGCGCCAGCTCCAGGCACCAGCCCAGCAAGCAGGTGCTTGGGGCGGCCAACGGTGAGGGGTGGTACATCTGGGTCTTCGGCAGCAATCGGCGGTGGGTCCCTCACTCCCTCTCGGAGTGAAGGACCAGTCACCAAATTGCCGCCGAAGACTGAAGCGGCGGCGGTAGAGCTGCAGATCGCGAACGCGGCTTGTTTTTTTGTTTTTTGTTTTGCTTTTTTTAAATTTTTGTTGCTCGGAGCAGCAAAAAACCCTGGAGCTGGCCCTGCTTGGGAGACTCTTTGCTCCCGTGGCTCATGAAGCCTTACACAGTCAACCTTGACTGCAATGAGGAGCACTTCAACTACAGGCTCAACAGATGCAGAATGACTGTTGAATGTGCCTTTGGCCACATAAAGGGGTGCAGGCACTGCCTCTTTGCCAGGTTAGACCTCAATGAGGAAAATATTCCCATGGTCATAGCAGCCTGCTATGCTCAGCATAACATCTGTGAAGCTGAGGGGGAGAAGTTTCTACAGGGGTGGAGTGTTGAGGTGAATCGGATGGCTGCTGCTTTTGAGCAGCCAGATACCTGGGTAGTTAGAGGGGATCAATGGAGAGCTATTTGAATCAGAGAGGCTTTAATGTAGCATTTTGACAATGAGCCACAATAATGTGGGTTTCTGTAATGCTTTGAGCCTGGCATTGTTTTCTTGCACCGTAGTATGAACCTTGTAATGATTGCAGTGAGTGCAGTAATTTAACAATGCAAATGCACCTGTAGGCACTGTCTATGAATTTTAGCAGCCACCACTGTATCTGGAGACAAATAAAGATTCATTCACTTTCTGTAAGTACATTTTTATTGAGCACCCATGCAAATATTTCTGTGTTCTGGAAGGAACATGAAAATCAAGAGCACACTTGCCAATGAGGCTCTCACAGCTGGGTGCATGTGAAGCTGTCTTTGTGAAACATCTCCCCGGGGTGAAGTTTCTGGAACGTGGGAGGAATGTGTGTGTGGTGGGGAGAGTGCAGGGAGAGCATGGAAGGAAGCTCTGTATGGGCTGCAAGGGGAGGCGAGCATGGATATCTTCCGCCTGAAGTTCAGTCACAGTTTGTCACTGATAGCGTCTCTTCACGCTCTGTGCTTGCTATCTGCAGCATCTGAAGATTGCAGCATCTCCCAGAAAATGGCTTCCTTACTCCTCTGGTTTTTGTCTCCTTATCAGACGGAGCCACTCAGGGAAGGCCATGAAGAGCACATCTGCAGATGCTAAAGAAACTAGACAGAGGCACTGTTGTGAGTGCACTCACATGCTTGATCCAAACAAGTTTGAACACAACTTTCTCACTTTCCCTTGACAGGCATACAGCATGGCAGGAGCTCCAGCCATGGTGAGTTTGGCTCGGGGCGGGAAGGGACAAAGGGGGAAGGGTTCAGAGGAGTATCACTACAAGTGCCTAGGAACTAAATACTGGCATCATTTTCCAAAAGTGGGGGTCATAGCAGCTGATATCTCACTCCTGAGGGTAACAGAGGATGCAAGAGTACAACTTCTGCATGTGTATGGTTGCAGACCAGGTTCGTATGCTACTATGGTGCCTGCAGAAGTAATTGCTGATTGGCAGAGCAAAATTTCCTACCGTGAGAGAAGAAACAAGGCAGCCCTCTCTAGAAACCTTTGGCAGAGGATTGCAGATTACCTCCAGGAAAATTTCCTAGAGATCTGACAGAGGATTCCTGGGACATCTCGGTGTCCATAAACCAATTTTTCCGCAGGGCCCCTTCTGCCTAGCTGCACAGGGGAATGTGAAACAGATACAAACCGTATCTGTGTTGGTTATTTCAATCCCTCTTCTACTATGATTAAAAAAGCAGAACATTGCCACATGTCTCCCTGAAGTATCGAAACACAGTATCAGCACAGTATCAGTGTTTCCCTCTCCTGCATCAGGCACACCAGAGCTGGAGTGCTGGGACTGGTTGGATCCCTCTGGAGTTAAAAAGAGGTCTTGGCTTGCCACGCCACTGGATGACCCTGTCGCTTGTCCCCCATCCTCCTCCAACTCCACTTCCTCATCCACCATGTCATCCTCGGGTTTCACACCACTGGCCACTATCTTCAGGCCCTTGCCCCCGAAGTCTCCACAGGACTCTTGGCAGTAGAGGTCGGGTCACCACCTGGATGGTGTGCAGCTCCTTATGGAAGTGGCATGCCTTTGTCAGTGCATCAGACTGATGATTGGCCTCCCTTGCCTTCTGGTACACCTGCCTCAGCTCCTTCATCTTGGCATGTCCCTTTTGTGCCCCTTCTTCTCCATGCCACAAGCAATCTGCCTGTAGGTATCAAAGTTCCTGCAGCTGGAGCGGAGCTGTGACTGCACAGCCTCCTCTACCCACAGACCCAGCAGATCCATCTTTGGTGTACTCCAGACAGGAGCATGTTTGCTGCGGGGAGCCGGCATGGTCAACTGGGCTGATGTGTGAGTTCTCCACACCAAGCAAATGGGAAGAGCAATTTCAAAAAATCCCGGGGCTTTAAAAGGGAAGGGGCACATGCCTGTATACCTGGTTGCAGGGCATCAGAGTTCAAACTGGTGACCACAGCAGTCATGATGGGCATTGTGGAACACCTCCTGGAGGCAATTTAGGGTGACAGAAGCAATGCGGTGTCTACACTAATGCTTCCTCACTCTAACTACATCGCCCTAAGCACTAACCCTCTCGTCAAGGTGGTTTTATTATGTCCGTGTAGCAGGAGAGTTAAACTGGGCAGGAGGAGCATTGCAGTGTGTATACCTCCATAGTTAGGTCAACATAGGCTGCCTTATGTCGACTTAACTTTGTAGTGTAGACAAGCCCGCAGAATCAAAGAGAGCTGATCAGCAAGCCCTTCTGGGGAGTTTACAGCCATGTATAAACACAGCTTCCTGCCAGAGTGAGCTTATTGCTTAAAATTATTAATTTAAATCAATTATTGCAGTCACAGACCCAGGTTTTTTCTTATCAGATGACCTAAGACAAGAGAGTAAAGTAGCTCTGTTCATTCATTGTGGTAATCTAGCCAACTAGTTTGTCTCTTTTCCACCTTCGCATGTGTGCCAATTTAGATTCCAAAAGGAAAAGAAATATTTCTAACAAATATATTGAACATAATAGAAACATAATTAATTTAAATATGAGCTTTCTATAGTCTAGATATTTGAAACACTTGCTAGTGAAAATCCTTTTATTCTGACTATGCTGTAGTTAAGACGGAGATGGGTTCAGCTGTATTAATTATAAGAAATTAAATAGCTTTTTATTTCCATCAGCAAGCTATTATTATTGTTGATTATTTAGCATCTGTATTGCGTAGAGCCCAAATGCCAATCTGTAACATTGTGCTGGGATCTGTACAAGCATATAGTAACTGACAGTTCCTGCCCCCAAAAACTTACAGTCTAAAAGATTAACAGCACTTGACTGGAGGTACTGGCTCTGCTTATGGGTTTGGTTTTATGTTACAGCACGCCTAACCTACGGTAGCTGTAATTTCAACAAAAATATACATTAATACAATTTTTAAAGAAAACAAAATTGCAGTGCATTAAATGCTACAACAGTAATTAAAATAACTAAAATATCTTTGATCCAACAGAAATCGACCATATAGTGATATACAAAAACAAATAAACTGGCAGTTTGTGCCAGGAGGGGCATAATCAGTGCCGTTGCTGGAACTCTGATCCTTGCCCACTCAATTCCTGGTTCTGCTTTTCTTTGACCTAAAGCTTTTGATGGCAGGTGCGTGTACATATAATTTGAATGGAGCTTCATTTATTTAAATTGAGTTAGTATCTTTAAAGTATTGTAGTTTTCTGCAGCCACATGTTATTTTTATGCGTTTGAAATCACCAGGCAAAACTGCCTTGTGTTGCCCAAATGTTATCTGAAATCTTTTGAATTTTAAGGACAGACTCAGCAAATGCACAAGAATAAACACAAATTATAGGTTAGGACTCAGAATTGCAAATAACAGCTGTACAAGTGAATACTCAGCTCTTCTGAAAGAATAAGCTGTGTTACCAAAACATATACAACAAAGAATTTATGAGGGTATACATTTATATATTTTAGATAGTATGTGGATATTTTTCCAAGTTAAATTCCTAGAGCAAAAATAGAAGCATTCTGCAATCGTGTCCCAGCGTGATGCATAGTAACAAAGTGCCATAGAAACACCTAATCAACGGTCTAACCTCGGGGGGAGGAGGATAGGGGGAGAATGCAGCAGTACTTGAAAATATGTGTAAAAAAGAATTACAGACTTCAAGTAATGTAAGCAAAGTTAAAAGGTGTAAGCTCAGTATTTTGATCTGCATTTATTCATAGATTCCAAGGCCGGAAAGGACCGCTGTGATCATCTAGTCTGAGCCCTTGTATAACACAGGACATAGAACTTCCCCAAAATAATTCCTAGAGCAGATCTTCTAGAAAAACTTCCCGTCTTAATTTAAAAATTGTCACTGATAGAAAATCCACCACAACCTTTGTTTAGTTGTTTCAATGGTTAATTGCTCTCACTGTTAAGAATTGTCTTATTTCCAATCTCTGTTTGACTAACTCAACTGCCATTGGATCATTTTTATACCTTTCTCTGTAAATTGAAGAGCCCATTATTAAATATTTGTCCCCCATGTAGGTACTTACAGACTGTAATCAAGTCACCCCTTAATCTTCTCTTTATTAAAATAAATTGATTGAGCTCTCTGAGACTATCACTCTAAATTATGTTTTCTAATCCTTTAATCATTCTCATGGCTCTTCTCTGAACTCTCCCAAAATTATCAACTTCCTTCTGGAATTGTGGACACTGGAACTGGACACAGTATTCCAGCAGTGGTCATTCCTTTATCAAATAAAGAGGTAAAATAACTCCTTACTCCTGCTTGTGATTCCTCTGTTTATGCATCCAAGAATTGCCTTAGCCATTTTGGCCGCAGCATTGTATTGGGATCTTGTGTTCAGCTGATTATTCACCATTACCCCAAAATCTTTTTCAGAGTCACTGCTTCCCAGGATAGAGTACCCCACTGTGTAAGCATGGCCTACAGTCTTTGTTCCTAGATGTATATGTGACACAGAAAGACCCTGGGTGTCAGTGGGCGGGATCGAACCTGGGGCCTCTGGAGCTAAATGCATGAGTTAAAAGCCACATAGCCCTTAGCTAAGGCTGTAGAGCAGACTCATTAATGTCTCTCTAAGTGGTCTTGGTGCCACTAGATGGGAAAGAACACCACACCCAGGAGGTGTGTGGGTTACATACACATTTACAGTTTGCCATATTAAAACTCATCTTGTTTGCTTGCACCCAGTGTACCAAGCTATCCAGATTGCTCTGTAGCAGTGACCTTTCCTCTTCCTCATTTACCACTCCCCCAATTTTTGTGTCATCTGCAAACTTTATTGATGATGATGTTATGTTTCCTTCTACATCATTAATAAGCTTAGGGCCAAGAATGTATCCCTGCAGGATCCCACTAAAAAACCACAACTGTTTGATGATGATTCCCATTTACAATTGCATATTGAGGCCTATAAATTAGCCAGCTTTTAATCCTTTTAATGTGTGCCATGCTAATTTTATATAGTTTCTAGTTTTCTAGTTTCTAAGTGTTATAGTCAAATGCCTTATAGAATTCTAAGTGTATTATATCAGCATTTTTACCTTTATCAGCCAAACTTGTAGTCTCATAAAAAAAATTAAGTTACTTTGACAGGATTTGTTTTCCGTAAACCCATGTTGATTGTCCTTAGTTATATTTTCCTCCTCTAATTCTTTATTAATCAAGTCCTATATCAGTCATGTATTATCTCGCCTGGGATTGATGTCAGACTGTCAGGCCTTTAATTACCCAGATCATCTCATTTATTATTTTAAAATATTGGCACAACATTAGCTTTCTTCCAGTCTTCTGGAACTTCCCCAGCATTCCAAGACTTACTGAAAATCAACATTAACTATCCAACAAGTCCTCAACCATCTCTTTTAGAACTCTTGGCTGCAACATATCTGGATCTTCTGATTTAAAAATGTCTAACTTTATTAGCTGCTGTTTAACATCCTTCTGAAATATCAGTGGAATATTATATGACATCTTTTTTGGCTTGCATCCGAAGAAGTGGGTATTCACCCACGAAAGCTCATGCTGCAAAACGTCTGTTAGTCTATAAGGTGCCACAGGATTCTTTGCTGCTTTTTTTTCTGTTACAGAACAGAAGTCTTTATTGAACACATCTGCCTTTTCTGCATTATTATTGATAATTCAACCATTTCTATCTAGTAATAAACCAATACCATTGTTAGGATTCTTTTTGTTCCTAACATACATAAAAAACTCCTTATTGTCCTTAACCTTGTTCTCCCCTTTCTTCCCTTATCAATTTACTACAGCTCCTAGCTTCTGATTTATATTCATTACTATAATCTTCCCCTTTCTTCCATATATAATATATAGTATTGTTACAAAGAGGAGGGAGAAAAATTGTTTTTCTTAACCTCTGAGGATAGGGCAAGAAGCAATGGGATTAAATTGCAGCAAGGGAGGTTTAGGTTGGACATTAGGAAAAACTTCCTGACTGTCAGAGTGATTAAACACTGGAATAAATTACCTAGGGAGGTTGTGGAATCTCCATCATTGGAGATTTTTAAGAGCACGTTGGACAAACACCTGTCAGGAATGGTCTAGATAATACTTGGTCCTGCCATGAGTGCAGGGGATTGGACTAGATGACCTCTCGAGGTCCCTCCCAGTCCAGTATGTGTGTATAAATATATATTACCAGGCCAGTTTTTTAACCTTCTTCCTCAGTTATGGAATTGTGGTTTTGGGGGCATCTGGTAAAGTGTTCTTAAACAATTCTTACTCTTCGTTCACATTTTTCTGATTAAATTCTTTCTCATAGCTCATTTGAGCTCATAATTGTTTTCAACTTTATGAAATTGGTTGTTTTAAACACCAAGGGTATCACTGGTCTGGACTTTTCTGCTTGTACATTATAAAATGTGATCAAGTTACTTTTATCTAGGAAATTATGTCTATAATGTTTAGCAATTCCAAGGATGTTTAAGTACTGGAAGCATGAGACCTCCAGCATGTGTCACTCAAATTGATGTTCCCTATGATCATGCAGCTTATTTTCCTACATATATAGAGAAGTGCATAAGGAATCAGTTATCCTGTTCCCTAGTGTGATTTGGTGATCTCCTAAGCAGACCTCAACTTCTTGTGCTTTTGCTATTAGAGATTGATCTATAACCATTCATGATCGTTTTCTTTTAAGTTGTAAGAATCCTGGAAACTTAAGGTAATGCCGTTTTTTACATGGAGTGCCATTCCCCTCCCCTTTTGCTCACCTAATCCTTCCTACATAGTTTATAACCATTGATTTTAACATTCCAATCCTGGGAATCATCCCACCAGGTTTCAGTAATACCATCTAGATCAAATTTATGCTCATAAATCAGCAATTCCAGTTCCTCTTGTTTGTTGATTTGCTGATCAACGTTAAGAAAATATTGATGATCCCTAATTACTGAGTCTAATTTATGAGGAAATATGAGAAGACAACCAGGAAAACAAAGATAAATAATCCTTAACTATTATGACACAATTGCAGAAACACTTTTTAGGGCTCTGGAGGCAAAATCCATTCCTCTTCATTAATCAGAGATCATCCAGAATCATGGTGCATAATTATAATATTTGCTGTTTGTTCTTATCTAACTGTGGAAGTCTTCAACAGTGTCATATTACAATATATATTCCATACCAAAAACTGTGTTACTTTTACTTTTGAGGTTGTTAAACCCACATAAGTCAGAAAATGAATGGTTACGGTTCCCGTGGCAGCTATAACTTTGGCCTCTTGCATGGACTATATACATTCTGCTAGGGTGATTAAATAATGATGATCAAATGTTTATTTTGTTAATATAGGTTAACTACAGTATATGGTAGCAGTATAGAAATAGAGCATACTGTAGACTGAGTGATGTTGAAAATATGGATTGTTGCTTACTATAAAATGATGTTGACTAAATGTAAATACATGGTAACTTAATGTACATCGATAAAATAGAGATGTCTACATGTGTTTAGTTTGTCAAAAAGAAAATATTGTGAATTAAAATTCAGTGCTTGTTTAGTGAAAAATTTGACTGAGACATTAAAGTGAGTACTATTATCTCTCTTTTGATATTGCTTTACTTATGAGAAAAGCATCCAGCTTGAATTTTAAAGTTACATGTTATCTTTTAAAAATATATGGTTTAGAATCTCAAACTTCTTTACGTATTATGGGGACTGTTTTAGGGTCATTAGATTCCAGCTTTGGGTCAAAGAACCCTCAACTTTCCACTTCACGGCTTAAACCACCTGGTTCCTTTCTGTAACTTTTAGGAAAGGCAGGCAATCATCTGGGGATAAAAGCCCAAACCAAGCAGATATATTCAAATGATTTTCTGGGACACCTGGTGAAAAGTAATGGAATTACACCTACTGAAAGAAAAGTGAATATTATAGTGTATTGTCAGGGAAGTGTCAGCAAATTGTCTGGCAGAGAGGTGTTACTTCAAAAATCCACATAGAAAACGTCCACTACAAAGGAATGTGAGAAAGAGGCATCACTTTAACCTTGGGATGCCGATTAATATGACAGATGCACATCCAAAACCCTGCCCTTCAGTTCTCATGTTTTTCACCCCACTACCAATACCTCTAGTCTGAAGTTTTCAGAATTGTGCATGCTAACAACTAGTTAGACATCTTGCCATTTGTGTTCAGAATTGCCAGGACTGCAGTCACAGTTCTGGCAATCTCAGACCTAGTATTTATCATCTTGTGTCAAAAGTGGAAGTTAGGGTGCTATTGAAGACTTGTGAGTTATTAGCCTGTGCTGAGCCTTGCTGGCAGTCACTCCAGCTGGCTGGGATAACTGATTGGACTGTACGCATACAAATATAAACACACTTTACTAGGAATGGCCAATTGCTAGCTGCACCAACTAGGCTTTTTCATTTAGTCATTCTGTTTATTATTATTAGAAGTAAATCACCTGAAGTTCTGCCCAAAACAAAGGTAAACTTATATTAATTTTGGTAAGTAGTGGCCTATAGGTTACATTTGTAAAGGGCTTTGCCCTAGAATAAGAGAATAATCTTTATATAAATTTCAATAGATACCTTTCTAGCTTTTCCCCACTTTAAACTCTACAGTATTAGCAACATTGTCAACTTGAAAGCTATATCAAGTTGGGAAAGCTATCAGTTTAAAAAAAAATAATTTCAAAGAAGTTTTAAATACCACACCTGCAAATTTACTAGTTTTACAATAACATTTTTCTCTTTAAAATGTTTTTATCTCCCTTGTCACTGTGTGAAAAAACACATAAACAATGGCAAACTGATTATATAGGAGAAACTGTTTGACTATACACAGAGTGCTTTCAAATGCACAAAGTGAACAAAATGGAAAAAGAAAGAAACATTTATTTAATCTTTCAGTTTTAGTAATCTTAAGTATTACCTGAAAGAAATTTCATACAGAAGTATAATTTTTAAGCTGATGGTGTCCCTTTAATCAAGCAGTTAATACATATTAAAAAAATGAAATACTGTCTCTAGTCTGTAGGAATTGAAACAAATAGGTTTGCAAATTAGCTGTAGAGTAAGGATGGTGACTGGGTGAGTTAACTCTGATATCACAATGGTGTAGCACTCTTGGTATGGCATAGATACATGCCATACGGCAGCTGTACATGGTATGGGTGTAATTCATAAAGTCAGAATGGCTGAGAACTTAAAAATTTGATGGTAACAGAGCACAGATCCCAGGGATGATTGATCCTGGTGACATTGAACAAAAAGAGCTCTTAACCATGCTAATAGCTGTTTCCGTCCCTTCACGCTGACTCAACAGACATTTTAGGCTTCTGAATGACATACAGACCGAGTGACAGTCCTGGTATCTTATTATATACGGTAGATGATAATGAAAAATAATTCAAAGACTTCTTGTTCTATATCCAATATATAGACCTGGACTATAATAATAATAATAAATTACTGGATATGAATATATTATATTTTATAATATTGCTAGTGATATTATAATACTAATAATACCCAGCTCGTATACACACATTGGCATCCTTTCGTCTGTGAGAGACAGTGGGAATTGCAGCCTACTATGTAGATGGTCTGCAATCTCTTATTATGTGACTGAATAGTCCAATCCCAGATTTGCATGCTCTTTGGCAGTTATTGCAAATGTATGTATCTTGGTTGGGAGCTGCTTGCTTCCTACGGGCTTTTTTCCCCTTCATGCTGTAGGAGCCAGCTTCTGTCATGGACTTTGATACACAGATGAAGACGATGGCACCACTTGTTATGATCAGTTTGCCAAGACTTCCCATTGATCAGGATGAATTCCAAATTCCTTCATATCTAGCTTGCATGTGTCTTTATAGTGAAGCTTGGGACATCATGTTGTTCTTGTTCCCTCTGATAGTTCCCTTTATAGGATATCCTTGGGTAATGACTTCCCATGCATGCTAAGTTCAAAAGCCTTCACAAACTTTTAGCATTTCCTCTGGTTTTTGGTGGTAATAGCATTGATTTTGAGCTTGCTCGTAAGTTTTGCTCTATGTAGTTTCTTGGCTGTAATCTTCACTTTGCTAATAATATATACTTATCTCATGGAACTGGAAGGGACCCCAAAAGGTCATTGAGTCCAGCCCCCTACCTTCATTAGCAGGACCAAGTACTGATTTTGCTCCAGATGGTCCCCCCAAGGATTGAACTCATAACCATGGGTTTAGCAGGCTAATGCTCAAACCACTGAGCTATCCCTCCCCTCCAGAAGTGGGCAGTGTCACAAACAATGCTGTGGAACATGCGAGTGTTCTGCACTAAGGGTAAGTCTTTCCTCCTGATGATAACAAGGTCTAATTGGTGCCAGTGACCTGATCCTGAATTTCGCCATGACATTTTGTGGTAATTTTTTCCTCTAAAATGTGAATTGGTAATGCACATTTGGTTTTGGGTGCAGAATTCAAAAAGTCATTCTCATTTATCTTGCCAATGCCAAAATGTCCTAGGCAATCTGGCCATGACTTGTTGTCTGCACCAACTCTTACATTAAAGCCACCAAGGAGGAAAAGTTGCTCAGTTGATGGTATTCTTTTGACAACTTGATGCAGAGTTGTAAAATGTATCCTTCTCCTTGGGGCTAGATTTGAATGTTGGCATATAGGCACTAATGATGTTCACAGAGATGATGGTCATCTGAATTCTAAGTCAGATGACATGCTGTGACTTCCCAGTGGGAGTTTCTAGGAACTTTACCTACTTGTTTCTCACAGCAAAACCGACACTGTGCAGACGATTTTCTTTGCTACTTTTACCTTGCCAAAAGAAGGTGTAATTGGCCTGTTGGACAGAACCAGCATCTGCAAGTCTTGTTTCCTGAAGTGCTTCAATGTCAACATTAAGTTTGTACAGCTCACGGTCTATCAAAGCTGACTTCCGTATGCTGCTTGTATATTGTAGGTCATCATTGTCTGTCAATCCCAGACACCGGGTCCTGAGATTCCAGCTTCCAAGCCGGAAAGTTCTTGGTTTCTTATTTTTACTAATAATACCCAGCTCGTATACAATGCTCTTTATAAAGATCTGTGAAACTGTGAATGCAGACCTGCTAACTCTATGAAGTTTCTATTTAGGCTAGAGGTTTTCAGACCCTTCTATGAGTCTTCAGGGAGAAACTCTAGTCTATGAGGAATGTTTTTCATCTCCCATTCCCCAGTCTCCTTGGAAAGGACAGCCAAACAGAGCTACTGAACATGCTGAGTGACAACCTGCCTTTTCAAGACATGGAGCAGACAGTTCTTCCTTGCCTTTACTCTGCTGCGGATTTATAAGCACTTATGTGTGGTGAAGTGGCTAGGGAGCAGCTCCTGTTCTGGCTGTCAGTGGTGGCTCCATGTCCCTGGCAGTAGCTGGGAAGGAGAAGGCTCCCAGCAATGCCTCTTTTCACTGGCCAGGATGGGAGAAGAGCTAGGTGTCTTTGCTGCCGGAAGAGCCATCAGGAAGCCCCCAACCAAGCAGGACAGAGAAGGAGATGACTTCTATAGGTTAGGAGGTATATAATTAAATGCTGGGGTGGGGTGTGGAGTGGAAGGGAAGGAAAATGTGGAAAGGTAGAGAAATTCTAGAGTGGAGTAGAGAATTAAACATTAGGGTACTTTGTATGGGGAACTTGAGAACTAACTGCAGGAGTGGGCATTGTGGGTTGGAACTAGAAAATTAAATGCTGGGGTTGAATGAGGAAAATGTATAATTGATGGGAGACTTGAAAATTAAATGCAGGAATGGGGAATGCTGACTCCTTATTTATGCAAATTAGAAACAATTGTTTTGTTTTTTAAATAATGTTGGCAGGTATAGGATAATATATACCAAGGCCTGATTTCAATAGGGTATTTGTCTGCACCACTAACCCAACATACAATTTGATTGTGTTTTTCTAAAAGATACGCTGTAGGAATTATTTTGGGGAAGTTCTGTGGCCTGTGTTATACAGGAGGTCAGATTAAATAATCACAGTGGTCCCTTCCAGCCTTGGAATCTATGAATCTGTGAATATGATCTGAGACTTAGCTATTTGGATGAGTAGGAAATCAATAACACTTCGCTGGAAAACCTGTCTGCCAGTTCCAGCACAGTTCTTCTGAAG
Source organism: Mauremys reevesii (assembly GCF_016161935.1). Lineage (NCBI taxonomy): Eukaryota > Metazoa > Chordata > Testudines > Geoemydidae > Mauremys > Mauremys reevesii. The sequence goes on from NC_052625.1 coordinate 89,862,971, forward strand.
AAACCAGGGGCCTGACCTCTAGCTCTTCTGGCTCCACTCAGGCTGAACTCTACACCCTTCCCACTCCTCAGCAACAATTGGATTTTGGGGCTCTTCCTATTCCTCTCCTGTAAACCTATTAGGAGAAACAGGCCATTTGTCTTCCAACAAGTAAAATCCTGCCCTGTGCATGCCTCTCTTCCAGGTGGTGCTCTGATGGTTCCTTCTCATGAAGTTTCCAGAACAGCAGCTGTAGCCCCTGCCTCCAACCAGGAAGTGAGGCAGAGCCTGTGGAATTAGTTTTTGTAAATTTATTTTTAAATTAAAAGGCTGTTTTGTTTTATTTTTCCAATAAAACCAAACTGGGACTTTGATAGGGATGAAGTAAAAAATAGAGAGGCATGTATTTTAATGAAAACTAATTCAGATAGTCTTTGCTGTGCAATGAGATGGAGTAAAGGATGGTAAATGAAGATCATCAAGATTTTGTAATGCAACACAGTGATGTGTAAGTTTAAATGTATGTACTGAGTGCAAGTGAGTGAACAGGAACAATATAAGACAATATAAAATACATTTATGCAATTAAACTGCATAGACAAAGAAAATAGTTTCAACCAGCAAAAAAACAGTAAGTAGCTTAGGTTTCTCCAGCTTCTCCCTTTTCTTTTGGAGCCAGACTACGTGCCATCAGGCCCAGACTTGATTGTAAGTGTTGTCTCTCCAGTTCGCTAGTCATAACTTTTAACTTCACCACATTTATTTTGATTGCAGCAGAATAAAGGCAACAAGAAAATAAATTATAGACCTTGTTAACATCTTCATTCAGCCCCACAATATTCTTAGTTTCAGTCTCTAACCCACTCCAGAATGAAAAAGCCAAATCTCAGTTGCTTTGTAACCATGCAAACTACTCCTGCATATCCCTAACAGTGATTTTTCAAACTGTAGTTTTTATAATAAAATACATATAAAGCTTATCCATTTATATTAATGACATAATGGTATACATAAGTGGTAACAAAACGATAATACTTTTGAGGATATTTCAGCTTTTTGGAATGCAGTGAATCCAATTTGTTTTTAAAGTCTATAGTAGAAGCATATAAATTCAAGAAATACTAAACATATTCTCAAAAAGAACAGGAGTACTTGTGGCACCTTAGAGACTAACAAATTTATTTGAGCATAAGCTTTCGTGGGTTACAGCCCACTTCTTCGGATGCATAGAATGGAACATATAGTGAGGAGATATATATACACATACAGAGAGCATGAAAAGGTGGGAGTTGTCTTACCAACTCTAAGAGGCCAATTAAGTAAGAGAAAAAACATTTAAAGTGATAATCAAGATAGCCCAGTACAGACTGTTTGATAAGAAGTTTGAGAATACTTACATGGGGAAATAGGTTCAATGTTTGTAATGGCTCAGCCATTCTCAGTCTCTATTCAAGCCTAAGCTGATTGTATCTAATTTGCATATCAATTCGAGTTCAGCAGTTTCTCATTGGAGTCTGTTTTTGAAGCTTTTCTGTTGCAAAATTGCCACCCTCAGGTCTGTTATTGAGTGACACAAGATGCATATTCTGTATCTTGTGTCTACAGTTTTACTGCAATTATGGCATGGTGTACGTGTGTAGTTACCATCAAACCATCTGTCTTCCCTATTTCACCAATGTCTGAGTCTTGAACCACATTTGAAACAAAGTAAGCAGACAGGTTTGTCTTGCCTGTTCTCAGAACATATTCCAGCTTTTATCTATAATGCAATTAAATATTAAAACAATACAAAATACCAGCCTCCCATAGTTTTTATTAAAAATGTTCAAAATTGTCCTTACCTTTAACCAAATTTTCATAAATATGTTCTTCACATTTGAAAAATTTTAGATTAAGTAAATATCTTTTATGGCATTTGACATGTTTAAGATTAGCATTGGTAGTCGGGATTTAAGGCAAATAAGATTAACAGAATGGAGCTGGACTGCACATAGCATATATTTTACGATTAGCTTGCTCTATTAGGGAAAGAGACATCCATGTTTCTATCAGATTCCAACCACGATGAAGTATCAGTGTATATTAATTTACTGTAGTCTTTTAAACAAGAAAACCCGTATTTTATTTTAATGTGCTACATTTCTTTTAAGCCTGCCTTAGCTTTTGTAAGTTTATAATATCAAAATGAAATCTTATTTATGGTCAAAAAGTTTAGAGTACTTGTTTTGTAAGGTCTAATGCTGTGATGTGTCTGTTACTAATACCAGCATCCATCAATGTAGCTGTTAAGACATGAGCACTGTTTTCTGGAAAAAATATCTCTAAATACAGAAAGAAAACAAGGAAAGAGCGTTCCCCTTCACTTTTAAAGTAGCATGACACAAAAGAATGTTCTACTGTATTTTTACCAGAGATGAAGAGCTGAAAGAAGTGAAAAACCTTCCTGATGAAAGAGGTCACTTTATAAAAAACTGATCCTCAGTTGTAAATTAGCAAAGCTCCATGAGGGTCTAGCTTAAAATTTGTCTTGTTTTTGAGATTACACAAGTTTATTTAAATTATATGAAAATTAGAACAAGAAGATATAGTAGTGCTTTTCACACCCTATGTATCACAAGTCCTGTATCTACGTTGTCTCCCTTCTTACTCAATGTGTACATTAGGAGAGTTATTTCCCATCCCATTCCTAATTTCCCATTAAACTCTATTGGGAGTTTTGGAGAATACAGCAATGTAGGATTGTGTGCTTACTTTGCTAATGAGCTTGTTTGTGTTGGACTATGGAATATAGAGAATGTATTTTTGTGTCATTAATTATATGATTTCTTTTAGGGTCTGCTCCAAAGGTGATTGAAATCAATGGGCTTAGGCTCTTAAAACTCACACAGATAGGACGGTCAGTTGTAGTCATCAGTAATTCCAGCATCTTAGAAACAGTGAATAAATTAAGCTTAACATGATTTGTTTTTCTTTTAATAACTGTATAACATGTTTTAATAATATAAATACAGTAAGAATCCTTACATCTAAGTAGTCATAACAGAATGATGTAATACTTCTGATTTCTTTTTTTTGGTGTGTAAGTTTTATCATGCACTATAGGAACAATTACACCATTTTCTGTTATGTAAAGCAAATTCAGTTACAAAGTTTAAGAAGAAAAGAGACTCTTTTGGCAACACAGTCACTTTTACATTTAACAATGAGGTAACCTGTGTTTTTTCTGTGTCCTAATCGTGGGAAAGCATATGCAGGGATATTTTACTTCTTACATCAAAAACAAACACGTGAATCTCATCCAGTTGGAGCCTGTCTTTATCCTGATGAAACTGCTGCCAACACTTGGGTTGATTTGGGGCATTTATTTCCAATAGGTGTCTCAACAGTTGTGAGGAAATTATAATAGAATTGCTTCGTATGAACGCTGGACATTCAACACTCTTATTTTTGTACTTTTAAAAACATAATATCCACAAAACATAAAAAAATTCTCTTTTTGATAGACAAGTAATTAACTTTTGGGGGGAATTTTAAGAGAACAAAACACATCTGTTAGGACTCTGGTAATAAATAAATTTAAAAAATTGACAAAAACACAGCCTTGCTTTTGTGATGCTCAAGCTAAGTTTGTGTCAGCACTTTTATTACAAACCTAAGGGATTTATAAATCTGCAATAAAAATTCCATCCAGAGTGAAACTTGCTATTCAGATTCATAGTTCAAGGGGAGCATGTATAATATGGGAGCAAATCTTGGTTTCCTGTATCATAATTATAGTTAGATATTTTACACTTATCACCTTTTATTTCAAAAGATTTTCAAACAGTTAAAGTACAATATGTACATGAAACACAGCTAAAATGTGGCTATCTCTGGGGTGGAGGGCAGCAGCCAAACAGTTCACAGTGTATAACAATGGGAGGGAGAAAATTTTGACCAGGATACTAGGATAAATCACCGTTCTTTAAAACTTTGCTATTGGCAATTTAGGCTGAGATTGTCAAAGCCACCTAGTAAATCTGAATGCCCATGTTGTCTGTGTAGAATAGTGAATACCTCAGTTTTTAAGGCCATATCTGCAAGAATGATATGAATTTTGAATTTTATGGTACACTAATGTGTCCTGTAAGATAAAGGCATGTCCTTAAATACATAACCATAAAAAGAGACAATTTAATGGCTTGCCTATTGAACTGCATTTTGGAAGACAACCAAACTCATGTTTTATGGCTTTCTTTTGTAGGTCAGTGCCACTAAGTTACCACTTAATGTTGCTATTGAAAATAACATACAATATATTGCCTAGATAACGTTTGATTCTGCAAGGTGCTGAGCACTCCTGCAACATGTTATGAGCCCTCAACTTCCATTGATATCTATGGGTGAAAAAGCTCTCTATATGAGCTGATTCATTATTGTTATTAACTATATGTCTGTATCAGTACTTTGCTTCCATTATCATAGTATCCGAGCACTTGTATAATTTAAAGTATTTATCATTTTTGTATCTAACACTGATTTCTGTACTTTCTGACTATATTGTAGAAATAATCCAGGATAATGAGAAACACTAGCTCTGCTGTGTTTTAGAATTTCCAGTGTTTAAAGGAGTATTAATTGTTTTACAACATATAGTCAGAAAGTCCATCATGTAGAATTCTGCTTGCCACATACTATTTAACTAATTCCTTTATCATATATCTTTGCATATTCTAACATAATAAAACAGTTTATTTTAGTTTAATATTTTACATAGACTCAGGTATGGAATAAAGAAACTAATGATCTGATAATTTGCATATGGATCTATAGGGCTAGAGAAGTGTTTTCATAGAAGCGTCATTATAATATGTTTTTAGTGTTATTGCTGACTTTAAAAGTTCTCCTATTATATAGATAAGTGCATCAAAGGGAAACTGTATAACATAGTATTTATGGAAGTGCATCAAAACAGAGTTACATTATAAGAGGTATTATCATATTTCTATTTAGAGAGAAATAGCATATTTTGTACCCTAGAGATATTGAATTCATAGAAGATAGTTACCAGGAGACTAGTTGTTCCCCCAGTATGCCTGATAACAGCAGTTTCATCAGATACCCAGTACACAGCATCAATTAAAAAAGCAAATAGGATGTTTGGATGCATTAAAAAAAGGAATAAAACATAATAAAGTGTTATAAAGACTTATTGAACAATGGCATGCCTTTCTTGAGAATACATTGTCCAGTTTTACTCACTTCATGTTAAATAAAAGGGTCTGAGTTTGAAATAATCCAAAGAAGGCAGTAAAGATGGTTAGAGAAACGTTGAGACTTGCAAAAACTACAGTTATTTATTTGGAAAGACAAAGAATTAGGCTGCAATCCTGTAATTTTTTGTGAGTGGATGGACTGTTGTCACTTCATGGAGGCCTGCTGGACTCTGTGTGGGGGCACAGCAGGCCACTCACCCACAAGAAATTGCAGTATGAGGGAAGGGCGTTAGAGGGGACTTGACAAAAGTATTCAAAATTCTGATGGATATAGCGAAAATAGATGAGTTTGTTCTTTATACACTGTCTCATATTACAAGAATCCCGGAGAATTCATGATGAGGTTAGTGGCTGGCAAATTTGTAACAAATCAAAGGAAATGCTATTTAAAACAGTGTATAGTAAACCTGTGGAATTCCTTTACACAGAAGGAGGGAGGGGGCTATGAAGTCAGCTACTGTAGCAACCTTTTAAAAGAGATGGATAATTTATGATCATTAATAAAATTTTAGGTAATGTAAGATAAGGGCAAACCAATCTCTTATTTTAGGCTGTAAACTGATGGCCTGAAGGTGTTGGAAGGATTTTTTTCTTACATGTACAACATTGCACAATTAGCTAGGTGGATTATGGTTTCTCTTTGCCTTTCTCTGTGATACGTGTATTATGAAAGACTATATAAAATAAATATTTTTATTTGAAGACACTTTTATTTGCTAAGGAATACAACATATATAATCAGTTACAGAACAGATTCCTGATTCAGATATTAACGATTGAATGGACAATCTCATTAAATTGTATCTCCAAGTCTTAGAAGCCTTTCTACTATAACTACTTATTGTGTGCTAAGAAGATGTTTGCACACTTTTTAATCTTCTAAATTAAAAGGGGGAAAGTCTGAAGTTATTAAATAACTTTCCATTAAAAATGTGAAGATGTCACACGTGGATTTGATTGTCTACTGCCTTGTAGCTTGTGTTGTCATTTACATTTGTGCAAAGTGGGTGTAACATGGTTCTATTATGATTTGATAGTGTATTGTATCCTCTTTGTGAAAGTGTAAATGACATAAAGTGCAACAATGTGGAGGATTAGGCCCACAGTTTTTTGGTTTGCAATGACATTCTGCATCCAACTACTGTCTCTCATTCTGTTCCAATGCAGAGCTTCTGCCTAGAATCTTCCTTAGCTTCTTCTGCCTGGTTTCCTGCTACAAATTGAAAGAAACAGTATACATAACCTCACATTTCATCCAAACCTATGTGTTCTGTATAAACAATCTTTAAGAAGATTTAATATTTAACAATATATTATAGATACAGATGGTCAGTAAACATTTTGTTTATATTTGCATGCCCATGGTCTCCGTTTCAAAAAGCTATCTGGAACAACATGCTTCAGTCATTTCAGTGTAATGGACTAACATCCCATTGAGACAATAGCTGAAATAGACCTGTAGACCTGGAAATATCATAATATGGTGGTCAGTAAACTCTTTAGATCCTCAGAAGCCTTTGTCCTAGATCTATACTAAGATTCATAAAGAGCTTGGCGTATTGAGGATAGGTTAGTATGATTTTTCTCAAAACTTTTATCTTACCAAGGAACATATGACTGAGACATATTTAAGCAGTTAGTTCATCTGTAGCTTTGACATTTTGTAGATCTCCTCTCATCCCCTTTAGTCTCATGTTATAAGAATAATAGTTGGGCTTGTAACAGAATATGTTTCCCTATTTAATTTTAGTTGAACAATCTCAATTGCTTTCAGAATTTATTTTAACCTTCTGTTCTTCCTTAGACTTACCATAAACTAGATGGGCAGCCATATACATTTTCATTCTCCAGGCCTTACAGAATATCACTCATTTTCATTAGGAAAATTTCTTGGGCACTTGTGATTCTGAATGGAGGCAATGAAAGCAGTGTTTTCTTCTTCCAGTAGTGTCCCTCTGGGTGCTCCATTGTAGGTGTATCTGTGTCCCTGAGACACAGATCGGAGATTTTAGGTAGCGGTGCCCATTTGGCCCTCTCATGTGCTCTCCCTGTCTCGTGCTCTGCCTCAAGGCTATCTAACACTATGCAGGTGAACCATTCCCAGTTCCTTCTCAACCACCTTTGTCCTGAGACGGAGCCATAGCAGAGTCCGATTTTACATTTACTTACTTATTTTTTACCTTTGTTCCCAGTTAATAGTATAGTTCATAGAAGTTTCCTTAGGTTAATAATCTCCTTCTTTACTTTTCATAAAAGAAATTATCTTTTTCTTTAATTTTATTTTCTGGAATAGCTATGTCCCTGTCTTTAGTTAGCTCTTCTTCATCTTTTCCCTTTTGGGAAATGAAACCTGCAAAGTGTATGCCCAGATCCCCAGGTTTAAATGCTGTCTTGTCTGCAGAGAAGCTATCCCATTTAGTGATGGCCATTCATGCTGCATTCACTGTCTCGGAGTGTCTCAGGTACCACAAAAGTGCACTTTTTGACTGAAACTAAAATCAAAGGCAAGAAAACCTGAAGCTCAGACTTCTCATGATGGAAAGTTCACTTAGACCAGCCTACAACCCGGGACCCACCCTATACAGTGGTACCGGATGAGATGTTGATCCTATTAATGACCTCGGCTCAACACTCTCCAGTGACTTCAAAGAAGAAATCTGGTGATTCCTCTGAAAAAGTGGGCTACAAGGCCCTAGAATAGAGAATTGACTAGGAAAAAGAGATCCTTGACTAGGTTGACCTCCTCAGTACCAACTGACCTGAGGCTGGTTACCTACAAGGCTGTAGGCTCCTCAGATACCTGTACCATCAGTAAGCCTAAAGACCATAAGGGCATAGGCTCAAGAAGATCGGTACCATCGGGAGAAAGGAGTGGTAGAGAACAAAGGAGCTTCATGAACGTGGCACTGATGGCGTCAATGAGGGCCTCAGTACTGAGTAGTTCGGCCCCACAAAAGCCCTGACTGACATCTATTGGCCATTCGTTGGAGCGAAGAAGCCTGCAAGGGCCATTGACTCCTTCTACTACAACTGCTCCCGCAGAGCCTGCCTCAACGGTATCAACTACTACCACAATAGCACAAGAATTACATTTTTCCAAAACTTGCTAGTCTCAGAGACACTGGAATCACCCCTATTCAGTACTTTCACAATTGTGGTACCAACTACATCTTGGTTCCCTGACATTCCTACAGTACCAAGACAGTCACCATCAGTGTCTTTGACTGCTCCATTTCTATTGAGTGATGAGAAAGAAGGATGAGGATGACATATACTCAGTCTTGGTGGAAGGCTCTCCAATACAATACCAAGGGACCAGTCACCCGGAAACAGTCTCAGAGCTGCTGTACCACCATGAGAGTTAAGGCCCATCCAGTTTGTAAGGCCCACCCTTGGGTGCCCCCACTCATGACCTTAGCACAATCTCAGTGGCTGTACTGAGACCCATGGGCAGCCTACCAGTTCTCCAGGATCTCGAGCATTGCCCTTTGGGATAGAGGAAGACGATCTCCCTCAGCTTCCCTATCTAGACCTCCTGATCCTCAAGAGGAGACTTTTGAGGAACAGGAAGCAAGAATAGACAAGGAGATTACTTCAACAATTAACATCTCTTCATCCTCTCCTGACGAAGCTGTTATGAGTAGGGTGACGAGATGTCCCGATTTTATAGGGACAGTCCCGGTTTTGGGGGCTTTTTCTTATGTAGGTACCTGTAGCGGGGTGGTCACCCCGCTTCTGCCTGGAAGGGCTTAAGACAGCCCTGGGAGAGGGCTGTTGCAGGGGGAAGCAGCTGCTAGGCTGATTGGGGAAGCAGCCGCAACTGAGCCACGCCCCAATCAGCTGGCCCTATATAGGAGGCTGGTAGCCAGGAGCTCAGCAGTTTCCCTCTAGCTTCTGAGAGGGAGGGACCTGAGCAGAGTACCTGAGTGGAGCAGGGCTGGGGAAAGGCAGAAGAGCTGGGGAGCTCCAGCCTGGAAAGGCCCAGGCTGTGGCCTAGCAGAAAGCCAACAGGTACTGGGGGTTGCAGAGGGCAGCCCAGGGATAGGCCAAGGCTTCAGGTCCAAACTCAACCTTGCCAGTATTGAGTAGGCTGATACTGCAGTCTGCCCCAGGGCGCGGGGGCTAGACAATGATGGGCAGTAGCCTTATACTGAGGTGAGGTGGGGATAGTGGGTAGGGGTTCCCCGAGGAGGAGAGACCCTGAGAGAAAGGGGTTCCTGCTGGGGGGGCAGCACCCCAGATAACGGGGCACTGGAGTCCAGGAGGGACATGAGGGCCAACCGGTAGCGGGACCCTGGCCTGCAGAAGGCGCTCCAATGGCTGGAGAGCTAATTCCCTGAGATGACCAGCAGGAGGCTCCACAGGGGTGAGTCCCACACCGTTACAGTACCTATTACCCCCCACCTGCTGTCCCGATTTTTCACACTTGCTATCTGGTCATCCTAGTTATGACACAAGATTTCAAACAATTCCAAGATCTTACTAAGAGAGTAGCAGACTTGCTACAAATTCCCCTTAAAGAAAAAAAGGAGTCACAACACAAGCTGCTCTACATCTTACATACTTTGTCATCAGCTCGTATTGTACTCCCTGTCAACGAGGCCCTGCTAGACCCAGAAAAAAACATCTTGCAGACACCAGCAATAATGCCTCCCACATGAAAAAGAGCAGATAAAAATATTATGTTGCCTCTAAGGACATAGACTTTTTATTTTCTCATCCATCCCCAAATTCCCTTGTTGTAGACACTGTAAATGAATGTGGTAGACAGCACCATGCTAAATCAACACCTTATGACAAGGACTTGAAAAGACTGGCCTTATCCTATACATTTGCAAAGGACTGTACAGACACTGTGGGTTTCAAATATATGTTTGAAATCCATAAAATATTTCCTGTTAGATAACAATTTGGACATAAGATAAAATATGAGCATAAACTGTTTTACAGTATCCCATTCAGATTCTAGCCATTCATAGGATGTAGCATCATAACATGATTTACAGCAATAAGCCAAAAAATAACTTGTCATGTCAGAATACCACCAGTAATTATTTCCAAAATAAAGACCCTTGTGAAAACAGTGCTCGATACTTAAAAAGTAGGTATTTTATGTATATGCCATTGCATATCTAGTTTTTGAAAACTTTATAGTTAGCAAGAAACATTGAATTAATGTAATAAACCTTATTACTGTTTCATGAAGCTCAGGCTCATATTTTGCAAGAGCCCCATATCTATTGTTTTTAATCATCTCCTTCAGACATAATGGTCCTCTTGTACTCTCATATCAAACAGATTGTTAATTGGTTGGAGTAAAGCAAAGAACCACCATTGACATCTCTTAGGCCTAATTCACCACTGTGTTATTCCATGTTTACGCCAGTGTAAATGCTCTGAAATCAATAGAATTACATAGACATAAAAATTAGAGTAACACAGTGGTGAATCAGATCCTTTGACATACAGAAAAAGAGGAGACCCAGGAGAAGTATTGTTATTGTTAATTATTTTCTGAGCACTTTTTTTGTACTTGGAATTTTGCAGATAAACAGGGAGACACGGTCACTACTCTAAGGAGTTTAATTCAGTTCATTACTGTAATTTTTCAAAATTTGATCTAAATTAGACTCAGACAATACAGTTGAATTATATATAATACACTGAGTGATGGTTTAGTCTTGTAGATATCTTGATTGGCGTTTTTTAATCTACTGAATCTCAGGTTTATTGTCACAGAACATCTTTTCAGGATTGGTATATGAAGAGGTGAAGGCTATTTGGCACCAAAGGAGAGGGAGAGAGTTTTAAGTATAAGGGGTGACAGGGAAAAAAGCACAAAGAAGTGTGTAGCAAGACAGCACAAAGGAGGAATATAGAAGAAATTGGGGAAGAGGATAGACGGAGGAAGTAAGGGCTGGGATGGAATGACAGCAGAAAAGTAGCAGGGCAGAGTTGTGCAGGGCCTGGATGTTGAGGATAAAAAGCTTGAATTTGAATATAAATCCAAATTTCAGTTACTGATACTTGAATAATTTGTTTCCTTTCCTAATTATCAAGGACATTCTCTTTTTTTTTTAAACAAACCATTTAATTGTTTTTCAGTTAGAAAAAGTTACGCAACTGAGTAATCATTAAAAGAATGTTGTTGTAATAAAATTCAGCCCTCAAAAGTCAGGCAATATGGCTGGTGGCTAAACTTCCTCCAAAGTTTAAAAATTACCCAAATCCTGCATGTCCACAGTTTGGTTGCATATGAACTGCTAGTCAAAATAGAAATTTTAAGTTGAAAATTCTTATTCTTATTATTTGTATTGTACTAGGTCCTAGAGGCATCACTGAAACTGGTGCCCCATTTTGCTAGATGCTGTATAAACTCATAGTAGAAAATAGTCTGTGCTCTGAAGAGTTTACAGTCTAAATAGAGAAGACAAAGGGTACGAAGAGGGCACAAAGAGATGGAGAGATTTGTCTAAGGCAGGGGTTCCCAAACTTGGTTCACGGCTTGTTCAGGGTAAGCTCCTGGTGGGCCACAAGACGCTTACCCTGAACAAGCCACGAACCAAGTTTGGGAATCCCTGGTCTAAGGTCACACAGAAAGTCAGTGGCAGAGCTAGAAACAGAACCAAGTCTCCTGAATGTAGTACAGTGCCTTATTCACTAGACCTTGCTGCTGCCATATGTTAATATGCACAAAAATATAATATCGATATTTATAACCATTTTATGTGTATAAGTATAGTCAGTTTTAGCCCTCAGTTGTATCCCTGCAAAACCCTTGGATGTAATTTAAAAACTATAATATACGCTCTGAAAAGCCATGCTATAAAGCATTAGTGACATTCTTGGAGTTCCAATAATTTGACAAACAATTCAGATCACTTGGTTAGTGTGATTTCATAAGAAACCAGTGATGTATAGCTATAAGATGACAGTTATCTGAGTTCTGACTTTCTACATCTGTATTAGAGAGAGAGAGGAGTTGAGAATTGTTGTGGAAAGCAATTGCCTCTGTGTTGAAAAGTGGCCAACAGTAGTATATTATGCCCAAAGTAAAGGACTAGTACATTAGTCATAATTGTATAAGTCAATGAAATAATTTCCCAAGAGGTTTCTTTACTAAGAACATACTTTATAAAAGAAAACTCAGTTTTATCTAATATCTCGCCATTAATTAGGTTTTTTTTGCAATCATTCTTTACAGTTATTCTCAAGACACACTAAGATAGTTAAAATGCAATTTCCCAAGAAAATATAACTGAACAAAATGATTGTTTTGTTTTTTTCTAATAGACATGATAGTGCATTTTTAGTGGATTTATGGAGCAGTTGTTAAGTGCTTTCAAAGCATTATCACAGAAATGAATTGGTAACAGTTCAGTATGACTTTTCAAACATATCTATTTATATAAAAAGACTCATTGTAGTTGTTTCCATTAGTTATATGTTGTAAAATCAAGTCTAACTATCAAATAGGTTTAAGTGCTGTTAAAAACAACAGCCTTTTAGAAATGACATTGCTTCTGTTGAAGTAAGCATAGTTGCATGGGCACTGAAAACCTTGATTTTGTCAATTCTCAATGAAAAAGTAAAAATAAAATAATATAAGTAATTTAAAATAAAATAAAACTGTGTGTGTTGATGGAGTTCTTGTCTGTATTGATCATGTTTAGAATTAGCACTCGTGCGTTAGACACAGATCATTAAAATTTGTAATCCGCTGTCCTGCCGAGTGCTTTGCTGCTCTAAATATTGATAAGTGCTGCAGACAGTATCTCTTTCTGCTAAAGTTGTTTCTCATGAACAATGGGTGAACCTCCTTGTTCTTGTCTCTTACAGAAAAAGAACATGAGAAATTGAAATGGAAAATGAGACATCTGAAGTCTTTGTTAATATTTTATCTGGCAACCTGATTTTTATCAGGCCTTTTGCATACTTTGTTTTGAATTTTTGATTAAGATCGATTAAAAATAACCCAGTAACTTTCCTTCTAGAATGGTAGTGGAAAACAACTCATTGAACTCTCCATGGCTTACAATGACTTTCTTTTCATGCTTCACCCATCAAGTTATTTGATTTGTTAATAATTCAGAGCAGTTTGTTATATAAAATGGTTTCCCTTTCCTCCAAGTTTGTTACTAGTTTCAATAAATGATTATAAAAAAGCGTATGGTAAATTTGTGTCTCTGCAGATACTAAGATTATTTTAGTAGTATCAGTGAACTGGTGTATTTAATAAATGTTTATTTTTCATGGAAGTGATGCAGTGAAATCATTTTATAAGACCATGTTGTGTGGGCAAGGACTATGTAAGCCACCTGACTAACCTCTGCCAACAGATCACAATTGTGAATGGTATTTGTCATATTATTCCAGTAGTGGCACATTTTTGAAACCATGTTTTTTAAACTCAAGTGCAAAGGTCTGAGGTTTAACATGCTACTCGATTTCCCATCTCTCAGATAGTTTTTAAGGATGTCTCTTAGTTCTGTTGTCAGAATAAATTTCCGATAATGTAATAAAAGGCAATCAGAGCTTAAATTAACAACCCCCCCAAACAAGCAAACCTAAAAAATGCAAAACAGAAAGTGACATGATTTGTCTTGATAACCTTTAATAGTGAGATAATGTTGATTTTTTTTTCCAGATTGTTTTTTGAGGGGGCTGTTTGTACTGCTATTTGACATTAGCATGGTTTATCTGTAGGGCCCTACCAAATTCACGGCCATGAAAAACATGTCACGGACCGTGAAATCTGAGCTCCCCCATGAAATCTGACTGTTGTTGGCGATGAGGGCTCATACTGTGCTCTGGGCTCCAGCTGCTAGTCCTGGCCGGGCTGGTAGAGATGGGACTTCCTCTTCCCCTGCAGTGGTCTCTCCGGGGGCTGGTCAGACCCACCTCTGGGAACCTCTGCAGCTGCTGGCTGGGAGCCCAGCTCTGAAGGTAGCGCAGAAGTGAGGGTACAGAAGTGAGGCTGTGCTCTGAAGGCAGCACAGCCGCAGCAGTTCTTGCAGACGGGGGAGGTTCCTGGAGGTGAGTCTGACCCAGCCCCAGGAGCAGCCCATGCAAGGGAAGAGGAAGTCCCATCCCTCTCCAGCCCTGCCGGGACTAGCAGCTGGAGCCTGACGCATGGTAGGAACCCCTGGCTGGGGCGCCCCCAGCCCGGCCCCTCCCCAGCTCCAGGTCCAGCCCTCGGTCGTTAAAGAGACCTTGGTCTGGCTGTGGGGGGGGACTACGGAGCCCCCAACCATGGGGTCCTGGACAGTCGCCCACCTGTGAGGCTGGCCCCGCCCCCTCCAAAAGTGATGACCTTCCTATACCCTGCGTCCCTCACTTCTGCGTCGCTGCTGGTGATGGCCAGCATCTGCTGCTCTCCAGCCACCCAGCCAGCAACAATCTCACAACGCCCCACAACCCTCTTTTGGGTCAGGACCCCTACGGTTACAACACTGAAATTTCAGATGTAAACATCTGAAACCATGAGATTAACTATTTTTAAAATCCTATCACTGTGAAATTCAAAAAGTCAAAAAAGAAAAAAAACCAGAAAGCACTCCAAAGGAAAGTTTTCACTTTGCCATTATCTAATATTTTTTTTTGTCATTCGACCTGAATATTCCAAGTGAAGACATTGTAAAGATGACGGTGCAAAAATATTGTTGTGAAAGTTTTGTTATGTGCATGAATTGTGAGAGAGAAACAGTATTTGAACCTGAGCATAGGATCCCAGGAACTCCTAAGATTTAAAGTTGTGTCTGACACTGATTATCTTTGTAGTCTTCAATAAATCACTTAAAGTTTCTTCCTCACTTACTCCATTTGTGAAATGAGGATAATAGCTACTTAGCTACCAAGCAGCGGCAGCTCCAGGCACCAGCACTCCAAGCGCGTGCCTGGGGCACAAAGCCGCGGGGGGCGCCCTGCCGGTCCCTGCGAGGGCGGCAGTCAGGCAGCCTTTGGTGGCTTGCCTGCGGGAGGTTCCCGGTCCTGCGGATTCGGCGGCAATTCGGCGGCGGCTATGCTGAAGCCGCAGAACCGGCGGACCTCCCGCGGGCTCGCTGCCGAAGGCTGCCTGACTGCCGTGCTTAGGGTGGCAAAAAAGCTAGAGCTGCCCCTGCTACCAAATGTTGTGAGGATTAATTATCTGATGTTCGTAAAGCATTCCAAAGATGAAAACTGCTATGTAAATGGTAAACATTACACCCTCAATGGATAAAAGTGGTTTGAGGTGCGTCTGTATCTGGCTATCCAACTTAATATGCCTTAAAAGGGCCTGATTCTCAGCAAGTACTAAGCACTTGGTACACTCAAATGTTCAGACACCAGAAATCACTAGTAACATTTGAAAATGTAGGCTTTCTTATTTAATTTTAATGCTTCACAGGTATTCGATTGATTATAACTCAGAAATATGTAATTTTAATAAAGCTTTTGTGAAATGGATAAAATTCTGATGTCATCAGTGGCCCCACATAGCTAATAAACCTTTAGAGTTCAGTTTTAGTCATCACGATTAACAACAATGCAGTGTTTGTTGTTATGATAAACTGAAATGAAAAGAAACCAGTGCTTCTTCCAAACTGGCTGTTTCTCATCATCTTCTTAACATTGCCATTTAGACTATGTAATTGATGTTATTTAAATTTCTCTGCAATGTATATAAATACTTAGTTGGTAAATTATGTTACGTTGTAAATTTTAAGTTATATTGGAGTCTGTGTGGTTAAGGTTTACCAGCTTTTCTCTACTGGAGAGCTGTATTCAAATACCATTTAAGTCAAAGGTGAAAATTAGCTAATGGCCTCAACATATTCTCATGCGGAAAAAGGCCTAATGCAATGACTGTTGGAGTCAATGGACAGACTCCCATTGATTTTTATCAGGCATTGGACTCTCTCCACCACAGAGTTTGTCAGTCAGTGATAAGAATAAGCCCTGGTCATGGATAGCAGATCAGGGTTGAATTGGTTTGATGTTCAGATATGATAGTGACAGACCTGTTACAAATACCTAGATAGATTGATGAAATTCTGTTGATTTAATTTACTCTATCTGTTCATAGCAGGCCTGGATATAGCCAGTTCAGTCAATTTTCCATTTTCAAGTGCATGAAATTCATCCTTAAACTTAATTTTAAAAAGAGACTATATGTATGTTTTCCAGATCATTATGTCAAATTAAGATGAAGATGTGGTACCAGTAGTTTTATTTTAAAATATATAGGAGGCATTCAGAAACCTTATTAGTCATAATGAGTCTATCTTAAAAGGTTTAAGTAATTACTTGGTGACAGCACAAAGGTAAGTTATTCTGTGGCAAACATAATTCTGTCTGTCTTTCAAAAAAATGTGGTAATGTAACTAGCTGCACTGAGTATTTGACTTTGACTCTCCACATGGACAAAGAATAGAAAAGTGTGTATTAATGTACGCTGTAGTATAATGGTCTCCTTCCAGCAGTAGAATAAGAATGGATTTGAAAGAGAGGAAATATTTCCTGACTCTTAGTGCTTTAGCTGCAGGCTGATAAATAGTGCAGTTTGGAATCAATTTCAGCATTGATCTGAAAGATAATCCTCTTCACAACAACCACGTCCTGGGGTTTATACTGTCAGGTGTGAAAATGAATGGCAGGTTCTGAAAAAAAGAAGAAAAAAAAGGGGCCCACAGGAAGAGGGATAGTTATTTGTCTGTCACACGTGAGCTACTGCACTACAGAAATTTCCTTGGAAAAAATGTTAGCTATATATGGAAAGAGTATTTATTTTCTTAATTACAAAAATGATGCTCTGAAATTGAAGAATCAATCATGTTTATTGTTATATATGGGAAATTAAATATATATAGCATATACAATAATTTAACTTGCTGTGCAAGCAATCCATAGTATGTTTCCAATCGATATTCTGTACTTCAGAAGTCTTCATGCTAGCCTGGTCATGTAGGGCATGGGGGGTGGGGAGAGGGCGAAACTATGGATGTAGACCCAGCTGTTCAACTTGGAAGGCTTTTTATTCTGTAAATGCTGTGCAACAAATAAGAATTACAAAAGGTGCCTGAGAGAATACATGAGTGTTTGTAGTTGGAATGCATTTAAAGCAGTGTTTAGCAATTTGTTTGAGTAAAAAATGAACATAGTTTTACTTCTCTATCCCCCTCCTTTAAAAAACAAAACACTAAACACAGGAAAAATGTGATTTTTTTTTTATTTTCTTGATCATGTCAAAGGAAGAAAGGCTTATCTTATCCTTGAAGTTGTAGCTGCGAGGCATTAAAGCTCTCCACTCTGTCAAGCATTTTATCAGCATATCTTAATTAGGGAGATTATGGATCTTGGTTGAAAAGTACCTTTTCTGCAAAGGAGCCTATGACATTTCCTAGGGTACAATCTAGACTGTCGAACAGCGGTGTTCTCTTAACGCTCTAGCCTGGGGTGCTTTTTACACTGCTGTGGTACCAGAACAACCACACCTGGCCTGCTCACACACAGCCTTCAGCATGCAAATTCATTCCCAGTTAAATACATGAATGCGCTCCCAGCCACTCATGAGTTACATACATGGTGACACCTGCATGTTCTTAGACCTAGCCTTGACCCCAGAAATTTGTGTTTTGTTCCCTCCTAGGCTTCTGCTTAGTATGGGCTGGGGTGAGGGAGTTGACCATCACCACAGGCAAGGATTTGCAGGAGAAAGAGGGCAAGAGACTTTGTTCAGCTGGAGCCACTGACAAGCCCTTTGTCTCTCAGATGGGGTGAGGTCAAACTAGGGAAGGGCGCATCACAGTCTTCTGTTATTTTCAAAGGGCAGGTCTACACTAAGGGCGGGGGTCAAACTAGGGTACGCAAGTTCAGCTACGTGAATAGCGTAGCTGAACTCGAAGTACCCTAGTTCAAACTACTTACCCGTCCAGACGCCACGGGATCGAAGTCCGCGGCTCCAAGGTCGACTCCGCCACCGCCGTTTGCAGTGGTGGAGTACCGGAGTTGACCGGAGCGCGCAGGGAGTTCAAACTATCGCGTCTAGATTAGACGCGATAGTTCGAACTCCGAGAAGTCGAACTCACCGTGTCGACCCGGCAGGTAAGTATAGACTAGCCCAAAGATCTGTGATTCTAGAGTACTTTAAGAGTGCTAAGCCTATGTTTCTTGCTTTCCTGCCACGTTGTGCCCAAAGAGGCTACACTAGAAGCCCAGAGTGCCCACAATTGAAGTGGAACACTATGAGAGCATGTGTAATGGACAGGGAAGGGGGTGGGGTTTGAGAAGTCTGAGGCTCTGATTTGGATGTCTAGGGTGGCTGGGTAATAGCACCCCATGTGTCAGAGAAGGCTGTCATAAAAGAGGTCTGAATATGCAAGTGTGCACCAGAGATCAAGAGCTAGTAATACTGACTAGACTCTGCTCACACTCAGTTGACTTGGAAGCATGTGGGACCCAGTGATCAGATCCACTCAGAACAGACTAGTGACTGTACATGGGAGTATGGGGCCAGTTCGTAAGGCTATGCCTATACTTACAGCAGTGTGTAGAGTATATACACTGCATGCCCCCTGTAGCATGGATATAAATAGCAGTATAGACAGTGAGGCACTGCTTAGGCAAGTAGAGTAAAGATACACCAGAACCTTATGGTATGTACCCTACATGGCTCTCTACACACCCAAGCCGTTGACCATCTATACTGCTACACCTCTACCCCAATATAACACTGTCCTTGGGAGCCAAAAAATCTTACCGTGTTATAGGTGAAACCGCGTTATCTCGAACTTGCTTTGATCCGCTGGAGTGTGCAGCCCCCCCCCCCCCGGAGCACTGCTTTACCACGTTATATCCGAATTTGTGTTATATCAGGTCGTGTTATATCGGGGTAGAGGTGTATTTTAGCAGTGTAGTGCCCTGCTGCCTCTCCTCTGCCAGAGCCTTTCACTGCCACGTGTAGCTACACACTTCACTGTGGATGCAGTCAGCTTTTAACTGTGATGTGTAGCTACACAAACCCTACATGCCGTCCCCAGTGAAAGCAAGACCTCAGAGTGGCCATGCCACTAAGGGAATAAGACTTTACATACAGAGGATAATGATGCTTTCTGTTATGTTAGAGAGACACAGTGGGTGAGTGTCACAGGGTTCACCCTACGTCCCTGGGCATTCAGTCCCTGGGCCTCCCTCTTCAGTGAGTCAGGGACACTTCAGTCTGGTGCAACACCCATGCTCTTTATTCTCAAAAGGTTTCCCACCACCAGTTCCCAACTATATACAGGCTTCACAGCTACTTTGCCTACAACAGGCCTGGCCGGCAACAGACTAGGAGGCTCCCACTTCCTTCTGTGCCTGACCTTTCTCTTTCCCTCTTCCCCTTTTCCCTGGCTTCCTCCCAGCCCTTATAACTCTGGGTTAATAAGACTGGCACATGTGGCCAGTTAACAGGCAGGCACAGGGCTATTCATCCAGCCCCAATCCATTCCCCTTGATTGGGGCTGTAGTGGTAGGAGCTCAACCAGCACCCTGCCACAGTGAGGTAATATCTTTTATTGAACTGACTTGTGCTGGTAAGTGAGACAAACTTTTGAACTTCTACAGAGCTCTTCTTCAAGTATAGAAATATACTCTGAGTGCATTTCTCTTATGTTGACATGTTTAATGAAGATACACAGCTATCTTGCTATGACTTAACAGAAGGCCTTTTCCTGCCCTTTTCTGAACTTCGAACAGCACAAACCAGGAAGTCCAATTTGTGAAAACCATGGGTTCCATGCAAATAGGATTTTTAATGTTTTAGTCTAGATGTATGGCATGTCAGAGGGACTACATGTTAGAGAACAGAGGGACAAAGTGAGGGGAGATGAATGGACTGATCCATATTAAAACCAGAGTTAGCCTTGGCAGAGGGAAAATAGATACCAAATGAAAGGGGCCATACTCGATCAGACCAATGATCCATCTAGCCTAGTATCCTCTCCTCCAAGAGTGGTAAATGCCAGATGTTTCAAAAGGAAGAGGGCAATCATCAAGTGATCAATCCCCTTTGGTCCAGTCCTAGTATCTGACATTCAGAGGCTTAGGGACACCCACAGCATTGGGTTGCATTCCTGACCATTTTGACTAATAGCCATTGAAGGACCTACCTTCCATGAATTTAACTAATTCTGTTTTGAACCAAGGTGTAGTTTTGGCCTTCACAACATCCCCTGGCAACAAGTCCCACAGGTTGACTATGCACTCTGTGAAGAAGTATTTTCTTTTGTTTTAAACCTGCTGCCTATTAATTTCATTGGGTGACCCTGGTTCATGTGTTATGTGAAGGGGTAAATAACACTTTGATGAAGTTCAACAAGGACAAGTGCAGAGTCCTGCACTTAGGATGGAAGAATCCCATGCATTGCTACAAACGAGGGACCGAATGGCTAGGCAGCAGTTCTGCAGAGAAGGACCTAGGGGTTACAGTGAATGAGAAACTGGGTATGAGTCAACAGTGTGCCCTTGTTGCCAAGAAGACTAACGGCATTTGGGGCTGTATAAGTAGGGACATTGCCAGCAGATTGAGGGACGTGATCATTCCCCTCTATTTGACATTGGTGAGGCCTTATCTGGAGTACTGTGTCCAGTTTTGGGCCCCACACTATAAGAAGGATGTGGAAAAATTGGAAAGAGTCCAGCGGAGGGCAACAAAAATGATTAGGGGGCTGGATCCCATGACTTATGAGGAGAGGCTGAGGGAACTGGGATTGTTTAGTCTGCAGAAGAGAAGAATGAGGGGGGATTTGATAGCTGCTTTAAACTACCTGAAAGGGGGTTCCAAAGAGGATGGATCTAGACTGTTCTCAGTGGTAGCAGATGACAGAACAAGGAGCAATGGTCTCAAGTTGCAGTGGGGGAGGTTTAGGTTGGATATTAGGAAAAACTTTTTCACTAGGAGGGTGGTGAAGCACTGAAATGGGTTAGCTAGGGAGGTGGTGGAATCTCCTTCCTTAGAGGTTTTTAAGGTCAGGCTTGACAAAGCCCTGGCTGGGATGATTTAGTTGGGGATTGGTCCTGCTTTGAGCAGGGGGTTGGACTAGATGACCTCCTGAGGTCCCTTCCAACCCTGATATTCTATGATTCTATTATATGATTCTGTCATATCCCCCCTTAGTCTTCTCTTTTCCAAGAGGAACAATCTTTTTAATCTCTCCTCAAATGGAACCTGTTCCATACCCTTAATCATATTTTGCCCTTCTCTGTACCTTTTCCATTTCTAATACATCTTTTTTGAGATGGGATGACCAGAACTTCATGCAGTATTCAAGGTGTGGGCATACCATGAATATATATAGTGTCATTATATTTACTGTCTTATTATCTATTCCTTTCCTAATAGTTCCTAATGTTAACTTTTTTGACTGCTGCTGCAGATTGAGTGGATG
Organism: Mauremys reevesii; assembly: GCF_016161935.1. Lineage (NCBI taxonomy): Eukaryota > Metazoa > Chordata > Testudines > Geoemydidae > Mauremys > Mauremys reevesii. The sequence continues at coordinate 89,884,611 of NC_052625.1, forward strand.
TTTTCTGAGAGCTATCCACAATAACTCCAAAATCTCTTTCTTGAATGGTAACAGCTAATTTAGACTGCATCATTTTGTTTGTATAGTTGGAATTGTGTTTTCCAATATGCATTGCTTTGCATTTATCTACATTGAATTTCATCTACCATTTTGTTGCCCAGTCACCCAGTTTTCTGAGATCCCTTTGTAACTCTTCACAGTCAGCATTTGACTTAACTATCTTGTATAATTTTGCATCATCTGCAAACTTTGCCTCCTTACTGTTTAACCTTTTTTCCAGATAATTTTTGAAGATGTTGAACAGCACTGGACCCAGTACATTACCTTGGGGGACCCTGCTATTTACCTCTCTCCACTGTGAAAACTGGCCATTTATTCCTACTCTTTGTTTCCTGGCTTTTGGCTAGTTAGTGGTCCATGAGAGAATCCTCCCTCTTATCTCATGACAGTCTACTTTGCTTAGGAACCTTTTTGTGGGACCCTTTCAAAAGCTTTCTGCACCTCTAAGTACACTATATCAACTGATTACCCTTGTCCACATGCTTGTTGACACCCTCAAAGAATTCTAATAGAGGAGTGCGGTATGATTTCCCTTTACAAAGGCTGTGTTAATTCTTCCCCAACATACTATTTTCATCTATGTGTCTGATAATTCTGTTCATTATTGTAGTTTCAGCCAGTTTGCCTGGTACTGAAGTTAGGCTTACTGGCCTGTAATTGCCAGGGCCTATTTTAAAAATTAACATCACATTAGCTATCCTCCAGTCAAACTGATGTAAATGATAGGCTACATACCACAGTAGTTAGTTCTACAATTTAATATTTGAGTTTCTCCAGGACTATTGAGTGAATATCATCAGGTTCTGGTGATTTATTACTGTTTAATTTATCAATTTGTCCCCAAACCTCCTCTATTGACTCCTCAATCTGGGACATCTCTTCAGATTTGTCACCTAAAAAGACTGGCTCTGGTGTGGGAATCTTCCTCACATCCTCTATAGTTGAATAATTAATTTGGCTTCTCTGCAATGGCCTCGACTCCCTTGAGTACTCCGTTAGCACCTCAGTCATCCAGTGGCCCTATTGATTGTTTGGCTGACTTCCTGCTTCTGATGTACTTAAAATTTGTTTTGCTGTTGGTTTCTGAGACTTTTGCTAGTTGCTATCAGGAGGAGAAAAAGGTAATGTAGCAGTCTGTTCAGTAGTTCAAGTCACAATGTAAAGAATAACTAATTCAAGTGAAAATGTTGGGGAAATTTTAAGTAGCCAGAAGTAATTTTATCTTGGGAATGTGGTCAAGACAACAGAGCTCACAATTATATTTTTATAATGTCATTAGGTCTCTAATTTTCTTAAATGTTCAGATCCTAATTTTCCTACCTTCTTCAAATATCAGGTACCTCCAGCAGCAACATATCTTCAAGCACCATTCATTGTAGGGACAATGGTTCAGTACTGATTCAAAGGGCAAAGTGCCACATGCTGTGTTATCATCACCCCTTCCTGTAGCATCCAAACTATCCTTGAAGGTCTTCCATCCAAGTGCTGACTAGACCACATTCTGCATAATTTGTTAAATTTGACAAAACCACTACTGGAGATGGTTTGGCTGTAGTTAATTTGAGAAAACTGAGAATTTTGGCTATTTTTGAGATTTTTGTTGAGGTTCATGCCTTTCTTAATTTTTCTGAATCATTTTGTCATTGCTTAGCTCTAACGCGTAGCAGAGCTTACCTTGGTGTACAAGTCAGATCTGTAGTTTAGGGATCCTTACAGCTATCGACATAGACTGCTCCTTCATCAGTTTTCATATTTACAGTGACCACAATTAAAAATTCAATATTTACCATCAGTCATCACATAGTGGCATGTGAAATAGGCAGTTATTTGCTATGAATAGAGGGGAAAACTCATGGTGTGTCATTTACCATGTTTGGCAACTATTGGCAAATATTGACTTGTCAGTGGTGACTATTGTAGTATAGAAGTGCCCAGATTTTATCAATCTTGCTTTAGCCTCTGTGCAGACATCACCAGATGAAAACATACCTTGGCATACATGATATAATTGGTCTGTAGAGACCGATAATTACTTTAAGGATGAGAGGTACTGAAAATAATTTTGAGAGATAGATTTTGTTGGTGTCCCTTCCACTGTCTTAAGAAAAAAGTATAACCCAGTATAACAAAACTACTGAAATGAAACACCATTGTGGTTCAGATTAGATAGGAGTAATGCTTGCAAGAAAGCTTTTTATTACCTGTTTAATAAATGTCTTGACTTGCATGATAATATTGGGTTTTGATACTGATGGTAGCTTGGATTAACATTGCTGTTCCTATTGATTTAATTAGTCACATGCACCTTGGATTCCATTAATATTTTTATTGGCAGAATCAATAGAAATTACATTAGAGTTTCTAAGCATGAATGTCAGTTCTTAAAGGCTTTATGCTAAGTATCTTGAATGTTAGTGCTCATTAAGAGGAAATGTTAGTATACTTCTGCAGACACCTACTGAATTCTCTTTCCTTCAACTTTGTTTCTTTTCAGAATGTTACGCTCCCACACCTATTTCAGTCTGACAACATGTTGATTTGTGTGATAAAATTAAGTCTACGTCTGCCCCTTAGTAATGTTGAGAAGGATGAAAAATTGTGATAACTGAGCTATAGTGGAGTGAAGGGGTTGGTGGAAAATAAGAACAGTAGGACCAGTATAGGCAATCATCTAAAAATGTGTCTTGCTGGAAAATACAGATGAAATACCTGAGTGCCAGATATTCACAGCTGTTTATGTGCTACTGTTGATCCATCTGCAAAGACTGCATCCCAGTTGCTTAATATATACTGGAGTGGGAGAGAGTGATCTATTTGAGATGGAATGCCTGGAACATTTTAGAAATCACTGACAAACAATGATGCTAACATATGGCAAAAGTAGTGCTTTAAACCACAGCTGTGCACTGGAGGTGCTGGAGAACCATCCCCCCCAAAACAAGAACTCTTAAAAGGCTTTGTGCCTGATGCACAGTATCTGTGGGAAGCCTCAGGGAGCACAGTTACTTTAAATTGGGTGTAGCATGTGCTTCCCTCTGTGCGCACAAGGTTTCCCATTGTGCCAAGCTCCTGCATGTGAGATACCAGGTGAGCAAAGTCTCCTTGCCCCCTCTCCCACATTATCAGGCTTGTAGTAGGTGCATTAACAAAGCACTCGTTGCACAGTTAATATGGAACTGGAAATGTCATTAATGTTGCACCTTACTTTTGTCTGCTACACATAGTAGACTATTAAAATACTCATAATAGGGAGCTGCAGTCATATAACCATCCTTTTCCAAATCCCCTTCCTTCTGTGCGGATCAGTTAAAAATGAAAACATAAGGGCCTACTTCTTGCTTTACCACTGGTACTGAATGCTTATGGGACAATCATTTGTGCAATCTGTGACAGTCATTTCCTCTAAAGGCTTTGAATAAGTGTCCAGTACCTTATAACTTGATTGAAGTGACTGATCCAAGTACCATACTCCCTCTTCCCCTGTGATCCAGTGGCAAAGCCATCCAGGCACCAGAGCAGGAATAAGTTGTATCCTGAAAAGAGGTGAAGTGCTTACTCCCTTACCTGTCCACTAAGAAAGCATAACTCCTCCCAGGGCTACTTCTAGTGCAGTGCAACTCATCCTCTACTCCTTACGCTGGACTGCATTAATGGCTCACTTCAGCTCTTTGCCTGTGTAATGATGATGGTGCAGAATAATTGTTACATTCTGCCCCTGCAAGTGGTTTAGTTGTGGGTGATTGAGCATGCTATGTACTATAGATAAAACAGATTATTATTCTTGTGTATGAAAAATGTTATATAAGTTATTAAATAGCTGTAGATATTAAACTGTTGTATAGTTCATTCCTGGCTGATCTTAACTAATAGAAAGGTTTCCTATAGCAGAATTTAAGACACGCACACCCCAGTAATGTAGCCCATAAAGCAACAATTTAAATTCTGCATTACCATTGAATAATACTTAGCACTATTAGGAAAAAGTCGTTTGGTAAATTAAATAGACATTAAACATGTTTTCACTGTAGTGGGTCAATACTTCCAGCATTGTTTACTGTTTTCTGAATGTTTACTGACCAATGTAATGAAATTATATAGGCAAGGTGATAACACTAGCTGCACAGTTGTAGTTGCTATCAATTTGCCAGCTGTTTTTGTTCTTGATTTTGTAACAATATGTCAGTAGAAGAGAAGGACAAGACAATGGGCTCTTGATGTTGTTTGGAAATAGCATTGATTTTCCTGCATTGGCAACTAGCCTACTGTTTGTCAATATAACAAGATTGATTTCACACTTCATAATGGCTTACTGTTTTATTGCAGTATAGCAAATAACTTGAACATATCTACATGAAAAGCAGATGTTCCACACATTTGATAAAAATGTTCAGATTTTAGGACTTCAGTCATCAACAGGTGCAAGTGGGCTTTCATCTAGACCTAATACACTTTCTATTTGTTTCAGTCCGTCCTCAAACACATTTTGCAAGACCTAGAAACACATTGTATATTTTGCAGTATTCAAGATGTACCAGTTCTTCAATGTCGAATTCACTATTTAGATTGTCACTGAAGCTATTCTTAATATTGCTGTCACAAACAATATTTGCATCACATTCTTCAATTCCTTTCAACTGAGAGAAACTGCTCTTTTAAAAAAAAGAGTAGTTCATTCAAGAGGAAGACACGATAGGTGACAATTATTATTTTTCTCTAACATAGTAAGAATGTCTGGTTTTTTTTCCCCTTAGTTTGGCAACCAGCACTGGTTTATATTTTGAAATCATTGCTGTGGAGTTAGCTATTAAAGTCAGTTTTGAGATTCTCAAAATAGAAATCTTTCATTTTGATTTATTGGACTGATCCAAAATGCTTGATTTGAGTCAGTTCAATATAAATTGTATTTTCCCATTATGGTGCATTGCCTCTTGGAAGTTAGTTTAAGAGCCTTATTCTCCTCTTCTCCCCATGGGCAGCTCCCTCTGACGGGACTACATGTCTCACGATGCAGACAGAGTCGTGTGATTCCCCTGATGCATCACACATTGCTTGGTCAGAGAGAAATCACATTGCATTATGAGAGAAGTAGAGCTCCAGGGAGCTTAGCCTGTAGAAGAGAATTGGGGGCCTGAACTACAGCTCCCATAAGGCAATGTACTGATAGGAAAATGCAGCTTAATGTGTTACTGCACTGAATCAAAACATTTTGGGAGAGTTCAGCAAAACAAAATATTCTGTCAAATTAGCCCAAAACAAGTATTGAGTCAAATTAACCCAAAACAAAATATTTTATTATTTTCCTGACAGAATCCACTGATACAAATATGGTTGTGCTGTGTGATTGATAATTGCTTGTGCTGGGGAAAAAACCTGTTTGTGAACATCCATATTAGGTGAGATTGTGTCAGAGGAGCATGTCGAAACCTGTTTGTAGAAAACCAGTACATGCCCTTTGTCTCAGTGAGTCATAGGAGTGGTTAGGGCAATTATCTTTCTTTTTTGTGTCTTCCATTAATTATGATTATAAATATAAATTTTAAAAAAAGATTTACAGAACTGTTGGCAGCACAAAGTATTTTCTTATACAAGTATTAAAAGAGATAGTGACACATACAAAGGGAATAAATACGAAAGAGCTGAGACAGTATATGTTATGAGTTGCAGTAGGCATGTATTTGGGCCTGATCCTCAGCTGGTGTTACTCACCAGAGCTCTGTTTAAGTCAATAGACTGTATGGCGATTAACACCAGCTGAGGATTTGGCTCATTATTTTTCATAAAAATTATCTCAATGATTTTTTCAAAATAATTTTTAATCCTATTTCTCCCACCTTTCTTCAAGCAGTTTAGTTGTTAATCTAATGCAGGCATAAAGTAGTTTCATTTAGCTTGGTAGCTAATATTTAGACAATTGAGGAAATATGTGGCTACTAATAAAAAAGAAATACTTATTAAGTTTGGATTCAGTAAACAATAACACTGGTATTAGTATAGCTTATAGCTCTGAAATATTATATCTTTGTTGAGTCCAGATATTGTAGGGTCACTTCAGAAAATCTGAAACATCCACTTTATGCTCTTGGGTTTCCAAAAAGAAACATTTCCTCTTAATATGTACAGTTTATTTATCTTATTAGTTCTCTTTTGTACTTTTTTTTAACAAGTTCAGACATCTGACTTTGGAGTAAATGGAGTTGCATTGACATGGAAATTGTAGCTAATATACTTAGACAGTAGAGAGAAGTTTTAAAAAATATATAATATTTGTATTGTCTTATTTCTGTTACAAATATGTGAGTTTGCTGTCAGTGAAGCTTATGATGTGGTAATGCAATGAAAATAAAATCTGTGTCCAACGTGACTTAGTTTTAAATCAAGGACAACACAATTTTCTTTTTCTTCTTTTCTTTGTGTTAAAGAAATGTTCTGTCATGGTGGTATCATTGTTGCAAATTCTGAATTATGCATGAACTGAAAAAATCCCTTTATAGTGCGAGAGAAAAAATAAGACAGTGCTGTGCTATTTGTTGTGCGCTAAATACACAGCAGCAGAATATTCAGCTCAGCTCTAACTACAAAGTCCCACCAAAGCTGGCAATCTGAGAACTAGCCCATGCATTTTGCCCAATGACACTTAAATATATTTATAGGCATATCTATGTTACTTTCCACTTTTTATCTCTTCCCCTTCCTCAGACAGAATAGGAGTTGGCAACTTTGGGAGTCACAAGTATTTCTCTCCTCCAGATACCTTCAAAACACTTTATAAATATCAAGCAACATTTTATAATTTTAAAAATATTTTTGAGACTACTGTGTTTTCATATTTTGTAAGTATTAACAAATAAAGAAAAGGAAAATGCAGAACCCAAACAAATAAATACACAGCACATTTAAGTTCAGATATATCTCCCAAGTCTTCTTAAACTGACCTTGGTGCTAACAAAATTAAAAAGATACATGAGCTGAGTGTAGTCCTGCCAGCCAGAAACTCCTGAGTTCTAATTCCAGCTTTGACATGGATTCGCTCTCTGGCTTTCGTGAAAGCATTTAGGCCTCAGTTGTGCAGAAGTACAGTGACTTGTGTAGGAGAAGTGAGGAACTATCCCATCTCAGAGGGTGATGTGGGAGATTGTGCCACAAGGGAGCAACAATAGCTCTTAGAGCTCTCTGGCAATTATCCAGAGCATGATTTCTTAGTATCTCTCTTCTCTGTATTCAGCCAGTTCTACAGTGGGCAGTAAAAAAAAGTAAAATTTTATTTTTTTTTCAATGAAAAAGGTGACACATTTTTCATTACATGTTTTAGCAAATGTGTTCCTTTTAAAATCCATCGGTATGTGTGGGGGCGAGGGAGGGAGGAAAGCGGGGAGAGGGCAAGGCGATGGCTTTGCCTCTTCCACATCCCTGTCCAGCCCATTTGGCTAGCTTGCACTCCCAGGGGAAATGATGCTGACTTAAATCAACTGATAAATTTAGTAAATCGACAGTAGGATGTTTGTCTCATTGTTTCTTTGTGCTCTGTCTGTTTGTTGTATTTATCTGTTGTCTCGTCTTATACTTAGATTGAAAGCTCTTCAGGGCACGGACTGTATTTGTGTTTTTTGTTCGTACAGTGTGGAGGTTTACTCTGGTTTACAAGTGTGGCCCTTGTGCTACCACAATAGAAATAAATACTACTACAGTATTAATAATACTAGTAGTAAGTATTATTTAACTCATACCCTCTTAACACATCCTACGAAGAACTGGTCACACTTCCAGAGATTTTAAACTTTTTTGTTTTCACCTGAAAACATAGAAATAAATTGAATGGCTGTTGATAATACAAACATGTCACAGAGAAATCACATCCCAGAAGGAGAATCCAGGGCCATGCCTAGAATTCATTTGTGTCATGCCTTCCTTCCACTCGTTTAGTTCCATGTATCCAACCACAACAAACCTCTACCAGCTTCCTGGTTGAGTTTGCGAATACAGGGTCCTACTTATCTGTAAACATAAGTCTAAAGCCATGGTTGAGAGAGGATATTAAGCAAAATCTTTCCTTTGACTTAACTTTGTATGGTTCCTTTGGAAGTGTGATGTGAACTCTGCTACCCATTGCATATCTACAGAGTTAGTAAAATACGCGTCCAGCCCACAGGCCTGGATATATCCTATATGTTTGAAAATATCCACATTTTTGTAACCAGTCTATCTAGCTTTTAACATTAGATTAGGAAACTACATGCTTTCAGTGCCTTTTTAGCTAAGCTGCTATTTGCAGGAAGAAGTGGGGAAGGAAGGGAGGGGGAGAGAGAGAAACATAGTGGGATCTCCAAAGTGTATGTTATTTTCCTACTGAGTATTATTTAATTATTTGTTGTAAGTGTTAAAGCTCTTCTTGATGTACAAGGATTATTTTCTGAAATATGAGGATGGAAACACCTTTTGGATACTTTCAGTAAGGCACTAGTCCCTTCTAGCAATCTTGATGAATGATCTTGAGCTTCCTATTTCTGGAATTGCAGTAAATGCAAAGGAGGAAAATAGCATATTTTCTGTAACTGTCACCTTCAGTTTTAATAAGCATAAATAGCACCAAAGAATGTCATATTTAATTCTTTCAGTACTTTATTCTGACCACAGGCTTTCATACAGTCTCAGCATTCGTGACTCTGGGTAACTTCACCAAATGTTAATCTTAGAAGCTGGAGAACTGATACTGTAATTCAGGTTGATCTTGATACAAAATAAAACTTGGAAAAGTTAGGGAAAAACAGTTAAACAAATAAAACAAAAAAAGTGAGAGCTTTGCTGTTACTAAACATTCTCTATTGAAGGTATATTCCAACTGAATATTCTTGAACACCCTTAAGTGCTAATTCTTTGACTCACTCAGGGCTGTACTGACCCATGGTGATTAGAATATTGAAAGAACCCAGGCCTGTCTTATAAATGGCTTGTGATAGCCTATTTTTTTTACCTAACCAAAGATGCCATTGACTGCTTTATGGTACATTCATGATACCTGATAGAGTTTGGGGACAGAAATTTTGTTTTTTCAATATTCTACTACAGTTGCTTTTACCTTTTCTGCTGTATGAGTTATGAGAGCTTTAAATCACATTATTTGGACCAATGCCCTTGCATGTCTTCTGTGTCCTATGCTTGTAGAGCATCCTCATCTGTGACCCAGATAGTTCAATCCATGCTTACTTTCCCTTGGTGGGAAGAATCCCTCTTTCTCCATTAGGCAGATGTGGGCAGCTAATCACAATGAAGAATTTTGCAGGCCTCCAGAATCTAAAACTCTTCCTTTCACTCTAGACTTCCATTTGTAGTATTCCTTTCTCTGAACAGGTTGTCCACCTGCAGACAATTCTATATTATACTAGTTTTCTGATTCCCATCACTCTGTCTTTAAAGCAGTGTATCTGCATTGGCTCTTTTTTAAGACAGGAAGTTCACCAAGACCTAAGTACCTTTCTCTAGCCAGGCAAGTCTGCTGTGAACATGAAAGAAAATGAAAAGGCAGTGTGTGTTAGTATATTGCCTGTGAGGTCTATTCTGGTTCCTGGATCAAAGACACCTGGGTGGTGGGGTTTTTTTGTTTGTTTGTTTGTTTTGGGTTTTTTGGGTTTTTTTTGAGATTTATTATTTTACATCATAACATTTAAGGTGAAGTCCTATTCGTTCCCTGAGAAAATAAATCATGCCCTAACATCTTTTATAAGGCAAAGTATTAAGTTAAAGAAAAATACCTTCTGATTAGAAAAGGACAAAATGGGGGATGGTGGAGTTGATTTTGGTTGCAAAACCGCACCAATTGGATTTTGGCTATAAAAAAAGATGTAGTGACGTGGATTTCAATCCCATTTATCATAATACCTCCTCCCAAAGCTCAGGAATAAACAAAGTGCTGATAAATGATTTGATTTTTGGCTCATTTGTGTTTCTGATCCCTGTTAATTTTGAGCTGTTATTCTCCGTTGTGTATATAGATATACACAGAGAGAGAGAGAGAGAGAGAGAGAGAGCTATCTATGTAAGAGGTATTATGGTGTTATACAGTATTTAAGGTGGTAATGTACAACACACCCAGTGGATGGACAGACGGACTAGGGTTACCATCACTGAAATGCAAAAACCCCGGCACTACTCCGCCACAAGGCAAGCCTGCCGCAACCCCAACTCTCAATCACAAGGCAACCCCACAGCTTGCCCTTCAACAGACACTTATATTATCTAGAGAGATAACATCATTGATAACAAACAGGTGTTTGTTTTATCAGCACATTTTGCCAGCCAGTCTTTGTAGTCTGTTTCATTTAGCCAGTTGTCGCTAAGTTTCTGATGCAAGTTTCTGATGCAAGTTTTCTTTTTTTCCAGGGGTGTAGTAAGATCACTCACACCATTGCTCTGATCTTCCATTTGTTAATATGCCTTTCATGTCTCCTCACTCTTGCATGACTCAAACCCTCTGTCTCAGACATGCGCAGTGCACTTGTGTGTTGGTGGGCACAGTTTTGATCTGTTATCGCTTAAACTGCGGAGGAGGGAACAGTGCTGCATCTTTAGCTGGACATTGAATCTTTTAACGTTGGATAACCCAGTGTATTGTGATGATAATGTAAATCTTTAAACCCACATTAAAAAAACCTGGCAGATTAAATTATTTTTCTGGCAACTGGCAAATTCATAAAAAACAGCCAGGCTGGTCAAATACCAGCCAGATGGTAACCCTCACATGGACGCACACACACACAAAACTATTTTCAAAGTACAGTAAGGTTGCAAAGTCGAGCACTCAAATGTTAGGAAAATTCCAGACTTTAGGTTATCTGTGCATCCTTAATTCAGCCCCTTGTGGAAATGCATTATGATACAATCTTTAATTACATGATTGCATAATGTTTTTTCCACTGGACTCCTGCCTTATTCAGTGCATAGAATGGGTGGCGCTCACTGAATGAACAGCTATTCAGTGTTTTGTTTTATCCTTGTTCAAAGTGTGGCCCCATGTCTTATTTACTGCACACTGTTCAAACTCTTCTCTGAAGACTGAATTATTAATTTCCTCATGGGCATTTCTATGGTGCTCATCACTGTAGCATCTGAGTGCTTCACAAACATTAATGAATTAATTTTCACAACCCCCTGTGAGATAAGGGGGTATTAGCCCCACTTTACTGATGGGGAACTGAGGTACAGAGAGATTAAGGTCAGAGGTCAAAGGTATCCACCAATTTTGGGTGCCCATTTTGAGATGACTAAGACCTGATTTTTCAGAGCACTTAGTATTATATAGCACTTTATATATGCAAAGCACAGCTCCCAGTGACCAGCTGCAGCTGTGAGTGCTCAGCACTTCTGCAAATCAGATTTCAGGGACTCAAGTCAGGCAACCAGAAAATGAGGAACACACAGTTACTGACCATCTATGAAAAATTTGGTTGTTCTCTGAATGATTGTCCGCATATATATTCCACTGTTGGTGTGCGTGTGCCATATGCACTGAAGCTGGAGACTTTTGAGCAGCAGTACCCACTGGGGGCAGCGCCTTCATCCTGAATGTCCTCATGCCTCCAACTGAAGTCATAAAGGGTTTGGCTGCCCCAGCCACTCCTCAGTTCCTTCTCATCACCCTAGACCAAGAGTTGGAGCTTTCACACTTAACCTTTTCACACATCATACAATCTTCCTCTATGTGTAAATACTTGTAAATAGGTAGATAATTGATTAATACCTAAGGTTAAGGTTTAGTGTTAGCAGTTTTTATAGAGTTTCTGTTTCTTTGTTTAGAAACTTTTTTTTCCTTTACTGGAGAGGTACTCAGTACCGCTGCAGTCATCTTGACTGAGCACAAGTCCCCAGGATTTAAGAACTGTCCATCTTGTGAGGAAGTGGTGCCATGAAATGATGGCTAATTTGTGTGGGTACAAATTTGCTATTTGCAAGTCTCTTTTCAAAGAGGACATGGCAAGCAAGAGAACTATGGGCTCAGCTTCTGACTTGACTTGCCTGGAGCAGAAACATCAGATGAGGTCTCATTTGAGAAATGCTTCTTTTGCTCTGTCTTCAGAGTTGTGACTGTCATCAGACCTTCTGACTTGGAAAAACCCTCTTGTGACAGAGGTAAGAAGGAGTATAAAGTGGACAGAGACACAAGTTTCCTTCTCTGGTCCTATCATTCAGAGTCCATAAATCCTTGAAAACATCTGAAATACGGGATAGCTCAAAACCTAGAAAGAGTTTCATAAGAGCCAATAGCATGTCCAGACTGTCTGATTTGGAGGTTGATTCAGGGTTACCTCTGGAAGCCCCTGGTACCATCTCTGCAATTCTAAACTCTATGGTACCGATGATACTAGTGTAGAACACCATGGTGCCAACAACCCCATTACTGATTACTTTGGTATCAATCACTCCGATACTGATAACAACAGTACAAACTGTGTCAATGCCTCTGGCTCCAATCAACTTCAGCGTGACCCCATCATATGGTACTGACTCCTCAGTTACCATCAACTTTACTACCAACCTTGACCCCAAACCGTTGAGCACTGAAAGTGTATCTTACTACCAAGGAACTATCTACCTCCTTGGTACCAGAGTCCTCTATTGCCCTCATTAATGACCCTGGCACTTTCTTCTTTATGAGCACCATAAAGAGCTCACTCTCTTCATCCTCCAAGCACCCCAACATGACCAGCTCCACCATTCCATGAGGCATATTCCTTTTCCTCTTCTGAATCAGAAGAGAGAAGAAAGCCTTGTCCTGCCAGATTGTTCACCTCTTGATATTCTGGACCTCCTACACCTACTCGAGAGTCCAGGTCTGGTTCTCATTATCATCATAGATATAACGGACCTTACAGAGACACAGACCTGAGGTACCTACTTCTTTTACCAACATCCTCATGTGTACCAGCATCCCTGTAACTACTGGATCCCTTGGGGAAGTCCCCATTCCAGGAAACATGTATCTTGCTTTCCTTAACCACCAAGGAAGGACATTCTTGCTCAACAGTAGGATGAACCTCTTATTAATGTTTCACCATCTAATGTTGAAGTGCAGCTGTCAGAACACATGAACCCAGTGCGTATTTCTTCCTCTTCCCCAATGAAATGGTAGTCCCTGAGCCACTGACAGCTGTTCCTAATGACTACAAGACCTTCCAAGATCTATTGAGCAGAGTGGCCTTGACTGTAGAGATACCTGTGGAGGTAGTCCATGACAGACTGCATAAAGTTCTAGATATTGTACATACCTCTGAGCCAGGTTGTTTGGCCCTTCCGATTAACAAGGGCTTGTTGGACTTCTGTGCCCACCCAACAAGGGCTTCTGTGCCCACCCAACACCATATTCTTTGGTAGTAGCAGAGGCCAAAGAAAGATCTCCCCAGGGACAGCAGAGATCTATGCCAAAAGTCTGAGACCAAAAATTTGGTCCTCTTCAGCAGGAAGAACTGCTCTATCTCCAGGCTGCAAATGAGGATCTCAAATTACCAAGTTGTACTGGCTAAATATGACTTTATTAATTGGGACTGTACAGTAAAATTTGTTGAAAAAATTTCACAAAAGTTGAGGGAAAAGTTCAAGTCAGTTGTAGCTGAGCATCAGCTGGCAGCAAGAACATCAATGAAGGCAGGTCTTGATGCAGCAGACGCAGCATCTAGACTAGGGGTAGGCAACCTATGGCACGGGTGCCACAGGCGGCACACGAGCTGATTTTCAGTGGCACTCACACTGCCCAGGTCCTGGCCACCAGTCTGGGGGGCTCTGCATTTTAATTTAATTTTAAATGAAGCTTCTTAAACATTCTGAAACCTTATTTACTTTACATACAACAATAGTTTAGTTATATATTATAGACTTATAGAAAGAGACCTTCTAAAAAGGTTAAAATGTATTACTGGCACGCAAAACCTTAATTTGAGTGAATAAATGAAGTCACGACACACCACTTCTGAAAGGTTGCCAACCCCTGATCTAGACCCATGGTGACATCCACAGTGATGTGTAGGTCTTTCCAACTCCATTCCTCAGGGATACTTAAGGAAATGAAAATGACCATTGAGGATTATGCTTTTGAGGGGTTCAATTTGTTTAATGAAAAGACAGATGAGGCATTGCACTCACGCAAGGATTTGAGAGCAACCCTCATGTCACTGGGTGGATATACACTGCCTCTCAGACACAACCACTACAAACCTCCTCTTTATTAGTGGCAAGTTGTTTACGACCAATGCTAGCAGACAGACCCACTGAGGAAATGGCAGAAGTGTTCTAGGAGGAATTCCTCCTCATCTGCCACAGCTAGTCTCAGCTAGCTTTTCTATCTTTAAGGCAGCCAATTTGATTGCTTGCCCAGGAGTGCATGACAATTGTCAGGGATCTATCTGTCCTATATCCTCCCTTTGTGGACCACCTATCTCATTTCCACCATTCCTAGACTATAGTATCCATCGATCAATGGGCATTAGAGACAGTAAAAATACGTGATTGAGTTTCAGTCCCTTCTGCACCCTCAAACACCTTCCCCATCCCTGTTCAGGGAACTCTCACTCAAGAACATGCTATATCAGGAAGTCCAGTCACATTTTGGAAATATCTGAGGTTTACGGTTGGGAACTGTCACTGTGAACACAGAGTTCTATCATCTGGCCTGTCTGGAGCTCCCAGAGTCCTAACGAAGTGCTTTGCTGTAATGGCAACCTACCTCAGAAGAATGGGAATCCAAGTCTTCCCATATCTGGATGACTGGCTGGTTCACAGCAGTTTCTGTCAACTTGTGGAAAACAGCATTCATTAGATTCTTTTTCTCATATTTGGGGCTGTTAATAAACATAAAGAAGTCAGTATTGATCCCTAATCAGAATAGGGTTTATTGGGACCATCCTGGACTCCACCACAGTTATGGCCTACCTGTCTCCAGAAAGATTTCAAATAAGGTTAGATCTTAGTTCTGGAGCATGAGTGTAAATGTGTACAGTCATAAGAATATGTCTCAGGCTTCTAGGCCTGATGACATCATGTACCTTGACATGCCATACGTCACCTGAGTTGCTTACAGTGTATCAGCCAGGCAAATATCACCTGAACAAGTTGGTGCAACTTCCACTCAGAATTTTATCCTCAGTGAAATGGTGGGTGGATTCAGAAAAGATTTGCAAAGGGGTCCCCTTCTCTTTTTCACCTCCATCGGAGAACCTTGTAATGGATCTATTTTCACAGGAATTTCAAAAGGTACATCTCTGAGATAAAGCCCAACCTCCTGCAAAATTAATTCCATGCTCCAAACCATTGGGGTGCTAAAGCTTATTAAAAAAAAAAGTCATGAGAATTTTTTGACATGGATAAAACAATATATTATTTCCTAACCTTATTCTCAGAAATGCCTGAACTATTTTGACTGATAATTTTCAAAACAATTCATTGTGAGGAAGACACTAGATGTAGAAAATTTCAGTCTCAGTGGTTCAAGTTTGGCAAAGTTATAAGCAATTGAAAACAGGGTTTTATAATGGGAAGTGCAGGGCAACCTTAATAATAAGCAGCCTGGTCTATACTACATTAGCTCAATTTGTTGTTGTTGTTGTTGTTAATTACTGATCTGGGCTGGAGTTGAATTACTGACCTAGAGATGAAAGACTCCATATTAATCCCTCAGGCTATCGAGTTCTCTCTCTTCATTCATTATAACCCCAGCATTTTACATATTGTAAGTAGGGCTTCCCACAGTTCAATAAATTTGAAAGACTCTAGGTCAGATACTCACTAATTGTGGTTTTCTGTCTGGAACCCATAGTGTAATTGGAAATCTACTTAATGTGGTGGTTACTATTAAAGTCAGGACACTTGATCACTTCACACTTGTTATATAATTGTTACAATTCTAAACTATGCATGCAATACCCTTTAAAAACTCCTATTTAATTTATTTAATTAAAGTTTAATTTGAATTTGTAACAGTTTCCCCCTGAAGCAAAATCTACAATTTAAATTTGCAAGTATTCTAAAATAAAAAGGTTCTGGTTTTTAGTTATTTGACATTGGGGAAAAATATACTTACATTATATACGAGAGCTTGATCATGCTTTTCACACTGTTTAGGAAATACAAAAATTAAGCAAGCAAAGATTCTGTTCAAAGCAGTTATTTCAGCAACAATACTGAATGTTGGAATATATTAGTTCTGTGTTCAAGCAAGGTCTAGAGAGGAAACATTGTCTGATGGTGCTATACACGATTGGGGAATCAGGAGTTTGGGGTCCTTTTTTCTGGCTCTATCACCAACTTGCTTTTGGTAATACACTTAACTGCACTTTCCTCAGGATCCATAAAATGGCTTAATTAATATTGGTAATACACTTTGAGATCCTTAATGTTTTTAGTGGGAGCTGCTGGGTGCTGAGTATTTTTTAAAATCTGGTTGTTTCACTTAGGTCCCTAAAAAGGAGCTGAGTGCTTTTGAAAATCTGGCCCAAAATTGAGATTTAATAGATTCTGTTTAGCTTGAACAAAGTAGTATACAATATTACAAGATGCTAGGTATGTGAATCAAACTATATAGAAAAAGCTATGTGATGTTAAATTGCACTATTTGAGAAACAGTGTGTGATCATATAATTCATTACTATATTGCACAACAGAGTTAAAATTGCTATCATCACCATATTGGAAAGCTCTATCCCACACAATTTATGAGATCTGAATAAGAGAGACCCTCTGTTTCAAATCTTAAGAGTTGCACAAGTTTTTTCTTACAAGATGTGATGAATTGTGTATCTAAAATATGAACCCTGTAAATAAAGCTTTTTACAAAATTGAAAAAAAAAAAGTAAAAGGGGCATAAAATTAACTAACGTGCAAGGTTCATGTCACTTCATGTAGAAAACTCCTTTCAGTGAGCATATACAGTTTTTCATGTCAGACAACATAGAAAACACATTCCTTGAAGCAAGGGATCACATGGAAATGAGGAATGGCTTCTGTGAATGTACTTTCATCTCCTGCTGGTTCAGAGGCTAAGGGGTGTCCTCATATATTGAACTTTTCTTCTCATGCCCCCCAAACTTTTCCTTTCAGGCTCCTCCCTTACCAGTAATAGAATGTGCCTGTGCCCCCTGGGCTGGGAGCGAGGTCTAGAGGCTGAGAGCGGCTGGGAGCAGGGCCGCAGCCAGGGCCAGGAACAGGGCCATTGCCGCAGCTGCAGTTGGGGGCTGAGCCGGAGCTGAGAGGGGGCACAGTAAGGCTGGGTGGCCCTCTCTGCCTCCTCATGGGGGCTGTCCCGGGCCCTGCCGATCCCCTGGACATTCCTATGCAGCCCCCTAGGGGGGACACCCCACAGTTTGGGGATCACTGAACTAGGAACTTTTACATGGTGGTATGTTGCTCATATTGTAACACTGCCAGGAAAAGTATTTTATGTATTTTATTGTGGTTAATTTTCTCTGTTTTTGAACCAGTGATAATATGATTTTATCTTCACAGACTTTCCTTGATATAATTTCTTTTACATTTTAGAATAATAAGGCAGTTTTGATTGGTTAGCATTAACATGATTTGTTTTTTTACACCACAAAATGTTCTTTATTGACTTATTGATATAATTTCATTTAGTTTTGATATAGCATCATGCCAAAATACTTCTAACTGTTCTATGATCTTATTATTTATACATAGCAATGTTCTTCCCCCGTTGAGTTACATTTCCATTTCAATTTGACATTGTGTAGTTTTCCCTGTAGACTTCCATGAACATGACGATGAGAACATCCTGTGATAAGTTCCTTTCAAGTGAGCAATTAATTGTGAACAAAAAAAGCAATGAAAAATAGTTGCTATGTAAGCTTAGCAACTAGTTAAATATCTCTGCACCGCTTCAAAAACTTATTTTTGTGAAAAAATGGTTTTACTTCCAGAGTAGTTTTTTTTAAAAATGAGGCTTAGTTTACTCTCCTTTAATTGAAAAATATGTGAAATAATGTCCAAATTTCCCCCCGTCCCCCCAGTATTTTCATTTAGGAGCAAATCTTTTACAGATCTGCTCCCTCATAAGAGCATGGGAAATGTATGTACATAACTTTCATTAATGTACTGGGAATGATCTGAGACTGAACTCTTGGATAGCCAAGGGAAGATCCTCAGCTGGTGTAAATTGCCATAGCTCTAGTGAAGTCAATGGAGCTGACAATGTACAACAGCTAAGAATCAATTTCCCTCTCCCGACAATATTATTTGAGCACTAGGAAATCAATGGGCCTGATTTATAGGAAAAAGTGAGAGATTTGACTGGGGGAGGACTTCACAATTGGACCTCCTGGGAGTTTTGGGTGTGCAAGGAAATTAGCATCAGGCCTATAGGGAAAATCACCCTGTGCAGAGTTCTATGCACCACTTCACATATGACCTGACTGAGATATTTATGACTAGAAATCATGGTTTTGAACACTATATCTTATCATCTTGTGTAACAAGGAACAATACTGGTACTGCTGTAGTAAAATTTCTTACTATCTAATAATGGTTCTGTTATTTTTATGTTAGAAATTAATCTGAAATGTATTCAGGGCTTAGGGTTAGGGTTAGGGAAACCGAAATGCACATTTGAAGGCAGAATTTGATTTTTCAAAAACGTATTTTATATTACTAGGGCTGTCAATTAATCACAGGTAACTCACATGATTAACTAAAAAAATTAATCGTGATTATAAAAGTTAATTGTGATTAATGACAGTTTTAATTGCACTGTTAAATAATAGAATATCAATTGAAATTTATTAACTATTTATGGATGTTTTTCTACATTATTAAATATATTGATTTCAGTTACAACACAGTATACAAAGTGTACAGTGCTCGATTTATAGCGAGAGGGAGAGATTATGAATCTGCCCTATAACCTTAACTAACAGTCACTTGGCTTTTAGCTCATGTAGTAAAGGCTCATGCACTAAACTGCAGAGGTCCGAGGTTCAATCCCACCGACCGATGACCATGGTCTGTTGGCGTTACACAAATATTTGTAATAAAAAATAAATATAAAGTGAGCACTGCACTTTGTATTCTGTGTTGAAATTGATATATTTGAAAATGTAGAAATTACCCCAAACTATTTAAATACATGGTATTCTATTATTATTTAACAGGGCAATTATTCATGTGATTAATCATGCAATTAATCACAATTAATTTTTTTAATCGCTTGACAGCCCTGTATATTACATAAAAACATAAGAATTGTGGTAAGAAAGCAGATCATTGTCTATTTAGTCTGGTATCCTGTCTCCATGTGTGGCTAATATTAGATGCTTCAGAAGAAGCCTATTTTATAATGATACACCTAAAGGAGGAGTTTCTTCCTAACTCCTGGCGGCTGCTGTTTGTTGGCTTATAGTCTGAATCATGAAGTTTTATCCCTTAACAATTTTCATTCTAATTTCAGACATTCATTTTATCCATGTATTGTAATCTTCTTATCCTTTTCAAAATCCTGTTATGGTCTTTTTTAATATTAATTTGTGATGGTGAATTTTCCATTTAATTATGAGTTAACTTGGTAATATTCTGGACTACGTTACTTTGTGGTGCAAGTGAAGTTATTTCCTGTACCAACTCCTAGTTAAGACTCAGTTAAGAGTAGCTGTTCCTTTTGTGGTCTCCAAAATTAGCTGCCATTTGTGTTGTTATTATTCATGTGTTTTGTACTTTGATTACGATAAAGTTTTTGTTCAAAGCTTTGACTTCCGTTCTTTTGATAAGATTTCAACTTATAGGACATGATTCTGGGAATTTCAACAAAGTCAGTGGGAGTAATGCACATAGAGTTCTTGCAGGATCAAACCTGGTGTCTCCTTTTTATCCATGTCAGAATAATTTATTTTTAGCAATACACAGACCTCAGAAATTGGCTTCAGTTTTTGTTGTGTACTGGACTGGCTAAGAAGAGATTCAAATGAAAAGTGGCAAGACCATCAACAAGATCAATGAATGCTTTGGAAATTGTTGTTACTAACTGCCACCGTTAACCTTCCTTGGTATACTTTCCTAACAAGGAAAATAGGCTGGTGGCTATAAAGGTAGATTAAGGGTGACATAAAATTGAGATAAAGATCATTAGTTGATCTTTTAATTTACTAGTTTGATCAATATATTGAATGATATTCAGTAATAATGACTAAAAAAAAAGATTGTACCTAAATCCTATCAAGATTGATGTGTTGCCTGTCAATCCACATTATAACCTGAATGAAGTGAGCTCCCTAGATTTGCATTGTAGTGGGTTAATACTTTTATGTCAGCAGTAGTCATAGGATTTTAATTTTGCATTTGCTTTTCTAGTGTATTCAGTGTGTAGGAAACAAATAAATAACCTTCCTTGCATCAAGCAAGTAAGCAGGATTTTTTTTTAAGAAAATGACAAAATGTTTCATTTGACACTTTTAAAATGAAATGTTTCAGCTTTTTTATTTGAAATAACTTTTCATTTTGAATTGTATATTAATTTGATTATTTTTAAAGGTAAAAATCTTCACCAAAATGCAACATTTCATTTGACCTGAAATGAATTTTTATTGTATTTTTTTGCTTGGCTGAAAATTGGTTGTTTTGAGTTGACGGAAAACATTTTTTATTTCTTGGTTCAACCACCAAACCAGCTCTAGTTAGTATAGACTGTCAGAGGAGACAAACCCTTTCTGAGCCCATGGAAATTTTATTTTTATTTTTTTCTTGTTTTCTTTAAAAGAAAAATAATTTTGTTTCAAAATAGTTGTTTTCTGTTTGGGTCTAGGAAAACATAACACCATACCAATTTAGCTCTTGAGTTTCTGAGATCTCATACACTAAGCAGGTTTGGACCTGCAAAAAAAACCTCCAAGGAAAATATCAGTGTTGTAACAAGTGATGCTGGTAATTCAAGTATTTCAAAATAGTACTGTTTTCTTAGTCAGTACTAATCTAATGCCTCTGCATGGTGTTCAATTTCACTGGATTGCAGTGGGTGCCATTTTTCATATAAAATGTAAAGCGAAGATCCTGACCGCTTGTGATCTTTAAAAATCTCATGTAACTTTTTGTAAGGGAAGAAGTGACAGCTGAATTTCACATTCTTCTGTAGTCTATGTAACAATAAGGTGCTTAAAAAAGATGTTTTGGCATAGTAGCTGAAGAAGAGCGGACTGAAAATTCCATTGAAATATATTGGCTCTGTCATGTGTACCTCCTCAAGGCAAAGTCATTTAGGCCGCCTTAGCGATAGATGGATAAGACAGTCTTCTCTATGTGGCCTGAAGTGTCTGATAATATTGCTCTATACTATTTAAAGGCTGTCTCCTTCCTTTCAGAGGTTGTTGCATTTCAGAGTGATGGCCAAAATGGTCCCCATTTTATTCAACAAGGTGAACTTCAATGTGAATGTAAAGGCATGTACGTCAGAAGAAATTGCACAGCTACAAGATGGGGGTTCAATGACTATAAGGAGGGCACTGAGTATGAGAAAGATATAGGTCAGATAGCAAACTACATATGAACTTCAGTATGTGATGCCTTTGTAAAAAAATGCTAATGCAGTACTTAAATGTATGTAAGAGACCACATGTCAAATTAGGTAATAATGGCACACTACATAGTCCAAGTGCAGTCACACCTTGAATATTGTGTTAATTTCTGACATCTACAGTTTTAAAAGAACAGAGAAAAACCTGAAGAAAATACAAAGAAAGGGAACAAAAATTATAGAAACATTAACAAATAAGACAAAAGTGGAGACCAAGGGAGCTAAATCAATATAGTCTAGAAAAGACTCAAGGACACTTCAGGATTATAAAACGCTACATAAATGAAAGAAGAGACTTATTCATTTTCTAAAGATGGTAGAACAAGCAATAGCCTGAAGCTAAGAAATAAAAAGTTTAGTTTAGTTACTAGAAACACACACTTAACGGTATTTGAGCTGTAAAATGGACTACTAAGTAATGGTCGTAGTATATTAATGCAGTGATTATAAGTTAGGAAGAGGCATTAATTGGCATATGTTAGTGATATAGGGCCTGATCCAGTACTTCATTAAATGTTGTGTCAGACCCATACTCCTGCAAAAAGCATTGTGTCAGAGTGGCTAGACCACCTGTTCTCCTCCCCTCCCCCATTCTACTCTGTAATTATGTAAAGAATTTATGGCTTTGTAATTATTTTATTTATTACATCTCCAGATCTTCAGCTCTAAGGCCTGAAGTCAGAAAAAAACATCCTTATTCAGAACAGCACTTAGCACATATTTCAGTCCCACATGCTTAAAATTAAATATATGCTTAAGTTCTTCCCTGATTTGGGCCTAAGTTTTTCTCTATTTTCAAGTCCCACCTTTGTTCTGATTACCAGTCATGTGCACACAATACGTCAGATTTTCAAAAATGCTCAGCATTGATCTCCCAGTGTTTTTTAATTAATACAGATACTTTTTTCATTTTTTCAACTATTCCTTTTAACCTTGGTCATGAACAATCCTGTAAAGCAATCTATAATACCATTTTATGGTAAAGTATCAGAGGGGTAGCCGTGTTAGTCTGGATCTGTAAAAGCAGCAAAGAATCCTGTGGCACCTTATAGACTAACAGACGTTTTGCAGCATGAGCTTTCGTGGGTGAATACCCACTTCTTCGGATGCAAGAACCATTTTACGGTAAGGTTTTTATAGATATAATTCAGAGAAATGGTCACAATAAAATCTGAAGCCACATGAAGCTCATACCATTAGGGATTTCATTCAACAGTAGCTAAAGATTCCAAATGGTTTTGAAGGTGCTTCCCACTGAAGGCACATTGCAGTAATCCAGTGAAGAGTTAACAAAAGCATGGATGGCTCTTCCAGCCAAGAGAAGAAGTTTAAACCTTTTGGCCAAATATAAATGGAAAAGCCTCTGTTGGGAGACTCTAAATATGTTTTGCTGCAGGGCTATTGTTACCAGTTATGGATTTTTTGTTTACTGGAGCTAATTTGTAATTGCATATTTAATATATTGTCAGACCACCTGTATATCTAAATCATAATGAATCAATGACATATGCACTGCTGGTCACTGCTTCTGCTGGGATCCCCAAATAACTAAGGATAAAACAGGAAAGCTGCATTGCGAATGTGAGTAGGGGTTCGGCTACACGGAGACCCTCCAGAAAGTTAAGATGAATTAACTAAGACATTGTCTACATTGCTAAAAGAGAGATATTAGTTACCTCAGGTTAACTAACACACAGGAGCTATCCCAAGGTAAAAATACAATGAAGAACAGTCACTTTAGTTTTGCCATGAGGTAAACTAGGCAGAGTCAACCACAGGCGGGGTTGTAGTGCTGATCTTGCTGAGATTACCTTATGACAAAACTGAAGTGCCTTCTCTTCACTGTATTTTGATCTTGGGATAGTTCACATACATTAATTAAAGCTGAGGTAAAAAATGCAACTTTTCTAGCAGTGAAGAGAGGGCCTAAATGTGTGAAGTTAAAGCACATAAGTTTAAACATACTATCCCCCTCTGTGGACTCTCTCATTCAGAATTCAAGTGGCCTTAATTCATTGCAGCTTAATCCCACTTGGAGTTTGCTACAGCAAACTAAGGTCACTTTACTCCTGAATAGGAGCGTCCATGAATGAGCTTAATATGTTTTAATTTATGCACATCGCAGTTTTAGTTAATTCATCTTAACTTTCCTGAGTCTCTCTATCTAGACAAACCCTAACAAAAGATGGGCAAACTCCCTTTTTGAGGGAGCCATTATCACCTCTATTAATTACTCACCAACCTACCAGCATAAACTTAGACTTGAAAGTTATATTGTCATAGTTACTTCGGTTAAGGGTGTGGAAAAAACACATCCTGAGCAATGTAACTATGCAGATATAACCCCTAGTATAGGCACAGCTATGTTGACACAAGAGTTCTTCCATCAACATAACTAGTGTCATTCAGGGTGATGGTGTTCCTACACCAACAGAAAAATTCCTTCTGTTGGTGGAGGCTGCAGCTAGATTAGAGGGTTATGCTGGCATAGGCATGCTGATATAGCTATGCCAGGGTAGTCTCCATAGTGTAGACATACCTTCAGTTTTCTTGGTATTGAGTTTCATCTAATCCATCCCTGGATCACCGTAGCCCGGTGCTATGATTATTCATATTAAAATATTATTTAACAAGTAATGGATTCACTTCTTTAATTCCTGTGCACTGAGAATAAAATAACCTTTTAATTCTTATGTCCCCTCACTTCACACACGCTCTTCAGTAGCTTAATTATATAGCTGGGGGCTTGTTGAGGGTTTTTTTTTTAACTGCTCATGGATGTAATTGAAATAGGAAATTCCTTTTGCAAGAATAAAATGCTTCCTTCTAGAAAACCAAAACAAATTAATGAGTATAAAAGAACATTGGTCCCTACCAAAGGTCGATAACCTAGTCACTAGATCATAGAGAATGGAGAATGGATATAGGGGTTACAAATAAAGCAGTGTAGAAACCACTCTTTGTGACATTACTAAATAAAAACGCTAAACACTCAGTGAGGCAGTAAAGTGGCAATTTCTAATGATTTGGGATTTTTATTGTTGTTTCTTTTCTTTATTTTATAGGACAGTTTTAATAAAAATAGATACCAATTAAGTAAATAATGGAAGCACTCAATTGTGCTCACAGAGAGTTTATGGGTCTTGACATATGCAAAGAGGAATAACTCTTTAGAATGGTTTCCTCTTGGGAGGGAAGCCATAAATAGAGGAATTTTGAGCGACAGAGAGTCTAGACCAAAACACCAGTCTTTGAAATAATTGTTGAACCTGGCGAGTAAATGCATTAATGCTTTGAGGAGAAGCTCTCATTATCACCTGGCCCTGCCACCACTAGCAACTGTTCGGTGGTGGAAAATTTAAAAAGATTTTATTTATTTTTGTATTTTATTTAGATTTTGTATAAAAATAAACAAAATTGTGCCAGTTAGAAGAAAAGAAACATGCTCATAGTTCAATCTCTATTGTCCAATCTGTTTTTTTTCTGTTGGTTTTGTTAAAACTGGTGAGTGTCTGTTCAGTTCCTGCAGCTGGAATTTAGGTGGAAGGGGATCTTGTTAGTCTGTTTGCTAGACTGGGGGATCAGAGAGAGAAGTAATTATGCTGGGGTTTATATGTGTGAAAATGAACACCATACTCATATATAAGACTCCTCTCTGTAGTCTGTTGTACTTTTACCTGAATATTTATCAATAATTTATTTACAAAGCCTTGCCCTGCATTTCTTGTACCTAAGAAACTCCCATTAATGGGCCAAATTGTCTCTTGCTATAAATGCCTGGAGCTCCATTGATTTCAGAGGAATTTGGCCCAATTTCAAAGTATGTCATCATAATGCCACCCAAAAAAAATAGCTTTACAGAGAGGGCACTGTGTACAAAGTACCACAGATGGTTAGTTTGTGAGATCTCTTCTAGAGAGGATCCTTGTTTGGTGCCTGGATGTGTGAATATTCAGTTCTAAGGAACCAAATAGTGAACTGTCTTCTGTGTTTTAAGTGAAGGGGAGAAGGGTTAATTTTAGCACTAATGGAATTGAGTTGGATATCATTAGCTAGAATCATGCACTTTTATGCATGTAACTCTCTGAAGGCTGAGAGAGACAATGTGGGTGAGGTAATATTTTTTTGATTGGACAAACCACTGTTGATGAGAGACAAACTTTCAAGCTTACACAGAGCACTTCTTCAGGTGTGGGAAATGTACTCAGTGTCACAGCTAAACACAAGGTGGAACAGAGTGTTTAGCATAGGTAGTCAACGCATATTTCAACAGACCATTCAAGGTGAAGTCTCCGGTTAACACCCCTCCAGTCATAGGAGGGAAAGGAAGGGGAGAGGCTGCTGGAGGGATGTTGTTAGTGAGTTGTAGGTTGTTGTTGTGACGGATTAGATCACAGAAACCCCCTTGGGAGCTGCCACGTGATATGCCAAGACTACCTCTGCTCCTGCTTTCCCTGCCAGCTCGGGACCCCAGCACCCCGTCTTGCTGAGCCAGACATGCCTGTCTGCTCCAACACAGACCCAGGATCTGAATTACTTGCCCTGAAGCTGCAGACTTAATTGAAAGCAGCTTACAGAAGTGTTCTTGTCTTTAACACTCAGATGCTCAAATCCCAATGGGGTCTAAACCCAAATAAATCCGTTTTACCCTGTATAAAGCTTATACAAGGTAAACTCATGAATTGTTTGCCCTCTATAACACTGATAGAGAGGTATGCACAGCTGTTTGCCCCCCCCACCCCCCGGTATTAATACATACTCTGGGTTAATTAATAAGTAAAAAGTGATTTTATTAAATACAGAAAGTAGGATTTAAGTGTTTACAAGTAGTGATAGACAGAACAAAGTGAATTACCAAGCAAAATAAAATAAAACATGCAAATCTAAGCCTAATACAGTAATACAATTGAGTACAGATAAAATCTAACCCTGAGAGATGTTTCAATAACTTTCTTTCACAGACTGGACACCTTCCTAGTCTGGGCACAGTCATTTCCCCTGGTACAGCCCTTGTTCCAGCTCAGGTGGTAGCTAGGGGATTTCTCATGATGGCTGCCCTTTCTTGTCCCCCTCCCACCATTTCTATATCTTTTGCATAAGGCGGGAATCCTTTGTCCCTCTCTGGGTTCCCACCCCCTCCTTCTCAATGGAAAGACACCTGGTTAAAGATGGATTCCAGTTCAGGTGACATGATCACATGTCACTGTAAGACTTCATTACCCACTCGCCAGCACACATAGGCTTACAGGTAAAACAGAGCCATCTGCAGTCAATTGTCCTGGTTAATGGGAGTCATCAAGATTTCAAACCACCATTAATGGCCCACACTTTGCATAATTACAATAGGCCCTTAGAGTTAAATTCATATTTCTAGTTTCAGATACAAGAGTGGTACATTTATACAAATAGGATGATCACATTCAGTAGATTATAAGCTTTATAATGATACCTTACAAGAGACCTTTTGCATGAAGCACATTCCAGTTACATTAGCATATTTTCATACAATCATATAGAGTGCAACGTCACAGTTGTAATAAAACATAAATCTGGTGTCGCTACTCAGCCATAATTTTTAATGTCTAGCAAAGTTACAAAGTTAAGTTCTGAAGCTCATCTTTTGAAAGTGTTGTGCAGATTTCCTGTGAGGATGACGACTGAGAGGTCAGATACAGAATGATCGCTTTGTGAAAAGTGTGCATCCAGAGGTGATATGGTGTTTTTGTCTTTTATTGTTTTCCTGTTTGAGTTCATTTGAGAGTGTAGTTATTGTCTGGTTTCACCCACATAGTTGTTATGGAGGCATTTAATGCACTTGATGTATTCCACATGTTGTGACAGGCATGTGTAGGGATTTGTGGATCTTGAAGGGGTGTTGATCATTGTGGCAGTGGGGATTTGTCTGAAGGTTTTGCATCTGTTTTTCTGGCAGGATCTGGTGCTGCTTTGAGTTGTGTCCTGGTCTGTGGAGAACTTGCTTCTGATGATGAGGTTAGGATGTTGTTTGAAAGCCAGAAGAAGGGGTTCAGGAAAGATTTCTTTCAGAATGTGGTCTACATTGAATATTGTTGTAGTAGTTTGATGACACCCCATGTGGATTCTAGTGTGGGGTTATAGGTGGCAACTAGGGGTGTGTGGTCAGAGGAGAATGATGGGCTATATCAACCTTTTCCCTGTACCAGCGAGGGTTAACTATTCCCTGTGGGCCTACCCACCTAACCCCTGCTGGGCGTGCTGCAGCTGGAGACAGGGTATAAAAGGAAGCAGCTCAGCTCAGTCTGGGTTGACTGAGTAGGAGAGTGGTGGGAAGCCGCCAGAGCTTCAAACAGAGGAGGCCAAACCCGCCGAATCTACTACCGGATCCCAGGTGACCAGAGAGATAGAGGGAAGTTTGTGGCTGCTGCCGTGAGAGGAACCACCGGAGCTGAAATCCCAGGTAGATAGCAGCCCAGGGACCGCATTTAATGAAATAGGAATTGGAACCGGAAATCGGGACCACTTGTTCTACAGGTCGGGACCTGGTGGAGTAGGGTGGGCCTGGGTCCTCCTACTTCTTCCTGCATCCACTGCAGGGAGCAGTGGCTACCCAAGGGATTAGACGGAATGGCCCAGTATTGGGAATATTAGGCGCTGCTATCTGAAATGATAGACAATGGGCGGCACAGCCCAGCTTTACAGACTCTGGCCACTAGGCAACACTGCCCTGAGGACAAGGGCCACTTTACTGACTCCAGATACTAGGCCTCTCAGCCATGAGGACAACTGCTGCTTTATAGACTGCAGCCAATAGGCCTCACTGCCAAGAGGACAAGGGCTGCTTTACTGATGCTGGCCGCCAAGGCCTCACGGCCCTGCAAACAAGAGTGAGTTTCCCCTCCTTTGTCCCCCTTTGGTCTACTACCCCATGACATGGAGGTTTTATTTCTGTATTGAAGCAGTTTTTCACAGGATATTTGGGTGACCTGTTCCATGATGTGATCTACTTCTCTGGTGGAGTGTCCTTGTTTGGCGAAGGCGGTTTGGAATATGTTAAGGTGTATATCCCGGACTTTCTCTGTGGAGCATATTCTGTGGTATCTGTGTGCCTGGCTGTAGATAACAGATTTATTTCTTGGTGTGTTTGGGGTGGTTACTGGATCTTTGAGGGTAGTTGTGGTGATCCGTGGGTTTCTTGTATTTAATTGTTTATAGGGTTCCATTGTTGAAGCTGATTGTGGTGTCCAGGAAGTTGATGCTAGAGTGACAGTGTTCCAGTATCAGAGAGGTAGCCGTGTTAGTCTGGTTCTGTAAAAGCAGCAAAGAATCCGGTGGCACCTTATAGACTAACAGACGTTTTACAGCATGAGCTTTCGTGGGTGAATGCCCACTTCGTTGGATGCAAGAGTGGCAATTTCCAGGGGCAGGTAAATATAAGCAAGCAAGAAGCAAGCTAGAGATGACAAGGTTAGATCAATCAGGGAGGATGAGGCCCTGTTCTAGCAGTTGAGGTGTGAAAACCAAGGGAGGAGAAACTGGTTCTGTAGTTGGCAAGCCATTCACAGTCTTCGTTTAATCCTAAACTGATGGTGTCAAATTTGCAAATGAACTGAAGCTCAGCAGTTTCTCTTAGAAGTCTGGTCCTAAAGTTTTTTTGCTGCAGGATGGCCACCTTAAGACCTGCTATTGTGTGGCCAGGGAGGTTGAAGTGTTCTCCTACAGGTTTTTGTATACTGCCATTCCTAATATCTGATTTGTGTCCATTTATCCTTTTCCTTAGAGACTGTCCAGTTTGGCCGATGTACATAGCAGAAGGGCATTGCTGGCATATGATGGCATATATTACATTGGTGGATGTGCAGGTGAATGAACTGGTGATGGTGTGGCTGATCTGGTTAGGTCCTGTGATGGTGTCGCTGGTGTAGATATGTGGGCAGAGTTGGCATCGAGGTTTGTTGCATGGATTGGTTCCTGAGCTAGAGTTACTATGGTGCGGTGTGCAGTTGCTGGTGAGAATATGCTTTAGGTTGGCAGGTTGTCTGTGGGCGAGGACTGGCCTGCTACCCAAGGCCTGTGAAAGTGTGGGATCATTGTCCAGGATGGGTTGTAGATCCCTGATGATGCGTTGGAGGGGCTTTAGCTGGGGACTGTATGTGATGGCCAGTGGAGCCCTGTTGGTTTCTTTCTTGGGTTTGTCTTGCAGTAGGAGGCTTCTGGGTACACGTCTGGCTCTGCTGATCTGTTTCCTTATTTCCTCGTGTGGGTACTGTAGTCTTGAGAATGCTTGGTGGAGATTTTCTAGGTGTTGGTCTCTGTCTGTGGGGTTAGAGCAGATACGGTTGTACCTCAGTGCTTGGCTGTAGACAATGGATCTTGTGGTGTGTCCGGGATGGAAGCTGGAGGCATGAAGGTAGGCATAGCGGTCGGTAGGTTTTCGGTATAGGGTGGTGTTAATGTGACCATCACTTATTAGCACCGTGGTGTCTAGGAAGTGGACCTCCCGTGTAGATTGGTCCAGGCTGAGGTTGATGGAGGGGTGGAAGCTGTTGAAATCATGGTGGAATTTTTCCAGAGTGTCTTTCCCATGGGTCCAGATGATGAAGATGTCATCAATGTAGCGTAGGTAGAGAAGGGGCGTGAGTGGACGGGAGCTGAGGAAGTGTTGTTCCAGGTCGGCCATAAAAATATTGGCATATTGTGGGGCCATGCGGGTGCCCATAGCGGTGCCACTGATCTGGAGATATATATTGTCATCAAATTTGAAATAGTTGTGTGTGAGGATAAAGGCACAGAGCTCAGCAACCAGTTGTGCTGTGGCATCATCAGGGATACTGTTCCTGACAGCTTGTATTCCATCAGTGTGTGGGATGTTTGTGTAGAGAGCCTCTACATCCATGGTGGCTAGGATGGTGTTTTCTGGAAGGTCACCAATGCATTGTAGTTTCCTCAGGAAATCAGTAGTGTCACGGAGATAGCTGGGAATGCTGGTGGCGTAGAGTCTGAGCAGAGAGTCCACATATCCAGACAGTCCTTCAGTGAGAGTTCCAATGCCCGAGATGATGGGGCGTCCAGGATTTCTGGGTTTGTGGATCTTGGGTAGTAGATAGAATAACCCTGGTCGGGGCTCTAAGGGTATGTTGATTTGTTCTGGTGTTAGTGTTCCAGTGACAGTTTAATGAATGGGTGGTGGTTGTTGAACTTGTGGTAGAAATCTATGAGGGAGTTTAAGTCACCTGTCCAGAGGATAAAAATATCATCGATACATCTCAGGTATACCGGTTTTGTGATGCATTTGTCCAGAAATTCCCCTATAGAGATGACTTCTAAATACTTCCCTGCTTCTTCCAGAAACATATTTGCTTAGGTGAAAAATCTCATTTCACTTGTAACTAGAATATATGTGACTATATTAATGCATTGTACTTACGTTTATGCCACAAGTACCCCCTAAAATGAAATATGTGTTGTGGCACATGTAATCATTTATCTGTTGCATTCTTTGGTTGGTATATTATTATTATTAATAATTATTATAATAATAATTAATCATTTACAACAGTTCCAGGATATATTTTGGACTGTGTTTCTCTTTTGTCATATTGTTGATAATTTTATTTTGAACATACTTGAAGACCTTCAGACATGAAAACCTCACCTTCCTTTTCCAGAGCATTACTTGCACTTGAATGATGGTGATTGTTGACTACTAAAGTCCTGTGGCAGGGGTCATTGGAGCAGGAGGTCCACTGGATATAGTATCTTGTAGAGTGGAAGCAGTTTTTGCTATTAGGCATCTATGAGGCCCTCTAACTCGGGTAGGCAACCTATGGCATGCGTGCCGAAGGCGGCACGCAAGCTGATTTTCAGTGGCACTCACACTGCCCGGGCCCTGGCCACCGGTCCAGGTGGGGGCTCTGCATTTTAATTTAATTCTAAATTAAGCTTCCTAAACATTTTAAAAACCTTATTTACTTTACATACAACAATAGTTCAGTTATATATTATAGACTTATAGAAAGAGACCTTCTAAAAATGTTAAAATGTATTACTGGCATGCGAAACCTTAAATTAGAGTGAATAAATGAAGACTCAGCACACAACTTCTGAAAGGTTGCCGACCCCTGCTCTAACTGAAACTGGTGAAGCAGCTGGACAAAGGTCCAGGTCAAATACAAAGGAGTCAAAGCTAGAGTCTGCTTTTCCATTTTGAAGAGAGAAGCTATGGGGCAAAGGGGCGTGAGAAAGAGACCCAGAGACACAAGCCAATCCAGAGAAACCCAAAGGAAGTAGGACTTCTCCATACAGTCAGTCTAGCAGGCATCAGATGAAAAAAATCACTGAGGAGAAGATCTGGTAACTTTAATTTGGGTGAGGGAAAAAAAGTTACCTTCAGCCTCCTGAGGTAAATATGAGGGACAAGGTAATTACCGACAAACGACAAATAGTATATTTATTTCCTAGTTTATATATGATGTATTGTTTCTTTCTGAGAACATATCATGCTACTAAATAAACTGGAGTTTTTGAAGGTACCATTCAAAGGAAGTTTCTTTGCAGAGTTGCTGGCTCACACTATGTCGCAGTATCACCCTTTGTGAGTTGCATTAATACCCTGAGGCCTTTTGATTCAGGATTTTCAGAGGATTGTGCTGAATGTCAGAGTTATCAAAACAAAGGAAATATTTATTTTTTTCACTCTCCGTAAAACCCGTAAATAGGGAAAAACACTCAGGTAGGAATATATGTACCACTTTGCCTCTCATTTTCACAGGCTTTCACACAAACAAGCTGTGAAAAGTCATCAGCAGCAGTATAATTTATTTTTTAAGAAAGTCCTTCATTGTTCAGAATATATTTTTTCCTTCAGATTTTTTAAAAAATCTGAATATTGAAAAAAAAAATTTCTTAGCCAGGAACAAGTCTTAACACCAAACACTGGTGAATAGCTGTGCTTTTTTTTTTTAAGTTCATAATTGAGCTGGTGGTCTCACAGGTTTTTTAGTCAATTAATTGGTACAAAATTGCTTCGCATTAGGTTTCTGTAGGAGGGAAAGGGGTGTGTGCCATATTCTACATATTCACATTTTAAATTTTCATTCTGCTGAGGCATGTTTCTGAGATTATTTTGGTGTTGGGGGATTTGAGCTAGGGTAGTATGAGTAACCCTCAAGATGTGCCCAAACTTTCCCAAAAATCAAGCATGTCCTGATCCCAGCTTTTTTTCAGGTCCATCTCTAGTTAAAAACATTTTTTAAATGACCAGGTCATTACTATTTCCTTATTTTAATATATGGTCAGAATGAAGAGGTATAGTTATAATAAATTTGATAGGATTTCCACTGTAATTATACATTAGTTAACTGCCCTGTTGAAGTGTTACCATTTTATTTCTGTATCTTTCAAAGCTGCAGTGTCACATATTACTGCATTCATGATCACTGGCAAAGATGTAAAGGTTGGTGCTTAACAGTTCAATATTTTTGTATTTATTACAGATAGAACGGTTTTATTTTTCATAGGTTAACTGACATTTTGAGTTCTCTTTTCATAGAAGTTCTTAATAGGAAGAGTCCACTTTACTTTTTTCTTAAGTTCTAATAAAAAACAGGGTACTACTTGGAAACCAGTAGTATCTAAGGGTGTAAAAAACTAAGTGTTGCTGCTAGCCTACGTGAATGGTAGATTTTGTGAAGTAACTCAGATTTTGTGTAGTGGAGAAATTTTCTCCAATGACATATTGGCATAGACCTGAGTGGGAGGATTAATTTTCCTCTGGAGCACTTAACAGAAATCCTTTCGTGCTCTTAATAATAATACCTAGGTCTCTTATAGTACTTTTAAACTTTGAATCTGAAAGTGCTTTACAAAGGAGGGCAATATCATTATCCCCATTTTACAGATGAGAAAACTGAGAAACAGGGAGGGAAGTGATGTCCCAAAGTTACCATGCAGGCCAGTGGCATAGGGTATGTCTACACTGCTATAAAAACCCAGTGACACCCAGTGTTAGAGCCTGGGTCAGTTGACTCAGGCTCACACGGCTTGGGCTGCAGGGATAAAAATAGCAGTATAGGTGCTTAGACTTAGGCTGGAGCCCAGCTTCTGAGACCCTCTCCACTCATAGGGTCTCAGAGCCTAGGCTCCAGTCAGAGCCCGTACATCTGCCCTGTAGTTTTATAGCCCTGCTGCCCAAGCCCTGCGAGCCCAAGTTGGCTGACTTGGGGTACCCACGGGCATACCCAATGGAAATAGATTCCAGCTTTCTGGAGTCCCAGTCCAGAGCCCTATCCACTATTAGCATCATGTTGGCATATCCCAGAAAATCAGTTGGTAGACCTCAGTCCTTCCCATCTTCTTCTAAGTTTCTGTATAATTAATAATAGACCTTTTGAAGGGTGTCATATGAAGGTTTTTACTACATTCAGGCCAGATCACCACTTCCTGGGGGGAAAGCAGGCAGAAAGGGAGGAAATGCTGCAATGTGCCAAATTGTATGCCCATTTCACACTAGTCTCCAATAAAATGTTGAAATACAAATGCAGTTCTCAGCACAGTAAAGCCTTGTTATAGTAGAAAAATTTTACAAAAAAATTCCTGTAGTTGATAACAGCAGTTAAGCTTCACCAGCCCTAGCAGTACTGAGAACAATTGCATATACAGTTCTCTGGATTTGGCAGCCTTTCAGCACTCTGTCAGCCTGAATTGCGTTGAGCAGGGTTAATTGACACAATGCTGAAAATGGCTGCCAGAGCTACACTCAGGCTCCCAATGGTGCTAGGATTGGTACTGCTGGGAACTCAAGGAAGAGATCTGGAGTCATTGTGGATAGTTCTCTGAAAACATCTACACAATGTGCAGCAGCAGTCAGAAAAGCGAACTGAATGTTGGGAGCAATTAGGAAAGGGATAGATAATAAGACAGAAAATATCATATTGTCTCTATATAAATCCATGATATGCCCATACTGCATGCAGATGTGGTCACCTCATCTCAGAAAAGATATATTGGAATTGGAAAAGGCACAGAAAACGACAACAAAATGATTAAGGATATAGAACGGCTTCCATCTGAGGAGAGGTTAATAAGACTGGGACTTTTCAGCTTGGAAAAGAGATGACTAAGGGGGAGGATATGATAGAGGTCTATAAAATCATGACTGTGTGGAGAAGGTAAATAAGGAAGTGTTTTCTCATCATAACACAAGAACTAGGGGTCACCAAATGAAAACAAACATAAGGAAGTATTTCTTCACACAACGCACAGTCAACCTGTGGAACTTTTTGCCGGACAATGGCCAAGAATATAACAGGGTTCAAACAAGAATTAGATAAGTTCATGGAGGATAGGTCCATCAGTGGCTATTAACCAGGATGGGCAGGGATGCAAAACCATGCTCTGAGTGTCCCTAGCCTCTGTTTGCCAGAAGATGGGAATCGGCAACTGGGGAAGGATCACTTGATAATTATCTGTTCTGTTCATTTCCTCTGAAGCATCTAGCATTGGCCACTGTCAAAAGATGGGAAACTGGGCTTGATGGACAATTGATCTGACTCAGTATGGCCATTCTTAATTACTTGTAAAAAATCTCAAGGGTTGACAAGGTTTAAGTCTCCCACACTCAACTTTCCTCATTCAAGTACACCTCGTGGCCAAAAATGATTTGCATGACCTTTCGGGGATTTTGGGTGATTCAACATGTCCGTTTCTTTTTTCTGCAACTTCTCTCTATTGTTCTACTATCTGAGAAAAAATAATTAAAAAAATCTGTTGTACCTGAGGCATGTCAGAAATATGTTTTTGTACCACTACACAGGAAATTTTATTAACCAGTATTTACTGACTATTCTGAGTGTCATGATTTCGGCATTGCCATTATGTGACACACATGGCAGCTGTGTAATAATCATGCAGCAAGTCCATTGATAGTGACAGGACTCGAACATACTGCAGCATTAACCAAAAGCAATTAACTCTTAAACATGTCTGAATTATACAGGCATACATGTAAGAGAAAAATGCAATACCTAGGGAGAAAAAATGTTTTTCTAATCAGTGCCTTGCCAGTTATTAGTATTTGACACTTGTTTCAATTAGCCAGAAATCTTGCTGCTGTTCACAGTAATGGGACATCATACTATCCAAAATAGAATGTACTGCAATGCTTTCTCTTGCTGATTATAATGTCTGGGCAATCCAAAAGCAGGATTTTATCTAGGTGTGAATATGTTGGAATGACATGAATAAACAGAAATTAGTTGTAACTACATTTTTTATTTTCTAAGGATTTCTGTGTATCTTTATGATTCCATAGAACAATTTGGAAGCTTGATCAGTTTCTCTGAGTGATTGTCCATATGCCCATTCCGTTGATGGTGTGCATGTACCTCATGAGATAGAGACTGGAGTCTTTTTGGTCAGCAGTACCTGTAGGGCATGTATGTACTCTTTAGTCCTTGTGCTCTGCTCCAAGGGCATATAAGGAAGAGAGATGTCTGCCACCATTCAGTTTCTGTCACTGGCTCATGGCTTAGAGGCAGAGCCTGACAGTCCGAGAGACTACCAGACATCCGAAGAAGTGAGCTGTAGCTCACGAAAGCTCATGCTTAAATACATTTGTTAGTCTTTAAGGTGCCACAAGTACTCCTGTTTTTTTTACCAGACTTCTAGATACTCTTACCTAAGTAGTTACAGTTTTTGTGTGGAATAGATAGTAATTTAATATTTAGTAGTTCAATAGTTAGTAGTTCAGTGTTGGTGTTCGTTGTTAGTGGCCTTAAAAATCTATGAATCTTGAGTCATCTCTGTCCAGCTACATTTTACTTGTCTTTGTTGAACCTCAAGGTTCAGAAGGCAGAGAGAGTAGTGAATTTTCTACTTGACTGAGAAGTCTCTCATTGCCAAGGATCTTATCAATGGATTCTGGCTCTATAAACCACTCTCGTTTTCTGTTTTTATTTGGTGTGCAAAAGTCAAGGAACACATTCCCACTCTTTGGAGCTGAAGCCCTACGCTTACGTTCTCACAACAATTAAACCACATTAGCGGACCAGCTTATAAAACAGTTCCTGCTAAAAGAGCATAAATATGGTTTTCAAATTTAGGCAAATATGCTGCATAGTGAAAAAGTAGCAAAGGTGCACAAAAGTTAGTGAGGACTGCTGCATGCTTTGTAAGACATGCAGGAATGCATAAGACATGGTCTGATGCACCTTAGCAGTATCAGAAACTGGGACATGGGCAGTCTTGCCTGGTGGTTGGAGCAGGAGTCCGTCACCAGGAATAGGAGCCCAGGGTCAAAGCTGAAGTCAGATGCCAAAGCCAAGGGACAGAGGCAGAGTCAGAAGACAGGAAGTGTAGCCCAAGGTCAGAGTTGGGTTTCCCAGAGTGAAGCAAGGCTGGGGCCACATCAGGAGCAGGGCTTGAGCAAGGCAGGAACAAGGTAGGAAACAACCAGGTGCACTTATTAGGTTCCCCAGAGGCTGGGTCTGCTGCAGGCCCTCAG
This sequence comes from Mauremys reevesii, assembly GCF_016161935.1. Classification (NCBI taxonomy): domain Eukaryota; kingdom Metazoa; phylum Chordata; order Testudines; family Geoemydidae; genus Mauremys; species Mauremys reevesii. The sequence goes on from NC_052625.1 coordinate 89,921,696, forward strand.
GCCTGACAAGCAGTTCCACAGCTCCTAAGGGTCACAGGAAAGGTGCTCCCTCCGACTGACATCCTACTGCTCAAGGAAAGGAAAATTACTTACTGTGTACAGTAATTGGAATTCTTTGAGATATGTTATCCACTGATCATGACAGAGATTGGAGTGTTTTTGGCTAGCAGTACCCGTATGGCGTGCATGTACTCTTCTGTCCTCGTGCTCCATTGCAAGGGCATATAAGGGTGAGGCGTGGCCATTGACCAGTTCCTTCTCACTGCAGAACTCCTAGAAGTGGACTGTGAGGTAGAGGGGATGGAAGGACAGGTCATGGAATGGGCATATGGATAACACATCTCAAAGAACTCCAGTTATTGTGTATAGTAAGTAACTTTCCTTTCTCCTTGATGGTAACTATCAAGCAGTTATCCTGTTAAGGAGGCATCATTCAGTTCACCTGGGTTTAAATGCTGCCCTTTGTGCAGAGGAGCAATCCCAGCTTCAGATGGACACTTGAAGTGCCTCCATCTGGGAAAGAGCCACATTCCTAGTAAATATGCAGTCTGCAAGTCCTTCAGCTCCAGAGCTAGGAAGAACAGAAAGGCCCAACTACATGTCTGCCTAATGACCAAATCAATGAGACCAGCTTCTGAATTGAGCTCTCTAGGTCCCCTCTCCCCCATACAGGGTCCTTCTGAGCCCAAGAGTGTTGTTTGTTCTGAGATACATGACTTTACATTTGGCTGAGTTAAAGTGCATGTTGTTCAAATGAGCTCACTTTACCAAGTGATCCAGATCTGTTCATATAACTGACCTTTCCCTATCTTTATTTATCAAGCCACCAATTTTTGTCATTTGCAAATTTTACCAGCAATGATTTTATATTTTCTTTCTGATATTAATAAAGATATCAAATACCATTGGGCCAAGAACAGATCTCTGTCCAACCAACTAAGAACACCTTCATTAGATGATGATTCCCCATTTACAATTATTTTTTGTGATTTTGCTTAATCAGTTTTCAATCCCTTTAATGTAGGTTGATGATTTACTTTTAATATTTGTTTCTTGGCGAGAGAATTTGATGCATAATAAATATATCTGGGTAATACTGGGTGCATTTAAAGTATGGAAAATACATTTTTTCATGTACCAACATACAGTGTTTAATAAAAAATGGGAGAATATAATATTTTTAGATTTTCAGAAAGATATTCTCATGTTCATTCTCTATAAACACCATTTTTCTGCTAGGGATGAGTTTCCTTCCTAATGAATCAGGAACGTTAAATTCTTCATATCACTGCTCCTTTAGACTTTTTACCATATCTCAATGTCTCACTGCCTACAGAAATAGAGAAAATGTGTCCCTTAGGACTTGGAATAGACTCTCTTCAAGGTTGGTTTCTCAGTGAAAGTGGTAAATAGTAACAGAAAATAGTAACAGTGGTAAATAGCTTTAAGAGCTATAATACTGCATCTTTTAAATAATTTTAATCCAGCAAGCTGCAAAATAATGGACCAAATATTGTACTTATTTACACCAATGCAACTGTATTGGATCCAATATCTTTAAATGTATATTGTAATTTTTATTCTGATAAATCCCCAGACTCTTTAAAATAGGAATCAATGACCCATGACTGAAATGCAGACATCTTTGGAGCAACCTTATATGCCAGCAGCAATGCAGAACAGCTTTTAGGAAATTATGTTAAGAATTACTTCTCCATTTAATATTACTTGAGGAATTACTTGGAAAGTCAGAATATAATTATTCATTTTCAGTTTGGCCAGACACTGAGAAGGATTCATACTGCTATTCTTGTAAAAAGTGCTATAGGATCTTTGCGGTCTCAGTTTTTATGTCTCATTCAGCACAATGTCTCTTAGCACTGTATTTGATCATGAGTTCAACACCAACTCAGAAAGAACAGCCCTTTTACTGTATCATAATATTCTCTTTATCAGCACCTGAGCATTTCCTTTGAGATGTCATCCAAGCACTGACCAGGCTGGACCATGGTTAGTTTATGAGCTCTGTGATGAATATATGGTTGGACTCTATTGTAGAAAATCTGGGGTTTCCATGTGGACATTAAGGGACTGGTATAAGCACTTGCAATTCAAAGGACAAAGAATCTGATTCAGCATTTTCCCATTATTAATAAAACTGCCATCCTTCTTATTCTAGTGTTGGTAGATGTAAGTCATAGAATAATAAACACTAATAAAATAATTAACACTAGGGGAGAAAGTTGGATGTCAGAGAAGGTCTAATCCTCTCTTTTTGCTGTGACTAATTATAGCAGAACAGAAAAAAGAGGCAGAGAGCGCATCAATGTGTCAATGTGATGAAATTCTCTTAAACGTTATTGGTTGATTTGCCTGCATACTAAATTATCTGGCTATATTCCTGGGCCCTTGTCACAAAAAACTTAGTTCAGAAAAGCGCCTGTCTCAGTGGCATCCTTATGTAGATTTTTATCAGTGACATCCATATATGGTTGTTATTTACATCTGAAATATGCCATAGTATGTAGATGTGCTTTTTTTAATCCTTTGTGTAAAAGGAAACAATGTACATAAAAACTGCAGTGTAGGCCAAAGATTCATTTTAAGTAATTGGCTGCTGTATTAAAATGTCTCTGGGTTTCTATTTTACTGATGCTTCTGTTTAAAATTAAGCCAATCTGTCTTCATATTTCCTCTTCTGTACCATTATAATTGATCTGGCAGTTCGCCACACTTAGACCCAGACAGTAATCAGTTGGCATGGAAGATATTCTGCCTCCCTAATTTGACTGACAGAATAAGTCCTGTTTTTCAATTGCTGTCATGTGTTTTTTATCAGTAAATAACACACATTTTACTGTGGCATGTGTACACTGAGATAGACAGCTATGTCTTTTAATGTGCCTACTCTGCAGCAGAAGAGAAGCCATGAAAAACAATCACATTTTCATCTGATGTGGTGTAAGAACCTACCCCTTGAAGATGGTTCTTTAAAAACAAAAAAGAAGCAGCAGCAGCACATATGTTTGTTAATTTCTGTTTTACATACCAGCCATGTGTATGCAACATAAGTTAACAGTAGGGGCTAAGGAAAATGGACTTCCCATATACACATAGTATTTTCCCTTATGAATCATTGCAGATTTCTTTCTGTCTGTCAATAATAAAATGCAGATACATTCACTATACAACACTATTATTTATGAGGAATACCTCTGTGTGTGTATAGATAATTTATTTATTAGTGAGTGCTAAGTTATTCAAAACATGTGGTCTGTTAATGTTGCATTCAAGGACAGAGGGCAGACTGTTTGAATATCATGATTAGCTTTTTGAATTACATCCAAAGAAATCTTATCCTTGTAATAAATAACCTGCTGCCAATAAAGAACAGAATCCCACTGTCAGAGCTATTGTGCTAGGTAGCTGATGTTGTCACTATATGCAGAAAGGCCCCCAAAAGTTCAAACTAAACCTGTCTTGCACTGTTTAGTATATCTAAAATAAAACAAAAAACAAAACAGATTTTAAAGGCACACTAAAAATACATAGCACACCCCATCTATTTAGATTAAAAAAAATAAGATTTTAACATAATATGACAATGAACACAAAGAGGTCGTCACAGTAGGAAGAAGAACTGTGCTCCAGAAAATAGTAAAAAGTTAAAAATGTACCATTTCTTTCGTTGACTGTGAAAGATCTTGATATACCATGATTAAGATACAAATCAGTCCGATCCTCTAAAGCACCTAACACAGGGATTCAGAGCTCATTGAACTCAGTGAAAGTATCTTCATGGATTTCAGTATGCTTTGGTTAAAGCCCAAATAGGCCAGGTTCTAATCTGAGATGCACAGATTATTATTTGACTTTAAATTTGTAATATGTGAAAACAATGAAAACATTAATTGTAATGGAATTATGCCCAAGACATCATCAGGAATATCTTCTTTATACTGTATGTATTTTATCTATTTTATTTAATCACTCTGTGAAATCAATCAGTTTAGGCCCCAGTTCAGCAAGATACTTAAGCACGTGTCTAGTTTTAGTTGTGTAAGTAGTTCCATTGAAATAACACATGGGATTAAAGTTAGGCATGTGATTAAATACCTTGCTGAATTGGAGCTTTATAGTCCACTGTCTTTGGTACCTAAGCAGCTATCCCGCTTTTAAAAACAGAGATAATAATCTCTCACTCTCTTCAACCTCAGACTATAAAAGGAATAGCCTGATTAACATAAACAATGCAATAAACTAATATGTGAGAGTGTATATGTGTAGATTTATTACTGAAGAAAAGCTAACTTGGTGAAATGAGTGCCGCATTTAGTTCTGAAATTGGTTAGTTGGTGGTCATTCTTATTTCTTGCAGGAATTAATTCCATAGACTGTGTCTAGTCCCTGTGAAGGTTCTGTTTCCTGCACTCATGAACTAGTCCTTATTGGTCTACAGTTTAATTGTTCTAGTCTAGTTCTAGTTTAATTTTCTAGCTGTCGGTGGTGGTCATAGTTGTGGAAGGAGTCTCTCAGGTAGCAAAGTTCAATATACTGGCGGGCTTTAAAATCAGGACAGATACTTAACTGGTCTCTGTGTTCGATGGGGAGCTAGTGCAGAGAGTGTAGCAGTGGGGGATGTGTTCACAGTGACCTGTGTTGCTACTGCATTTTGTACCAGTTGAAGCTACACAAAGTGCCAGGCAAGGGAGAATTAGGTCCAGTGAGTTGCAGTAATCCATCCTGGAGGTCACAAATGCATTGATCACCATAGCCAGATCGGGGAATGATAGAATGGAACTCAGTCTTGTGACCAGTCACAAAAGAAAGTCAGCATTTATTTCCACTGTGGCAATTTGGTTATCTAGTGTCATTGAGAACCATGAGGCCTTGGGCTAATTTAACAATCTGAGGAGAGATGCTTGTGATAATGGGGAATGTTATAGAGGAGGCATATTCTTCAACGTGCATCCCTTTTCCTACCAAAATCACCTCATTTTTGTGTGAGTTCAACTTAAGCCAGCACTATTCATTTGGATCTTGACTTTGCCTAAGCTTTGAGAAAGCTGGGAGATTGGTGTTGTCTATGTACTGCTCTCGTAATGGCTTCAGATAGATGTTGAATAATATGAGGCAGAGGACTGAGCTGTGTATAACTTCACAGATCAGAGCTTTGAGATGGAAAAACAGTTGCCCAGAACTGGGTTTGGTTTGAGAAGAAGAGGTCTGCTGGGGCCTACATTTTAGGCCCAAGCCAACCTGACCCGACCCAAGTCTGAGAGGCTCGAGTCATATTTTGAACCAACACTGATCCTTCCCCACAAACCTGAGCTGACACTGCCTTGCCTTCTTCCCTTGTAGTTGGTTCTCCTTCACCTGCCTGAGTTCAGCCTGGTGGCAGCTATGTGTCCTGTTCCTGCCATCCTCTGCCTCTGCTGCACTGCATGTGTGCTGGAGAGTAAGAGGTGCTGCCACTTTTTGGCATGCACACTCACTCCAGACCACAACACACACAGAGCAGTAAGGTGATGGCGGCTAACAGGAGTGAGGCACGCATCTGCCCTTATACTGGTGCTGCAGGGAAGATGAACCATGCCTGAAAGTGTCTGGTTGTTTTCCACCCTAACCAAGACATTTGTAGTCCGGTCCTGTTGGATTCGGGTCAGATTGCAGAGCTCTAAGAAGAAGGACCTCATCTGTTATAGGTTGTGTGCCTTCACCTATGCAGGTACTTAAGGCTGCGACATAAGAGTTTGGTAATTAATTGTTGTAAATGCTGCCAAGTAGTCTGCTATGTTCTGTATTTTTTTTTCAAATATGCTGTTTTGTAAGGCTTGTAACCTGTAACCTGTCCTTTAAATCGGCTTCGGTACCCAATGACTGGAAGTTAGCTAATGTAACGCCAATATTTAAAAAGGGCTCTAGAGGTGATCCCGGCAATTACAGACCGGTAAGTCTAACGTCGGTACCGGGCAAATTAGTCAAAACAATAGTTAAGAATAAAATTGTCAGACACATAGAAAAACATAAACTCTTGAGCAATAGTCAACATGGTTTCTGTAAAGGGAAATCGTGTCTTACTAAACTATTAGAGTTCTTTGAAGGGGTCAACAAACATGTGGACAAGGGGGATCCAGGAGACATAGTGTACTTAGATTTCCAGAAAGCCTTTGACAAGGTCCCTCACCAAAGGCTCTTATGTAAATTAAGCTGTCATGGGATAAAAGGGAAGGTCCTTTCATGGATTGAGAACTGGTTAAAAGACAGGGAACAAAGGGTAGGAATAAATGGTAAATTCTCAGAATGGAGAGGGGTAACTAGTGGTGTTCCCCAAGGGTCAGTCCTAGGACCAATCCTATTCAATTTATTCATATATGATCTGGAGAAAGGGGTAAACAGTGAGGTGGCAAAGTTTGCAGAGGATACTAAACTACTCAAGATAGTTAAGACCAAAGCAGATTGTGAAGAACTTCAAAAAGATCTCACAAAACTAAGTGATTGTGCAACAAAATGGCAAATGAAATTTAATGTGGATAAATGTAAAGTAATGCACATTGGAAAAAATAACCCCAACTATACATACAATATGATGGGGGCTAATTTAGCTACAACGAGTCAGGAAAAAGATCTTGGAGTCATCGTGGATAGTTTTCTGAAGATGTCCACGCAGTGTGCAGAGGCAGTCAAAAAAGCAAACAGGATGTTAGGAATCATTAAAAAGGGGATAGAGAATAAGACTGAGAATATATTATTGCCCATATATAAATCCATGGTACGCCCACATCTTGAATACTGTGTACAGATGTGGTCCCCTCACCTCAAAAAAGATATTCTAGCACTAGAAAAAGTTCAGAAAAGCGCAACTAAAATGATTAGGGTTTTGGAGAGGGTCCCATATGAGGAAAGATTAAAGAGGCTAGGACTCTTCAGCTTGGAAAAGAGGAGACTAAGGGGGGATATGATAGAGGTATATAAAATCTGAGTGATGTTGAGAAAGTGGATAAGGAAAAGTTATTTACTTATTCCCATAATACAAGAACTAGGGGTCACCAAATGAAATTAATAGGCAGCGGGTTTAAAACAAATAAAAGTTCTTCTTCATGCAGCGCAGAGTCAACTTGTGGAACTCCTTACCTGAGGAGGTTGTGAAGGCTAGGACTATAACAGTGTTTTAAAGAGAACTGGATAAATTCATGGTGGTTAAGCCCATAAATGGCTATTAGCCAGGATGGGTAAAGAATGATGTCCCTTGCCTCTGTTCGTCAGAGGATGGAGATGGATGGCAGGAGAGAGATCACTTGATCATTGCCTGTTAGGTTCACTCCCTCTGGGGCACCTGGCATTGGCCACTGTCGGTAGACAGATACTGGGCTAGATGGACCTTTGGTCTGACCCGGTACGGCCGTTCTTATGTTCTTATGATTTTTCCCTTGTGCTCTAAAATGTGGATGCATTGCACTCAGCACCAAGTCAAAGGTTAGCCTTCAGATGTATGGGTTATGTAACATTTTGGAATAAATTTGGTGGTCATTTGTAGGCCCAATCCTGCATTCCTTACTCAGGTATTTTATAACCCCATTCAGAGGGAGTTTTGCCTAAATAAGGGGCCTATATGCAATATATACTCTAAATCCATCCAAAAGTATACATCTGCATTTGGTAAAGAGGGGAGGGCAGAAGCTCTTCATTTTATGCTTATAAAATTAAACTTTAGAGTTGTTCCCAAACTTCGTGATATTAATTAGATTTGTGAAAGTTTAAAGTTTCCAAAGTTCTTACTTTTCAATTTTTTTTTTATTTTTTTTTTATTTTTTTTGTGTGGTCAACTATGAGTTTTAACTTCTGAAGTCATAAGTCATTACACAGGGCCACTGCACTGTTGGACAGTACTTTTGAACTAACACAAAAAGCATAATTAAAAAGGGATTATTTATTTGCTTGCTTATTGTTTATTCATCACAATCATGCAATTTAATTTGTATGGCTTTTAAAGAAACCTATATGTCTGGTAACTATCCATGTATTGCATTCCCCCCCCAACATTAGTAGATTATCAGTGGTTTAGACCTATGGGCAATAGTTTTGTTTTCCTGAACAGTAAATTATTAGATCTCTTTGTGACAAAAGAAAAGCTCAAAATTGGGACTTTTTCCCAAAATCATTTATCTATGGCTGGATGAAAATATTGAAGTCTGTTACTGAGTTTGTGTTATTTGTCTCTGATGGAAAACCATTATAAGTAAGCCAAAAGGCAGTTTATTAATCAGTATATATCAACAAATTGTTTTATTTTATGTTCCATTTAAGCAAATCTTCAGTGTTCACTATAAAAAACCTGTATTACCCTGAATAAATATCACTTTTAAGAGTTACATATTTACCTTTAAGTCATACTGCTCTGATGATAGCTGAAAGCTTAATAATATAATGATTTTTATATAATAAAATAATATAATCATAATAATAATAATGTAATCATAATATAAGGATGTTTAATGTCTTCTGGGTAGATGGATTGGTCTGTTGAATGTTGCATGAAAGAAAGTGGCATTTTATGCTACTGTATACTTTTGTTTGCCATGAAAAAAAGTGTAACTTCTAATAAAAATTACAAAAGGTTTCAGAAGTTTATAGCTAAAGCAGTGACTTTCATGTCACAGCAACTGTGTATTCCACTTTGAATTATTGTAACAGATTATATTTCAACTAGGGATGCTAAGTGATTAAAAAGATTAGTAGCAATTAATTGCATGATTAAAAAAATTAATCACGATTAATCACACTGTTAAATAATAGAATACCATTTATTTAAATATTTTGGATATTTTCTACATTTTCAAATACATTGATTTCAATTACAACACAGAATACAAAGTGTACTCTGCTAACTTTATATTTATTTTTATTACAAATATTTGAACTGTAAATAAGAAACAAAAGAAATAGTATTTCAATTCACCTCATAAAAATACTGTAGTGCAATCTCTTTATCGTAAAAGTACAACTTACAGATGTAGAATTATGTAAAAAAGAATAACTGCATTCAAAAATAAAACAATGTAGGACCTTAGAGCCTACAAGTCCACTCAGTCCTACTTCTTGTTCAGCCAATCGCGCAGACAGACAAGTTTATTTACATTTGCAGGAGATAATGCTGCCTGCTTCTTGTTTACAATGTCACCTGAAAGTGAGAACAGGTGTTCCCATAGCACTGTTGTAGCCAGTGTTGCAAGATATTACATGCCAGAAGCGGTAAACATTCATATGTCCCTTCATGCTTCCACCACCATTCCAGAGGACATGCATCCATGCTGATGACGGGGGTCTGCTCAATAACAATCCAAAGCAGAGCAGACCGATGCACATTCATTTTCATCATCTGATTCAGATGCCACCAGCAGAATGAATTTTCTTTTTTGGTGGTTCGGGTTCTGTAGTTTCCACATTGCAGTGTTGCTATTTTAAGATTCTTGAAAGCATGCTCCACATCTCTTCCCTCTCAGATTTTGGAGGGCACTTCAGATTCTTAAACCTTAGGTCGAGTGCTGTAACTATTTTTAGAAATCTCACATTAGTACCTTCTTTGCGTTTTGTCAAATCTGCAGAGAAAGTTTTCTTGAAACGAACAACATGTGCTAGGTCATCTTCTGACACTGCTACTACATGAAATATCTGGCAGAATGTGAGTAAAACACAAAGAAGGAGATATACAATTCTCCCCCAGGGAGTTGAGTCACAAATTTAATAATGAATTTTTTTGAACGAGTGTCATCAGCATGGAAGCATGTCCTCTGGAATGGTGGCCACAGCATGAAGGGGCATATGAATGTTTAGCATATCTAGCACATAAATATCTTTCAATGCCAGCTACAAAAGTGCCATGTGAATGCCTGTTCTCACTTTCAGGTGACATTGTAAATAAGAAGCAGGCAGCAGTATCTCTTGTAAATGTAAACAAACTTGTTTGTCTTAGCGATTGGCTGAACAAAAAGTAGGACTCAGCGGGAAGGAGACCAAAGCCCTGAGGTAAGTGGGGAAATGGGATACCGGGAGGAAGCATGAGCAGGACTGTGCAAGAGGGGAGGACTCCTGTCTCAGACTGAGAAAGTGGGACAATCAGTGAGTTATCTTAAGTGCTTATACACAAATGCAAGAAGCCTGGGAAACAAGCAGGGAGAACTGGCATCCTGGCACAGTCAAGGAACTATGATGTGATTGGAATAACAGAGACTTGGTGGCATAACTCACATGACTGGAGTACTGTCATGGATGGATATCAACTGTTCAGGAAGGATAGGCAAGGCAGAAAAGGTGGGGGAGTTGCATTGGAGGCTAGGACTCTTCAGTTTGGAAAAGAGAAGACTAAGGGGGGACATGATAGAGGTATATAAAATCATGAGTGATGTTGAGAAAGTGGATAAGGAAAAGTTATTTACTTATTCACATAATACAAGAACTAGGGGTCACCAAATGAAATTAATAGGCAGCAGGTTTAAAACAAATAAAAGGAAGTTCTTCTTCACGCACAGTCAACTTGTGGAACTCCTTACCTGAGGAGGTTGTGAAGGCTAGGACTATAACAATGTTTAAAAGGGGACTGGATAAATTCATGGTGGCTAAGTCCATAAATGGCTATTAGCCAGGATGGGTAAGAATGGTGACCCTAGCCTCTGTTCGTCAGAGGATGGAGATGGATGGCAGGAGAGAGATCATTTGATCATTGCCTGTTAGGTTCACTCCCTCAGGGGCACCTGGCATTGGCCACTGTCGGTAGACAGATACTGGGCTAGATGGACCTTTGGTCTGACCCGGTACGGCCTTTCTTATGTTCTTATGTTCTTATGTTCTTACAATTCAGGAAGTTTTTGGAAAGTGTAGAGGACAATTTCCTGGTGCAAGTGCTGGAGGAACCAACTAGGGGCAGAGCTCTTCTAGACCTGCTGCTCACAACCCGGGAAGAATTAGTAGGGGAAGCAAAAGTGGATGGGAACCTGGGAGGCTGTGACCATGAGATGGTCGAGTTCAGGATCCTGACACAAGGAAGAAAGGAGAGCAGCAGAATATGGACCGTGGACTTCAGAAAAGCAGACTTTGACTCCCTCAGGGAACTGATGGGCAAGATCCCTTGGGAGAATAACATGAGGGGGAAAGGAGTCCAGGAGAGCTGGCTGTATTTTAAAGAATCCTTATTGAGGTTGCAAGAAAAAACAATCCTGATGTGTAGAAAGAATAGTAAATATGGCAGGCGACCAGCTTGGCTTAACAGTGAAATCCTTGCTGATTTTAAATGCAAAAAAGAAGCTTACAAGAAGTGGAAGATTGGACAGATGACCAGGGAGGAGTATAAAAATATTGCTCAGGCATGCAGGAGTGAAATCAGGATGGCCAAATTACACTTGGAGGGTTGCAGCTAGCAAGAGATGTTAAGAGTAACAAGAAGGGTTTCTTCAGGTATGTTAGCAACAAGAAGAAAGTCAAGGAAAGTGCGGGCCCTTTAGTGGATGAGGGAGGCAGCCTAGTGACAGGATGTGGAAAAAGCTAATGTACTCAATGCTTTTTTTGCCTCTGTCTTCACAAACAAGGTCAGCTCCCAGAGTGCTGCACTTGGCAGCACAGTATGCGGAGGAAATGACCAGCCCTCTGTGGAGAAAGAAGTGGTTTGGGACTATTTAGAAAAACTGGACAAGCACGAGTCCATGGGGCCAGATGCACTGCATCCGAGGGTGCTAAAGGAGTTGGTGGATGTGATTGCAGAGCCATTGGCCATTATCTTTGAAAACTCATGGCAATCGGGGGAGGTCCTGGCTGACTGGAAAAAAGCTAATGTACTGCCCATCTTTTAAAATGAGAAGGAGGAGGATCTGGGGAACTACAGGCTAGTCAGCCTCACCTCATTCCCTGGAAAAATCATGGAGCAGGTCCTCAAAGAATCAATTCAGAAGCACTTAAAGGAGAGGAAAGTGATTGGGAACAGTCAGCATGGATTCACCAATGGCAAGTCATGCCTGACTAACCTAATTGCCTTCTATGAGGAGATAACTGGGTCTGTGGATGAGGGGAAAGCAGTGGATGTGTTATTCCTTGACTTTAGCATAGCTTTTTATTCGGTCTCCCACAGTATTCTTGCCAGCAAGTTAAAGAAGTATGGGTTGGATGAATGGACTATAAGGTGGATAGAAAGCTGGCTAGATCGTCAGGCTCAACAGGTAGTGATCAATGGCTCCATGTGTAGTTGGCAGCCGGTTTCAAGCAGAGTGCCCCAAGGGCCGGTCCTGGAACTGGTTTTGTTCAATATCTTCATTAATGATCTGGAGGATGGCGTGGACTGCACTCTCAGCAAGTTTGCAGATGACACTAAACTTGGAGGATTGGTAGATACGCTGGAGGGTAGGGATAGGATACAGAGGGACCTAGACAAATTAGAGGATTGGGCCAGAATAAACCTGATGAGGTTCAACAAGGACAAGTCCAGAGTCCTGCACTTAGGACGGAAGAATACCATTCACTGTTACAGACTAGGGTCCGAATGGCTAGGCAGCAGTTCTGCAGAAAAGGACCTAGGGGTTACAGTGGATGAGAAACTGGATATGAGTCAACAGTGTGCCCTTGTTGCCAAGAAGGCTAATGGCATTTTGGGCTGTATAAGTAAGGGCATTGCCAGCAGATTGAGGGACGTGATCATTCCCCTCTATTTGACATTGGTGAGGCCTCATCTGGAGTACTGTGTCCAGTTTTGGGCCCCACACTATAAGAAGGATGTGGAAAAATTGGAAAGAGTCCAGCAAAGGGCAACAAAAATTATTAGGGGGCTGGAGCCCATGACTTATGAGGAGAGGCTGAGGGAACTGGGATTGTTTAGTCTGCAGAAGAGAAGAATGAGGGGGGATTTGATAGCTGCTTTCAACTACCTGAAAGGGGGTTCCAAAGAGGATGGATCTAGACTGTTCTCAGTGGTAGCAGATGACAGAACAAGGAGTAATGGTCTCAAGTTGCAGTGGGGGAGGTTTAGGTTGGATATTAGGAAAAACTTTTTCACTAGGAGGGTGGTGAAGCACTGGAGTGGGTTACCTAGAGAGGTGGTGAAATCTCCTTCCTTAGAGGTTTTTAAGGTCAGGCTTGACAAAGCCCTAGCTGGGATGATTTAGTTGGGGATTGGTCCTGCTTTGAGCAGGGGGTTGGACTAGATGACCTCCTGAGGTCCCTTCCAACCCTGATATTCTATGATTCTGTGATTTGTAGGCTTTGAAGTTTTATATTTTTATTTTTTGAGTGCAGTTACAAAATTTACATTTGTAAGTTGCACTTTCAGGAGAAAGAGATTACACTACAGTACTTGTATGAGGTGAATTGAAAAATACTATTTCTTTTGTTTATCTTTTTACAGTGCAAATATTTGTAATAAAAATAATAATATAAAGTAAGTGTTGCAAACCTTTTATTCTATGTTGTAATTGAAATCAATATATTTAAAAATGTAGAAAAACATCCAAAAATATTTATAATAAATTTCAATTGTTATTCTATTATTGTTTAGCAGTATGGTTAAAACTGCAATTAATTTTGTTGAGTTAACTGTGATTAATTGATAGCCCTAATTTCAACTTTATGTTTAGCTTTGTGTCTGCTGTCATAAGCTAGAAGGGACAGTAGGCTATAAAACACATCTTGAAACACTTTGGATATAAGATAAGGCAATTTAAGGTCACTGTTTACCTGTTCCAATAGATGTCTTGCACAATTAAATTGCTTTCACCAACATTCAGTCTTCATTACAAAGGATCCAAATCTTACAGTGCAAGTAGATCTTGGTTAACAGAAACTGGTGAAGTTACTTGACTTTTTATATGAAGGTTGTTAGTTAGTACATAAAACTAAATTATAGTGAAGCAGAAAAATCCTCTGTTATTCATGATAGAGTTGTGATGCAGCACAAATATAAACATCAGTGATTTAATCATATTCAAATAGTGGCAGTGATCTGTTGCTAATACTTAGAATAATATTGAGTCCGTATCATCTGTGCTAATACAAGAATATAATGCCAAAAGGCAGTTCCGGTATCTCCTTCTTGTGGTAAATGAGAAGCGTATAAATGCAGCTAATGAAGACCTTTAGCCAGAAAATGTTGTTTAGCTTGTCAGGGTTTGGAGCTGATGTTCCCAAGACATGATTGCTTTGCTTTATTAAAGTAGAACTAAAATAATGCCTTCAAAATCTATTTTCTGACTACAGTGCCAAATTTTGGCTATTTCATTTACTTCCCACTAAAGGAAGATTGTTTATTCGTAGTATGAATTCATTCCTTACATTTTAATTCTCAAAAGTGCTTATTTTAGGCTGTATGAAGGATGATTTAATACTTTCATTTTAAGCTATGACTGAAATTCTTAGTTAAATCCACTAGATACAAAATAGTCTGGCCTAATTTCTTCATCTGAGCCATGACCAGAAAGTTAAAGTTGGGGTTTTTTAATCTTACACTCCCTGAAAATTAGTGTGAGTGCATGTTGAACTGTGTCTTTCTGTCTTTCTTCTTCTTTGCTATAAGCTACAGTCCACAAGGGGCTGAGTTGAAATTGTCAAACGTGTGTATAAAGAATTGGCTATCTAATTAACCTAATTGACTGTTAACTGCTCTGCAGATGGATTAAGTATGGGGCAAAAAATCTCAGGAGTGTCTTATGAATGCGTGAGTTACATGAGGTCTCACATGAGTGAGATAAAACCATAATTCACTTCTAGCAGAAAGGGTAGCATATGCATTCCACAACATGTAATAGGCATTTTTCCTGTTTTCACTTGGAACTGTGTATATGATCAAAGTTGCTGGACTGGTACTTTTACTTTATGTAACTATTCCATAAAGGTACTTGTAGCAAGCTCTAAAGCAGATGGCTGGACTTCTGTTAGGAAAGTTGGGTGAGGAATCATAGTTGTTTGTGTGCCATCTGGAGGGAGCAAAAAGAGAGGTTTGAGTAAGCAGGCACATTGAATGCATACTGCATATCATTGAAAGAAATTTGGAGTTTTTACAAGGCTGAAAGACCTGCTGTGGGTGCTTCTGTGGAAACAGGGGCGGCTCCAGACCCCAGCACACCAAGCGCGTGCTTGGGGCAGCATGCCGCGGGGGCGCTCTGCCAGTCGCTGGGAGGGCAGCAGGCGGCTCCGGTGGACCTCCCGCAGGCATGCCTGCGGAGGATTCGGTGGTCCCGGGGCTCCGGTGGACCTCCCACAGGCATGCCTGCGGAGGGTTCGCTGGTCCCGCGGCTCCGGTGGACCTTCCGCAGGCGCGCGAGACCAGCGCACCATCCGCAGGCACGCCTGCGGGAGGTCCACCGGAGCCGCGGGACCAGCGACCGGCAGAGCGCCTCCCGTGGCATGCCGCCCTGCTTGGGGTGGCGAAATGTCTAGAGCCGCCCCTGTGTGGAAAGTATAATAAAGACAATTAAGTCTGAAAACAAAAAAGTTAAAAAGGTCAATATAATAAATAGAACGGTGTTTATCCTCCCAGAATATTGAAAGAACGCTGCCACAAAATCAATACTCTTGAAGCCTTTTTCTTTGAAATATTCTCATTGCCAGAAACCTGGGGCTAAATTCTGCCTTCAGTCCCATCCATGAAGTCAGTGGAGTTGCATGGGTGGACCCAAGGGCACATTTTTGCCTTTTTTATTTCACCTTCTCCTACACTGATTTCTTTAGCCTGGTAGCTGAGTTATGAGTTTGCTTTTGTGTCTGTATTTTTCTTGTAGAAATAGGATTTCTGTATTCTTGGGGTGACTTACTTGATATCCTTCGATCTAGCTGTCTCTTGTGAATATCCTTTTTCCTTAAGGAGTGCTATTACTCAGCCAGATGTGTAGTAATGCAAAGTTGGGCTCAAGTAGGTTATGTATTCATTTAAAAAATGAAGAGAACTTAAATAGTATCTGATTCAATGCAAATCCCATGGCTTTTCTGTTGTCATGCTGTGATGAATTTGGAGCTGCCTATACTAATTTATAAATACTGTATCTTGATAGGGTTATTGTGTTTTCTGTGCCCATAAATGTCAGGTGGAATCTGTGAGGATCTGGTAGTTTTCTTGGCAGGAGCTAGAGGCATGACTAAGGAATACTTCAGGTGTGGTCTGTTTAGTCTTGTCCATATCCTTATAACTGGATATTAAGATTTCTCGATGTAATCCTTGCCTGTGATGGAATCTGCTACATTTTTAAGGTAAAACATGGCTACAATCAGAACCACAGTGTGTATAATCAAGGAGGCTTCCTGCTCCATCTGGGGGGTTTCCGTATTTAAAACAGGAAGAGGAAGCTGAGAGACTAGAAGCTGCATAACTGCTAAGGAATGGTGATCTCTGGCCCAGGACTCTGAGGAGTCCCAGAGACTTTTGTTTTGGGACTTGTATGTTTGAGTAGTCCAAACCTAGGCTCTGAGGTCAGAATCTGTAAATTATTGTTGAAGTGCTCCTTTGAGGGAGCTTCATTACAGGGAGACACTCTTATGTTAATTAGAATGATTGGCTTCTCTCTGCCCAGGCTGTTAAACTGAGCCCCTTGCTGCCCCATCAAAGGGGAAACTGAGGCAGATCCCGGCACAATCACAGTTGGCCAGACATAGGTGCTGCAGGGCATACATGCCCTTTCACATGTGGTGAGCCAGGCAGGATACCTTGAGAGCCCTCTTCCATCAGGAAAGCTCACGGAGGACATTCTCCAATTAGTGGTGAAACAGCAACAAGCAGAGAATAACAGAAACAACCAGCTCCAGCACACACCGCTGGCTGCCCAGCAACACCTGCAAGAACCACAGCTGGCAGAACATGAGTGGAACTAGCAGTTCTGGGTAGAAATGGCCAGACAGTTTACCTGGCAGCCTGCTGGAGAAGGGATCAATTTGGGTGCACTTGGGTCTATCCAGGCATCACTTTGTCACTATTCAGCTTGGTCAATGACCCAGAGGCCTGCATGATTTGATTGGGTCGCTAGCCTGGGTAGCTGGGAAGAAAGCACCTGGACAGTATGTCAGCCCCCTATCTTATTGGAGAGGCACAAGCAGCCTATCCGCTGGATGAAGATGAAGCTGGGTCGCATACTGCACTGGGTGGTAACGGACGAACTCAGCCTCTCCCCAGAGGCATACTGACAGAGGTTTCAGGCAAAACCCTTTCCTGCGAATGTGCAACCATGTGCAGAGGCCCAGCAATTCTGGTATCTGGCTTCCTGCTGGCTGGCACTGGCAACTAAGACTGTTGGGGAATAATGGACAATCTTTCCTCAACCAATACCTGCTTGTCCTCCCATCTGCTGTACAAGCTTTGGTCTGGTGCTTCCAGCTAACATCTCTAGCAGCCGCTGTGGAAATGACGGAGGTGATCCAGGAGACACCCAGAGCTGGAAAACCTAGCCCCATGACCAGCCGGACTGGCCAAGAATGGGGATGTAAGATGACACTCCAAGAGCCCAGCAACATTTGTAAGGGAGGTTGTCTCAGAGCAACTGAACTTCAGAACCAGGGGCCATCCATTGCTGCATGTCCTGTTGAATGAACTTACCTCCTCAAAGGTCAAGCCATCCAGAGGCTGCAGGATGGTTTGGTAGTGTGGTTCTTGCTGTTTGGAACCAGCTCATATCCAATATGAATCTATGCAGTGGGAACGTGACTGTCTGGGCAGCTGGTCCAGTTTGTCCAAGGAGGAACTAATCAACCTCTAAGGACACATCTAGGACTCTATGTAGCTCAAGCAAAACTGAGTCCAGCTGTTATGGAAGACTGTGGGAGACCCTGCTTCAATGAAACCTGGGGTCACCCAAGACCTTACACCCAGGACAACCCATTGAAGGTTTGTAAAAGCAGCAAAGAATCCTGTGGCACCTTATAGACTAACAGACGTTTTGGAGCATGAGCTCTCGTGGGTGAATACCCACTTCGTCGGATGCAAGTAGTGGAAATTTCCAGGGGCAGGTATATATATGCAAGCAAGAAGCAAGCTAGAGATAACGAGGTTAGTTCAATCAGGGAGGATGAGGCTCTGTTCTAGCAGTTGAGGTGTGAAAACCAAGGGAGGAGAAACTGGTTCTGTAGTTGGCAAGCCATTCACAGTCTTTGTTTAATCCTGAGCTGATGGTGTCAAATTTGCAGATGAACTGAAGCTCAGCAGTTTCTCTTTGAAGTCTGGTCCTGAAGTTTTTTTCCTGCAAGATGGCCACCTTAAGATCTGCTACTGTGTGGCCAGGGAGGTTGAAGTGTTCTCCTACAGGTTTTTGTATATTGCCATTCCTAATATCTGATTTGTGTCCATTTATCCTTTTCCGTAGAGACTGTCCAGTTTGGCCGGTGTACATAGCAGAGGGGCATTGATGGCATATATTACATTGGTGGACGTGCAGGTGAATGAACCGGTGATGGTGTGGCTGATCACCTTGGCTGATACCAAGCATTCTCAAAACTACAGTACCCACACGAGGAAATAAGGAAACAGATCAACAGAGCCAGACGTGTACCCAGAAGCTTCCTACTGCAAGACAAACCCAAGAAAGAAACCAACAGGACTCCACTGGCCATCACATACAGTCCCCAGCTAAAACCCCTCCAACGCATCATCAGGGATCTACAACCCATCCTGGACAATGATCCCACACTTTCACAGGCCTTGGGGGCAGGCCAGTCCTCGCCCACAGACAACCTGCCAACCTGAAGCATATTCTCACCAGTAACTGCACACTGCACCATAGTAACTCTAGCTCAGGAACCAATCCATGCAACAAACCTCGATGCCAACTCTGCCCACATATCTACACCAGCGACACCATCACAGGACCTAACCAGATCAGCCACACCATCACCGGTTCATTCACCTGCACATCCACCAATGTAATATATGCCAGCAATGCCCCTCTGCTATGTACATCGGCCAAACTGGACAGTCTCTATGGGAAAGGATAAATGGACACAAATCAGATATTAGGAATGACAGTATACAAAAATCTGTAGGAGAACACTTCAACCTCCCCGGCCACACAATAGCAGATCTTAAGGTGGCCATCCTGCAGCAAAAAAACTTCAGGACCAGACTTCAAAGAGAAACTGCTGAGCTTCAGTTCATCTGCAAATTTGACGCCATCAGCTCAGGATTGGCAAGCCATTCACAGTCTTTGTTGAAGATGCTGGAGAGGAAACCTCCCAGCAGCCCAGACAGCCTGACAACCAAGAAATGGGCATCTCAGATCGAATTCCTACATTGGAATAAAGTGCCATGACTGACAGTTTTGACATTATGGCAGCCCAGCATGAAGACCAGATACGTTGGCAGCCATTGTCAGGGTGTTTGTAATGGATTGGGCAGCCTGGTAGTTTCTCTGGTGTGAGTAGAGAAATGAGATATTGTACCAGGGGGAGAGGCACCCTCAGAACAAGGAGCTTTGTTACCAGCTCTTGGTGCCTAAACATGCTTGAAGGGAGCTCCTACAGCTGGCCCACATTATATCAACTGCATGGCATTCAAGTAAGGATAAAACACAGGGAAGTCTGTTGGCCCAAATCTTTTGGCTAAGACTATGAAGGAGGTAGCAGACTTCTATCTCTCATATCCTGACTACGAAAGGGTATCTTCAAAAGGCAAGAGGTGAGTCCCTTTAAGTGCACAACCTCTCATTGCAACCTCCTTCAAGAGCATAGGAATGAACATAATAGGTCCTCTAGAAAAGAGTGCCTGAGAGCAAAGCTTCACTTTGGTGCTGTGGGACTCTGCCACCCAGTATCCTGAATCAGTTCCCTTATGAAGTACCGTGGCCCTCCACGTTTGTGTTGGAATTAGTCCAAATATTTTCCCAGATTGGTCTTCCTTCAGGGGTCCTCAAAGACCAGGGAACTTATTTCATGTCCCCAGGTCCTAAAGCAGGTCTGGGGACTGTTAAAAGTCAATCTGCTCCGTGCCTCCATCTACCACCTCCAGGCCAACGGTCTGGTGGAAAGGTTTAACAAAACCCCTAAACCATGTTAAAAAAACATATGGAGATGGAGGTTTAAGAGTGGGATCAATTATTCTCATATTTGTTATTTGCAGTGCAGGAGGTACCACAGGCCTCCACCGGCTTCTCTCCATTTGAGCTGCTTTATGGGACACTGTCCTGAGGTATTCTAGACTTGGTTAAGAAATCCTTGGAAGCCCAGCCTACATGCAATATGCATATTGTGCAGTATGGCTTTTGGACAAGGGGGAGACTGGAGCACATAGGCTGGTTTACTAAAAGCAACCTATCCAAGTGCAACAACACAATAAAGGGGCTAAGGCCAAGGATTTTCAGCCAGGGGATCAGGTGCTCCTGTTACTCCCCATCTCAGAGACCAAGTTGCTGGCTAACTGTCAGGGTCCATATGAAATGCTTCAGTGGGTTCAATTTGTGAACAATGAGGTGTGTTGCCCAGACAAATGGAAACAATGACACAATTTTTCATGTTAATTTGCTAAAACTGTGGAGGGTACACCAGGGTCTTTTCATTCATTCAAGAATGGTGGGGAGGATCTATGACCCCAGATTCCTGTGGGTATTGAGAAAGTACCTGTCGGATGCAGCTAACTAGAGCACACCAAGGGCAAATTCGTAACCTTCTGAAGGTATACAAGCACATGTTCTCCCTGCTACAGAGGCAGACCTCTCTTGTGACACACCAGATTCACATCGAGCCAGGGGCCTAGCCAATGCAGAAATCTTATCAGATTCCTAAAGGGAAGATGAAAGTATTGGTCTGGGAAGCTGAAGGAATGCAAAGACTGGGGCTAATCAGGGAAACCCATAGCCCTTGGTCTAGGTCTGTAGTCCTGGTCTCAAAACATGAGTGGCCATCTGTTTCCATGTGGACTTCAAACGAGTGCCGTCTCCTGCTTTTAAGCCCACCCAGTGCCCTGGGAGGATGATTTACTAGAGCATCTTGGCCAAGCCTGCCATATCTCCACTTAGATCTGACCAATATTTGAATTATCCAACCCTGGGCTTGAAACACAGACATCAAGCAGTAACATCAAGTTAGAAGGCACAAATTTCAAGAAAGTAGCCAGGAGGGCAGAATAGTCAATCTCAACACCACAGAGTAAATGGAAGCAGTAGTAAATGACAGAGAGGAATGGAAGGGACTGGTTTCTGCCCTGTGCATCAACAATGGCACGCAAGGATTGTTAAAAAAACAACAACTCTGCTCCTGGAACCTGGGCTCTGAGGTAACCTTTAAATTTTTGTTCAACAATTCCTTTCAAGGGGGCTTCATTAGAGGGGGAGACACTTATGTTAATTAGAATGTTTGGCTTCTCTTTTCCCAGGCTGTTAAAGTGAACCCATTGCTGCCCTATTGAAGGAGAAACTGAGGCAGACCTCAGCAGAAACATACTTGGCCAGATGGTGGTGCTACAGGGCAGAAATGCCTTTTTACACTGCCTCTTTCATTTATAACAGCTTATATAGTCTTTTGTTTTAAACAACTGGACCAGGAAAGTAATGTATTATTCACCTAACTTTAGACACTTGAGATTTTTTTGTGTGTAAATCTAGAGTTGAAGATAGTTGTTACTCGTAGCACTATTTGGACTAATGCAGTATACTTTCATTTTGCTATGTCATACACTTGAAATATCCAATCTTTCAATGTGCTTGGAAGGGCTGAACTAGGGGTTTTAGGTGTGTGCAATTTATCAACAAGGAGCACTTTATTCTTTTTATTGCTTAAGTCAACAGCATCTGAAAATGTAATCTTCTGTAAGCGTACTTCTTGAATGATAATTTGTTTCCCTGTGTTTCTTCCTCCTTTACCTCTTTTGGTTTGTTTGTTTTGTTTGTTTTGTCTACTGGTCAATTTATTTGATCACTAGCAAGGATTACAAGTGTTTTCCTTTTTGTTTCTTACTTGAATGTGTACACACACACACACACAGATACATGTGTTTATAATATAGTATATACATATATGCAGGTAAAGAAATCCACAGCAAAATGCATTGTCAACAAGTTTGTGCTGCCAGGCTCAGCTGTTGCTGAAAGGGTGAGGACTACTTTTCATCTCACATTCCTCCCACAAGAAATCTGGAGAGATGGCTGCTCATTACCTGAACACATGTGCCCCAGAAAAGAAGCCTGAGACCATGAAGAGGTGGGCTCTTCATAATTCTCAGAGACTTAGGAGATGGGCTGTCCTATAAACACCTTCCTCAGGGCTCATCTACACTACCGTGCGGGGTTGATCTAAAATCCGCAACTTCAGCTATGTGAATAGCATAGCAGAAGTTGATGTACTTAGATCTACTTACCGTGGTGTCTTCACTGTGGTAAGTCAACAGCGGACGTTCTCCTGTCAACTCCGCTTGTGCTCCTTGTTCTGGTGGAGTACTAGAGTCGACGGGAGAGTGCTCAGCGGTCAATTTATCGATCCCAGCTGGATCAATCACTGCCTGCCAATTCGGGGGTAATGTCGACAAGCCCTCAGTGGCAGCGGATCGCTTTATGGTGGGGACTGGGAGGGATTTTTCAGTGACAGCCTCTAATAGCCCAGTTTGCTCCACCAGAGCAGAGTTCCTGGAGATGTGGCATGGACATTCATGACCCATTTCCTGCCAGAGATGACAACTTTTCATGACTTGATTTTTTTCTTACCACCTTGTTGAAGAAAGGTATAATTTCATGGGTTGAACCAGGTCCTCCTCTCCTCACTCTTATCTTCCAAACTGAGTTTAGATCTTTAGGATAGAGAGAGAGGAGGATTCTGGCATTCTGCAGACCCAGATTCAATTCCCAGCTCTGCCACAGATTTCTTGTGTGACCTTGGGTAAGTTACTTAGGCCCAGATTTTTAAAAGTACTTAGGCATTGTAAGGTCTTACAGACTTTCAGTGATGTTTGGACCAAGAATTTCAGAAGTGACTAGCAATTTTGTATTCCTAATTTTTGGGTGCCCAACTTTAAACAACTGAAAGGGGATTGATTTTTTAGAAAGTGCTCAGCACTCACGTTCTAAAAATCAGAGCCATATAAAGTGTTTCAAATTGGTCACCCAAATACTGAAGCACCCAAAATTGCCAGTCACTTTTGAAAATCTTGGCTTTAGGTTTGGAAGTGCCTAAATAACTTTTGAAAATGTGATTTATACTCCTAAATCATTTAGGCCTTACAACACAGTGGGCAACACCGCCTAAATAGTCTTAAAAATCTGAGCGGCAAAGTGAGTGAGGTGATATCATTTTTTGGAACAACTTCTATTGGTGGAGTTTCACAGAGCTCTTGGTCAGGTCTGGAAGAGGAAACTAGAGTGTCCAAGCTAAATGCAAGGAGGGACAGATTGTTAAGTGTAAGGGGCTCACACATGTTATAAATAAAATACAGAGTGATACTAGTACCCATGGTCTTCTGGGCCATATTTTTTTAAGGTTTGTAGGTTCCTAAAGATGCAGATAGGTGCCTAATGGGATTTATAAAAATGCCTACATGCAATGACCAGGGCATTGGCGGTCAGAACCAAATCTGGTACCAAGCCAAAGGTCCAAGCTGGATACAGAGTCAGGTGCCAAGCCAAGGGTCAGAGCCAGAGCCAGGCACCAAGATGAAGATCAGAACTGGAGACAGCATCAGGGGTAAGGCGTAGGAGCAGGGATCTGGAGTAAATCAGGAAAGCAGGAACTGGGAATAGGCAAGGGTCTGGGATAAGGAGAACAGGAATCATGAGCAGTCAGGAATGCAGGGCTCAGGAGTCAGGTAAGCAGGAGGGGTCCATTGTAGCAGCCAGCCAGGAATTCCTCTAGTTGCTCAGACAACTTCTTGTGCTACTTCCTGGTTTATGTAGATCTCCTGAGCCAGTTGAGGGTGGTGCTGGATGTTTCCCCCAATCAGGAGCTTCAGGGACAGGGCCCTCTGTGAGCCAACACTTCACTGGTTCCCTTCTCTGGTTACTCAGTTGAGCTGATGGGTGGTGATTTTGGCCTGAGCACCCTTGGGTGGGGTTTGAGGCTGGCGATACCTCATATTAGCCTTCCAATAAGGAGATAGGCACCTACTTGCTTTTGAAAATCCCACTAAGCACCTATTTGTATCTTTAGGCACCTAAATACCTTTAAAAATTGTATTTACTGGGAGCTGTGCACATCCAAGGGCAGAATTTGGCCCTTATTTGTATTTTTAAAGAAATAACTTTTTTGGAGTGTTGCACACAAACTGAAGTGAGTCACTCTGTAGCAATAGCTCTGCTCTAAGCATATCCTAGCTCTGCTGAGCTGTCATACAGCAGAACCATCAAGCAAGAGCAGTGAGTAATACACAGATATGTTTTCAGCGGTTTACAGCTTTTTTTAACTCTCTTAAAATGGAGTGAAATCTTGGCTTAACTAGATTCATTATTAATGCTGTAATTTATTATGAATAGACACTTTTATGCTATGGTTATGAGAGTGGTATAAATACTTGGATAAATTATTGTATCATTTATTCATATAGCACCCTAGGGATGTTGGATATTGTATAAACATGTAAGACGACAGGTCCCTGTTAAAGAACCTTAAAGAGCTTACAATTACACATAAGCAACATACAAAGGAAGGAAAAAGAGGAGGCATACAACACAAGATTTTATTTTGTGTCTTGGGGGGGAGTGGGGGGCGGGGTTTTTACTTCCATTTGCGTTTAACGTTTTCTAGTTTACTATGTTCTATTTTTATATTTATTTTTAATTAATAATGATTACATCCTTTTATCTGTGAAATTATACTAAGGAAAATACCATAACTTAAATTTTGCATAGTCCTATGGATTTCGTGAGCACACTTCTCTTTCTGTGCAGTACAAGACAGTTTACTTGTCTGAGGAATAGCAAGGGGGAGGAGATGCAAACTGAAGAGAGTCCAGGAATGAGGAAAGATTATTGAAACTTTCATAAACTTCATAATACTTTCCCTCCTGAAATAGAAAATAAGAATGTTTTAAAGTCAGTTGTGCAACAAGCCCCCAGACAGATACAACTTTCACAAGCAACACTTATGCTGCTGATAAGCCAAGCTGACACTGACAAAAGAGGAATGTTTTCAGTAGGATGAACTGTTATTAGACAGACACAATGATTTATTTCTAGCATCAGGCATGTATGTTATTGTGAATTGGCATTTTGCATTATTTCACCAACATCTAATGCTAGGAAAATGGCATATGCCACTTTCCTGCAGTTTTCCTGTGGTCCACTACTAAGGCAGCAATGCAGTATACAATGCTGTCCAAATGCCTGTTTTGTAGGTGATGTATGATTTGGAGGGAGATGGGTAGGTTTCCATCTTCCTTACTCAGATTGCTTCAGCTGTCCTAGAATGCATATCAAAATGAGGAAGCATATATTAAAAGTGTTGGTACCAAAACAAAGCTCTGCTTCATGGAATTCTGGCTTGAGAAAAAAAATCTGAAGGAGATTATATAGTGTCTGAATAATTTCTGTATAAATGTGGATTATGACAAGACAAGAATGAATTGCAAAACATAGAATTCACCTATCTTCAGTCTCCTGAAGGACAGCACATGTGGTTTTAAACAGCTGCTGTGTTCTGTCTCCAGAGATGCCTGTATTTCAGTAGTGGTTGAAGTAATTCTAATTTGTAAAAACTGTTGGGTCATTTGAGATGATTAGCACTGTAAATTTATACGATGAGGAGGGTGGTGGATTTTAATATTGGCTACTCAGCCAAGGAAAAATATTTACTAAAATGTGTTTGGTTTTGAATTCATACACTACCATGGTCGCAAATCATAGCCATATTTGACTGTGTGAAAACTATATCTTCAACCTGATCATGTCTGTAGTTGTATTCTCATAATCTCCTTTTGTGGCTCCAGCTATATAAATAGGCATTAGCAACCTTTTGCATGTGTAATCCTTTTGTGTGCTTGAAATAGAATTTATTTGTTTTAGCATGTGACAAAGTGAATCTCATAAATGAAGGGGAGGGGGTAGCTCCCTTTTATGGACACCCAACCAGCCAGTTACCTGTAAAATCCCTCTTGGTTGCTGTTCTCTGCTTGCTTTACCTGTAAAGGGTTAGAAGTCCCTGAGGTAAAGAAAAGGAAGTGGGCACCTGACAAAAAGAGCCAATGAGAAAGTAGAACTTTTTTAAATTGGGAAAGAAACTTTCCCTTTGTGTGTTGTTCTCTCTGGGCTGCAGGGACATGGAGCAGTAATGCTGTAAGCAGCTTTAAGACAGGTATGATTATAGATTATCAATTCATACCTCAAACCTACTTATCTGAAGCCTCAGATACGTAAGTAAAATTAGGGAATGTCTAAAAAGACATGATTAGGGTTATTTCTTTTATTTCTTTATTTTGGCTTGTGGATCTCCTTTGTGCTAACCCCAGATGCTTTTGTTTGCTTATAACCTTTAAGCTGAACCCCCAAGAAAGCTATTTTGGGTGCGTGATTTTTGGAATTGCTCTTTTAAAATCTAGCAACAGCCTAAGTTCCAGCCTAAGTTGTATTTTATTTCATTTTGTTTTTAATAAAATTTACCTTTTTTAAGAACAGGATTGGATGTTTTTTGTGCCTATGAGGTTTGTGCATATGTTGTTTAATTAGCTGGTGGCAACAGCTAATTTCCTTTGTTCACTTCCCCAGAGTGGGGGGTGAAAGGCTTTAGGGGTACCCCATAGGGAGGAATTCCCAAGTGCTCCTTCCTGGGTTCAAGGGTTGGTTTTTTATTTTTATTTTTTTTTTTTTTTTGCATTTGGGTAGTGGCAGCATTTACCAAGCCAAGGAGTGACAAGTATTAATTTTTAGAATCCTTGCGGGCCCCCACCTTCTGCACTCGAAGTGACAGAGTGGGGATTCAGCCTTGACAGTGAAGAAGGAGGGGCCTTTATTGCAGTGGCAATGATAGGACGTGGAAGCAGGAGCATTTTAGGGCATTAGATGTGGAAACAGCCCACTGAACACAATATTCTGAGGATGTTCATTTTCACTCTTCCATGACTTCAGGCTTATTTTGTTCACTGTACATTGACAGAGCCTGGATCTTTGATGAATATAAACTATATAGTTTGATGACTATTTAAGAGTCATTTGGTTACTTTATCCTGTCAAAATTCATGCTGAAATCTTTATTCAAATATACAGTCTTGCCAAATGTAGTGTATGTTAGCATGCTGCTGAATATCTCTGAATTTCTTGTTAACCAAACCACTGTGAGGAGCCCCAGACCCTCCATCTGCCCTGGGGGGTGCACCCCAGGGAGCAGGGACATGGGTCAGGGGCTGCTCTTGGGCTTGCCTTCGGCCCAGGACTGATGGAGGTACGGGGCTCCTCACAGTGGCCAGATTCCCTAGGCAGCTTTTACCATGGCCTGGTTCTGGCTTCCGGCCTGGCCATGGGGCAGGGCCTCCGGGGGTGGAGGAGGAGCAGGAGGTGTGGGGACTCGGGAGAAGAGGAGGAGCAGGAGGTATGCGGGCTCAGGGGAAGAGGAGGACCAGAGGCAGAGCCTCAGGGGAAAAGGTTAGTAGGGGCAGGGCCCTGGAGGGGAGGGGGCGGGGCTCCTGCATGTGTCCCGCTTTTGCCTTTTGAAAAGATGGTCATCCTAATACCAAATGATTCTTAGATTCTAAGGCTGGAAGGGACCACTGTGATCAGCTAGTCTGACTTCTTGTATAACACAGGCCACAAAACTTGCCCAAAATAATTATTAGAGTATATCTTGTAGAAAAATATCTAATCTTGATTTTAAAATTGTCGGTGATGGAAAATTTACTACAACCTTTGGTAAATTGTTCCAGTAGTTAATTATCCTATCAAAAATTTATATCTTCTTTCCAGTCTGATTAAAAAAATATGCCTTATTTCTGATATGAATGCTTTAGTTCAGTTTCCATAGGCAGATCCCATAGTATTGTAGGAAAGTAAAGGAAAACAGGAGCTCTGAGATCTTTCAGGGAAGGAAGATCTCATTATGCTATGCAGAAATAAGGATTAAAATCAGAATTCCTCTTTATGCTCTTTGTGAGGCTTCCTTCTTAGTATAAACTTAAACCACAAAGGAAATTATAACCTTTAACTGAACTCTAACCCATTACAGTGATGGACATAATTATTCTGGCTATTTTTTCACCAGCAGCAAATTGTGATCATTGAGCTTTACTCACATTATTCATCTATATTTGTAATGTATATATAACTGCATCCTCTGATAGTGACATCATTCTATTGTTTAACATTAATGTCATGTCATATTTTCATAATTTACAATGAATTCAACATGGAAAAAAAGATTTGTATAAACTTCATATAGTGATCTTTATTTTGGTTAGAACAAAGTTGTTTTGTTGTCTGTCTGGTCGAAGCAAGTAGTGATGAGATGTACAGATTATGCAAGTTTTTGGTTTGTGTTTTAGACCATTTTGAATTTAGATCGTAAACTCTTTGGGGCAAGGTGCCTCTTTCTCTGTTTGTACAGTGCCTTATTTATGCTCCAAACCTCATTAGAGGCTTCCGATAGATACCATACTATAAATATTAAATCATTTATGTCATTACTGGTTTAATATAGGAAAAGTGAAAAGCATCAGACAAACAGCTATAATTTAAATTCAGTTGTGTGGTTAATAAAGAAAAGACAATACCTTTCTGAGGTATAGCCTATCTTCTTGATTGTTGATCTCATAATGAACAATGTGCTGTCTGGCTAACCACCAATATAAAATTGTAATTGGGCATAAAAGCATTAATTTTTCAAACACAAAGCATTTCTTTTTCAGATAAACCTGTCAGTATGGTGATACAAGCAATAACCTTGGATTACATGAGCTAGAAATCTTTACAAGTAATCTCACAAAAGGCTTCCCTTATCGACTTACATACTAAGACTCTATTTCCTCAGATTTTTCATTGGTTTAAGAAAATGGTTCAGAAAGTCAGAGTGAGATATAAATAAAAATTATTTGTGTCCTTACTTTTGCTTTCTCCCACTTTACAAGCAGGGAACTAGAGGTGCGGGGACTAATACTCTGATTTGCACTTGCCTTTCATGGCTGCAAAAATACAGATGTATTTGCACCGGCAAAAAAGGTAGGCAGGGCCTGAGCCCTTTTGAAAGTTTACCCCATATTTGTGCATTGTGTTATATCTGTCTGATTGTTAATTTTACTGTCTACATTATGACTTACAACTTAGAATATTGAAATGGAAGAACTATTTTTTAATATAGTATAGTGACCTGGTGAGAGAATATGTACATATTTTCCTTCTACTGAATGAAAACAAAAATGCTTAATTGTTTGTTATATGACCAGTAATGCATATAGATAAAGGAAGTTTAACTCAAGTTGTAGAGGGTTGTGCGTTGAAAAAGGTAGATCTGAGACGTTTCGCTGCTGCTGCTGTGAAATTTCACATGGTCATGTGAAACATGCAGCAACAACTGTGAAGTCCTATTAGTGGGTCACTTTTTACAGGGTTTTTTTTTTTTGCTATGTATGTTTTTGTACCACTTCTTGGACAGTGCAAATAGATTAGACAGTTTCACATATATAAGCAGTTTCTAACCAATTTCAGGTTCTCATACATTAGCAAACACTGTAGTGCTTAGGGATAAGAAAATAGCTCACTTCCTACACTCACTGAATTCTGGGCCTCTGTCTCTTGAAACACTCAGTAAGATTGTAAATTAGTACTAACTCTGATGGTGGTTTTGTGATGTAGACATGTGAGCATTAGCAACAGGACTGAGACTACTGACATATTTACACAGAGGCCACTAAATGGCCACTGGATGGTATTCAGTTTAGATCACTAGTGATTGGGGTAGGATTTAAATATGTGACCAAGAGATGAAAGGCTCTCTATCTCCTTATTAATTCATAAAGATGTATACAGTATAATCTATATACATACATTAAAAATAAAAGTAGTTGCTTATATTAGCAGAGAATCCACTGTGGGCTGCAAGACTGAACAAAGCCTCAGACCTTTCTTGCCCTGCTGCAGGGGGCAGATGGATGGAATATTCTATTGGATGTACACAGAGTTCTAGGTATATAATTGAGTTTCCAAAAGACAGGACTTCTGTATTTTAGTAGAGAACAGTTGGCAGCCTTCCACAAAAGCCTTCCGGTGGGGAGGGATAGCTCAGTGGTTTGAGCATTGGACTATTAAACCCAGGGTTGTGAGCTCAATCCTTGAGGGGGCCACTTAGCAATCTGGGGCAAAAATTGGTCCTACCTAGTGAAGGCAGGGGGCTGGACTCAATGACCTTTCAAGGTCCCTTCCAGTTCTAGGAGATTGGTGTATCTCCTATTATTATTATAATACTGCTTAGCCCTTGCATCAGATCTTATACTGCAACAAAATACCACAAACATTGTTTTTCCCACATGGAAAGAGAGTTGAAATTCCCTCCCATGAAAAACAGCTCAAATTTTATGAAAGTAAATGAAAAATTCTATAATAAAAACCATTTTTATGGTATTTGAAACAAACTGAGCTGTACAGCAAACGTCATTTATCTCTCTTCCATATACAACCTGGCACTGTGTTCCTGAGGTTTAATTTTCTTAATGAAAGCATCACACTCCTTCACTGCCCGTATAATGTTTTGAGGTCATATACCCATTATAAACTAGGACTGGGATATCCCCAGTGTGGTTGCCTTCCCATCACTCTACTGCTAGTAGAGATGTATTTTAAGAGGAAACATTTTCTATCCTGCTGTGTTTGGAAAGAACAGGGGAAGGTGATTAATGAATAATTAGATTGCAAGCTCTTAATGGCAGGGACTGTTTCTTACTTTGTATTTGTACTGTGCCAAACACACTAGGCCTTGATCTTGCAAAACAATTGACAGAGTTCTAACTAGACCCCTCTTAAATACTGTTCCCCTAAAAGTCAATGTGAGTTTTACTGCTGACATCAGTGGGAACAAGACCAGATGCCCATCTGCATGCCAGATATGTAACTAAACTTTTGAAAAGAAGAGAGGATTTTATCTTATGAACAATTTATATAAACAATAGGTTTTTTTTCTTAAATAGGAGCACAGATAGGAATGGGAAATAACAGATCAAAGAGGTTAAATTGTAACATAAATACACCTTTCTTAAATGGAAATGAACTTTCCAAAACCAGAAAATATTAATATTAATCATAGGTATGCCCTGGATTTCCAAACATGTTCTTTGCTTAATGTTTACATTATAAGCTGCAAATAGCTTGCTAACTAGTCTAAATTTAAGAGCAATTTAGGTTAAACATTTTTTAAGGTTCATTTGTAAAATGCTTGTGGTATTTTAGCAGTTTAAAAAGATGTACTTGGCTTCAACCATTGGCTCAGGATGATTTTGACATGCTTAATATTTCTTTAAGAGCATTATTTTTTTTTATTTAAAAATTTGAATGATAAAAAATTGAAAGATGTTTGTAATTTTCTAGAAATAGTGCATTTAAAAAATGTCAGCAAACTCTGCAATTGGATAAAAAAATGACTAAACTCTAAACCAAAGGATGTAAAGAGAATTATAAAAAGATAGAATTCATGGGTCTTAGGTTATGATTTTGATTGAAGTTGAGAGCCTTGAGTACACTACCCTACATACTCCTAAATAAGCTAGAAATTCAGGCTCACATTGCAAAGCGGCATTTGTGGGAAGGAAGATTTCAGGAGAAGGAGTGGTGTTTAGAGATCTGCAACATGATCAATTCAAAATTAAAAATTAATCTAATTCATCAGTAATGAGAGTTTTACCATTGATTTCAGTGGGGGCATAATTTCACTTATGTATCCCTGAAAAGTTCCAGCATGTACCCAAAAGCTGCCTGTTGGGAATATATGATAGATATGATGCTAATGAAAGCTTTTCCCATTTAAGATTACAAGATATAATTGATGGAATAGGGAGGAATCAGTAGAGTTAGCGGGTGCTGACTTAGATAATGCTATACATGTTGAGCTTGGTGGCCTTAACAATATCTGTGATATCTTTCCAATGCATTCACATAACTTATTTTAGAAGACAGAATTGTCTCACAGAACACATGGAAATTCTTGCACCTTGATGAGGTGACATACTTCCTCTGAGACTTAATGATCTGGTAAGTCCCCAAAGCTTATTCTTCAGTGTGGAAAGTACTTTGAAATTCCACTAGTCCATATCATAGTTGTGGCAGATACAGCTTCTCTGGATTGGGGAGTTCATATAGCTGAGATCTACACCCAATATATTTGGTCTTTCATCCCATTTGAATTCCTCATCCCAGAACAATTTTGCAGATGAAGATAGCCTTGCATACACTTTGGCATTTAGAGATCTGATTTGCTAAAATTTGATTATGACTCAAATGTCAAAGTGTTTTACTCCAACAAACAGGAAGAGCCTGGGTCTGCCGCCTTTGTCAAAAAGCTCTCAAGGTGTGCAGCTTGGCAGTGTTCCGCAAGAAATTCCTGACTGCCACTTACATGATGGGGAAAGAGAATACAGTAGCAGACCGGTTCAGCCCAAGGGACTGACCCACACACGTGGTCCCAGATCAAAAAGAGGATCAAAGCTTTCTAAATTAGGGCACACCAGCAATATTTCATTATCCAAACCTCTGAATAAAAGCTGTATTCCTCCATACTCTGATGGGAACTGAATTTAAACTAGTGACAGAATGAAACATCTGAGTCACCCAGTCCTTTATTTTTACTTTAAGTGTAACAAGGAGAAAGCTATTTATTTTATTGTCCACCTTGCATGTATAGCAATTTTCAAAGTAATTTTTTCATAATGTTTTCAATGTCCATATCCATACAACAAATTGACCAATATTAAATATGGATTTACATGATAAACTGTAATGACTGTGAAGAAGCTATTATGGCTAAATTACAAAATTAAGGCAGCACTTGGGTTTTTAATCTTGTTTAATTCCAATTTGTCATGTGGTGTTTAATGTAACTACTCTGAAGTGTTCAGGGACATATTTGTTATGATGGGCACTATATAAAAAGCAAAGTTGTTTTTGTTGTGATGGTCTGTGTAGTCAACAGTGCATATTTTTAAAAACACTCCAATTCATAATTACAAGAGCAGATCTGCATTTAAAAAACTCCATGAATGTCACCAATACTGCAAAGACTTGTGACTGTGATTTATGACTTATGACTGTTAAGCATGTGAGAAGTCTATTGAGGTCAGAGAAACTACTACTCTGTGAGGTTACTTGCATACATAAGCCTTTGCAGGAGTGGGTGTAAACATGTATCTGTATGACTGTTTCTTCTCTTATGTAAGGACTTTCCTATTTCTCTTTTCCAAATACTTAAGTGGAGATGGGGGAAGAAGACAATAGCTAGATCCTAACCTCTGATGAAGTCTCTTTGACTCATTCTGGCAGTACTGAGGGGCTATAAAGTTACCCTAACTGGGCAGCTTAATATTCCCCAGGGTAGGGGAATTCCCAGTAGGCATACAGCCAGTGACACTTGCCCAAATCACCACTTTCATGTCACTCAGCACAGGGGATGGGTCTAGCATGTGGTTGAGGGGAGAGGTTGTAGTTGGAACATTTCTGTGCTGCAGCAATTCACAGTGAGGAAAAGGCCTCTTGGAAGCTGTCACCCCAGCTGGCATAAGTTAGAGCACCTGTCAGGCTCTTCCGACTTTTGCTGGGGACTGAACAGGGGCCTTCAGGGATTAGAGTTTGGCTTTTTCATATAAAATTAAATAAAAAATGTTTCATAAGTATAAATTAAGAGCTGTGTACTAGAGCTGGGTATATTTTTTCAACCAAACATTTTTCAGCGAAAAATGCAGTTTCGATGGTACAGAAATATTTCATCAGCTCATGTTACATTTGCAAATTGTTTCAGTTGAAAAACAAAACTTTTAAAAATTCAAAAAAATCAAAATCAAAACATCATTCTGAAACCAAAAAAATCAAAACATTTCAGTTTTTTTTTCAGAATAATGTTTTGTTTCCAAATTTCCTTCAATTTTATTTTAAAAAAATCAAAAACGTTTTAGAATGACCAAAATTGAAATGAATTGTTTCACTTTTATCAAATTAAATGTTTCCTTTGACCCAAAACATTTTTTTTAATTTTCAATTTTGCATTTGACCCAGAATAATTTTTTTCCAGAATTGCCAGTGAATCAAAAAATCTGTTCTTTTCCCAGCTCTCCTGTATACTTGATTTGATGTGTTAGGCAATATAGTAAGAAACAAAATTTTATAGTTTCATTGATCATTTTGGTACTGTGGCATCAATAATTATCGTTTTGTGCGGGTGGAGAACCTGAGAGCATAAGTAACCTGCACAAAATCATAAAGTACTTAGAAAACTGGGGAACAGAATGCAAAAAAACAAACACCACCACGTGACTCCCAGCATCAATCTTTAATCAAAAGACCATCCTTGATGTACTACTTCCCAGCCACAGGGTGACTGTCTGATTGTCTCCTTAAGGGCAGTAATGACTAGTGGTCAGTCAACACCTCTTCTTTCATGCGGCCCTTTACATTTCCCGAGACTTTTTGAGTAGATGAAGACCTAGGGGAAGGGCAGAGGTAGGCATTGGAAAAGAGGACGATGGTCCCAGGAGAATAGCCTTGAGAAAAAAATCAAGTTTCTTTTTTTTAAGGGTCTGGGGCCCAGAGCCTTGTAGAGTGGATGGGGCAAAGTTCTTCTCGCTCCCAGCCAATCAGGACAACTTCCAGGGAAAAAAGCTATATATGTTCTGTCTCCCTTCAGAATGGGGAAGACAGCAGCCAAGGAAGAATGGTTATGTATGGACCTCTCTTAGCCCAAAAAGGTAAGGAAAAGAACTACGTAGACAGCTGTTGAAAGCATTCCTGAAGGCAGCAGTTGGGAAAGCTGCTGAGAGCCCAGAAACGTGGACCCCCTAGGAAGGAAGGTTATGCAACTCCCTAACCCAAGGGTAGAGAATATAGGCTAGGGCTAAGAAACACAGGCACCAAGAAAAAGGGCTGTGCAACCCCTGAACCTCAGAGAAGAGAGTGCAAGTCAGGGAGACTTTGTTGAGTCTGAGTGGAAGAGACTGTTTCAAGTTTATCCAGGCTTATAATATAGGAGAAATTTTGTCTTATACCATTCAGACTTCATTGAGTTTTTAAGGGGTCCAGAGAGACGGGGAAACTGAGCAGAGCCATGCTTGGCCAGCTGGGGGTACTACAGGACAGGACAGGCATGCCATTTGACACTGCACTGCCTCACTTTTAATTTGCATTTTTTAAAGTATAAATAAAAGCAGCTAGTGTTTAAACACTCTGGCATGCGTGTGTGTGTTTGTATGTGTAAGCCAACATGTAACAATGCCAATTCATGTAGTAAAACAGTTAAAATAAATCAATAAAAGGTCAGTTCCAGCTACTGGATGTGAGAGAAGTATCCACTATAGCTAGACACCTAATTGTGTCCTCAGATATGAGTATGCCACTGCCATTGGCTTAATGCAAGTGCACGTGTACCTGAGGGTACAATTTGGCTCCACGAAATCAGTCTATCTGAAAAACAATGAAGGGAGGGAACTGAGGCCAGAATGTTGGGCATATTCTCATGACCTCTGCCTATGGGCACCTATTTCAGGAGTGGTAGAGTATCAAGGCCAAGGATGAGCTAACCTTACCCAGCATCCCATTTTGGTCACTTCAGTATCAAGTCTTTTCATATTTGACATGTCCTGTAATTAATTACCACCATTTTTATTTGTCCCAAAATTGATTAATTCCTTATTTGATTCATTTTGTGTCCGCTTATTGACATAATTGATTCACTTTATTGCTGATTATCTGTGTTACGGATTCATATTGCATTGTTTCTCTACATGTTTACTGCATACAGTAGTTGATTCATCAGATAATTGCTTCAAGGCTTACTGTTCTTCACACTATTCAGCAATTCCCCTGTAAATGTTTCTTAGGATAACTGATTACTAGTCAGTATGGCCAGTCTCTGTTCACCTGTCATTCTTTCAATGCCATTTCTCTATATAGTATTTTCTTCTCTCCCCTTCCATCTCACACCCCTTTTTGTTCTCCCTTTTCTATGGCTCTATATATTCCTCTCTCTCACCCTCATGAATTGGTACCCCACATCTTTATTGCTTCACCTCTAGACTCCCTGAATGTGCATCTGCACCTGCAGTCTTGAGTTCCTGTCTTCCAATTAAACCCTCTTCAGTTTGAATTTTGCCATCTTCTATCCACTGATACTGCTAATACTAAAGTCTCTAATGGCCATCTCGCAGGGTCTCTACACCATCCTCGACCTCCTTTACCAGAACCATAAAATGTTACTTTTGAGGGGAGGTGCTGTATCTCAGAACCTATCGATTAAATGACTACAATTTTTTACCACCAAGGCTACCTTGGATTCTAATCAGGTACAGCAATTTTCAAGCTAGTCTGAGCACGCATGTAGATTTTAGAGCACTTAGAGAAATCAATTGTTAAGCTATGATCTCATCTCAGCCTTAACTATAGTGGAACTACCACCCTACTATAATATATATACACAGGCAGTCTAAACTTATAAAGTATGCACTCTGTACCTGAGGCCTGGTCTACACTAAGGGGGCAGTTCGAACTAAGGTACGCAAGTGCAGCTACGCGAATAGCGTAGCTGAACTCGAACTACTTTAGTTCAAACTACTTACCCGTCCTGACAGTGTGGGATCGAAGTATGCGGCTCCCCCGTCGACTCCGCCACCGCCGTTCGCGGTGGTGGAGTTCCGGAGTCGATGGGAGCGCGTTCGGAGTTCGATATATCGCATCTAGATGAGACGCGATATATCAAACTCCGAGAAGTTGATCACTACCCGCCGACCCGGGCGGGTAGTATGGACGTACCCTGAGAGAGCAACCCAACAGAAACAAGATCAACAACATCCTATGTATACTAGTCTTTTTAAAATATGTATTATTTGTAGTATACCTCATCACCATGCATTTTTGACAGGTTTCCACGCCCCTTTTAGGGCTTATGTCCCACCTACCCACCCCATTTCCGTTGGCACTGAAGTTTGGTGCCGTCAGCCATTTTGAAAAATTGTGTGTGTGTGTGTGTTTGACTAGGGGCAGTGTTGTGTGTGTTTGTGCTTGGGTACATTGAGAGAAAAAGGTTGAAAGAAGAGAGTGAGATGAAAAAAGAAAGTTTGGGTAAGGTTAAGAGAAAAAAAAGGAAAGAAAGGTTATTGGATGTGATTGAGTAAGGAGAGAGGATGGTAAAGACCTAGTTTCGTAGGTTATTCAAGAATAGAAAGATAGAACTTAAAGAAAAAAAGGAAATTTTTGTTTTTAAAGGGTTAGTTGAAGAAAAAAGTTAAATAATATTAAAAACTAGGTTTAAAAAGAACACATATAACCAAAAAAGGGAATTTACTAAGGCAGAGCCTGTTTAATAAGCCCATGGCAAAAACCTATAAAAGGTGGCTAAGAAAAACACAATTAAACTATTCACTATCAGGGTAGGTTAAAAAAAGAGTCTTTAAAACATTAAATAATATTGAAAGCTAAGTTTAAAAAGGGAATTTACTAAGGCAGAGCCTGTTTAGTAAGCACATGGTAAATAAGTAAATAGGAAAGCATTTAAACTACTAACTTTAATGTTTTTAAAGGCTGTTTTTTTAATCTACCCTGATAGTAAATAGTTTAATTGTGTTTTCATGATCTGTTTGTGTATTGTATTAATTAAAAAGTCAATTTGTCTTCTAATGGATCTTAAAAGCTGTGTGGTGCTCTCTGTCATTTTTTTGTTTTGTTTATAGATTATGACCCAAGAGACTGCTGGTGACAATTTTAATCTAGGTGCCCTGCAAAAAGTCCATGTAAATTTTTATCTAAAATATTCAATAGTATTTTTCATAATTTTTCTTCAGAATAACTGAAGGCCACTAATACATTAAAGCCCTGTATTATTTCACTTTGAATACCACACATACTATTTGTAATACATGTTCAGAAAAAGTGTTTAAACACACAAACTTCTACTTTCCCTCATCACATTCACTATAGATACATTATTCCTTTGCTGACTTTGTGTATGTTAAATCTCTGGCTTTAGGAAATGTTTACAGTTGAACTACACCCCATAAAATATAGATTTATGTAATAGAGTTGCTGACACCACCAGAGACTACTTTAATGAAATTGTAATTTATTCAACTAAATTAAGATTGTTTGGTGTGAATCAATTGTGTGTGTGTGTGTGTATAAAGTATATATATGAGAGTGCTGCTACTTTGCAATGCAAATATATATTCTGCCCTAAGCTATATCTCATGGGTTGCTGTTCATTTAAGTCCCTGGAAAGCCCATTGAACATGTTTGTTTAATAT
Source organism: Mauremys reevesii (assembly GCF_016161935.1). Taxonomy (NCBI): domain Eukaryota; kingdom Metazoa; phylum Chordata; order Testudines; family Geoemydidae; genus Mauremys; species Mauremys reevesii. The sequence continues at coordinate 89,960,022 of NC_052625.1, forward strand.
TTTCTTAGTGATTATTGCTAGCTTTCACTTGGAAGCCAAAAGGCATTAATCTATGTACTTCCTATTTGGCTCTCTTTTAAAAGAGAGATGCCTGCATTTTTCCCTTCTACCTGCTTCCATTGTGCCAGTTCAATGTACCCCATGATATTAGTCTTTAGACAACGAGTTAGGCCTGAACAAGTTGCCTGTACATTTATGCAGATTGCCTAAGGAAAAATTGTTAATGGATGCTGTCCCTATGTTACTATCTAAAAGCTTGATCATTCTGACAGAGACAATTGCTGCCCCCAACGATGCTGTTAACATAAGGATTGATTATGCCCTCAGGCATGATTCTGAGGCCTCAGTGGATGTCCTGAAGCTTATTTTTTCATGTACATACTTGCTTTGGGGGTTTCTTGCTTGACATTAGAAAACATATTTCAAAAAGTAAGGATAAAAATTGCAAAGGATTCAGGAAGCAGGAAGATGTTGCATTTCATTAGATTTGTTCCAAATTGGAAGTATATGTGTGAAAATATTAGCAGTTGAAGAATATAACTACATTTTAAGACAGTGGTCTTCAGAGAATAAATTCTGTGAACAGCTGACAGAAGACCTGAACTGAACATGGCATTGGTACCATGAGTTTGGACTACTATTATGGTTGCCAGCCCTCCAGAATTGTCCTGAAGTCTCCAGGAATTAAAGATTAATCTTTAGTTAACTGTTATGTCATGTGATGAAACCTCCAGGAATATGTCCAACCAAAATTGGCAATCCTAACTACTGTCCAAATATGGTACATGTTATTTCTTAATGGCCAGCTCTATAAAGAAGAACTCAGGCCTACGCAGGTGGCTTTCTTGTGTGACAGTTCTCTTTATCCAAGAAAAATAAATTATTTCCTGAGATACTGGGATATCTAGTGGAATGATTTGCTTAGGGCCTCCAAAGAAGAGGTCTGTAATCCCTTCTAAGAACATAGTTTATTTGTCAGCCCAAAGGTTAAGCTTATACTTTTGATGAGTCAGGTTTAGGAATCGCCAACCCAAGATCAGTCTTATTCCTGAAGATATTTTGGTGTAGCAACTTACTAAGGTTGGGTTTCTCTGTGGTAGGATTTATATGCCTTATTCAAAGAACATGGGGAAAAAAGGTTGCTTATAACAATTTTGTACTGTGGGTCTATAGTGGGTTATTTCCTTCCAGAACCAGGAAAGGAATAGAAAAACTTTCCTTAAATTTAAAAAGTGTGTGTGTGTGCTCGTGCGTGTGTATAAAATTGTGTTTGCATCTACATAAACAGTCAAGTAAAATGTGTTAGTCTGTGCATCTTAACCGTTCAATAGCTATGGACGGGTATTATGTAAGTCCATGAGGGAACCAGGCATCCTTTGCTGGTGAATGCAGCCTGCAAGTATGTGGCATACATCTTCTAGCTGGCCACAGCGGCAAGGGGTGAAGTCACAAAGGCCCCACTTACAGTCATTAGCAGCCCATCTGATCATTCCACATCTGAAGCACTGGAGCTTTACCCAGATATGGCATGGAAGGCGAAAACCAGGGACTGGATAGTTGGATCTGTCATGAGATAAGCATTGGCTATGTTCAAAGCTCGTTCTTGCCACCAGTACGCCACCTGGATATTGAGGTTCCTTAGGGAAATTGTCCAAATGGGGTGCCTTGAGCTAAGATGGTGGTTCGGTGACTTAAAAACATCTTTTAACAGGGTTAGCTATGACATATCTTGCACCTTGAGAAGCAGATTCTGCAAGGCAACTTGTCACCTGATGTCAGGAGGGGTGATGTTGGACAGAACTGGCAGCCAGGTCAGGTTGTTTGGTCTCCTGGTATCTGTTATATGCATAGTTTTATTTAACTGAATGTCTACAAGTTTTTGTATGAAAAGAGATGAATCACACCTGGGAGCAATACTGTCCTACAGAATTGCTCAAGGCAAGCCAAGTATGTTCAGTGTCTGCATTGTGGTTCCCAAGGTAGAACCAGCTAATTTGCTGATCAGGTTGTTTCATCTTTATTTTCAACAAGGTCTTGGTAAGGTGCTCCTTGAAAATCAAGTTATGGTCCAGTGTAACACCGAGCTACACAGGTTTTGGGTCGTGGCCCTGGCTGTGTCCATTTAGGAAGATGTTGAACTGTTTTTTGGCCTTTGTATGGTACAGGGAAGCAGCTCGAAATTGTCTTTTTGGCACTAGGTTTAAGTCTCCGTCTTTTACAAGAGGGGGCTGTGATGCTGGTAAACCAGGTGCCAGCTCTTGCCAAGAGTGTAGGCATCAGCTGAGAACTGACAAAGTCATCACAGGAAACCAGAGCAACTCACCTGTATGTTAATATTGTTAAAGATGTTTATTGAACTTATAAGAATGTGTGTAGTGTTTAGAATGTATAAAATGCTTGTAAGTTAAGTGGATTATTCTTACTTGTAATGTCTGTATCCCGTGCTATCAGGTAGTATGGAAATTTTGCTTTATAATTGTAAAAATGCCTGCTCTGAACTTGTGAACCTAGGCAGGAAAAGTAGTTCACTCACCCGTCCAGAAAAACTATTGAGGCTAAATGGGCCATTGTGGAACATCACAACACAAAGTCTGGTTTAATGGCCCTTTTACACCCATGAAGGTGCTTTTTTAAAATATATATGGAGATATACCTATCTCATAGAGCTGGAAGAGACCCTGAAAGGTCATTGAGTCCAGCCCCCTGCCTTCACTAGCAGGACCAAGTACTGATTTTGCTCCAATGCCTAAGTAGCCCTCTCAAGGATTGAACTCACAACCCTGGGTTTAGCAGGCCAATGCTCAAACCACTGAGCTATCCCCTCTATGCGAGAAAGCATGTCCATCGACTTGAATTCTGGAAGAGGGAAATAAAGGTAGCTAACGTGAAGTTTTTTCATCTCTTTGGTGTTAGGACCTTTACAAAGGCTGGATCTAAGAAATAAAAAAGCAGAGATCTTCAGAATCAAACTAGGTTAGCCCTAATAAGACATTCAGTGCTGACAGATTTACTACATCTCTATCACCTTTTGGAATCATAGGTACAACTCATTTGTGTATATATGTTTCCTGCTTTAACCTGTAAATAATTCTCTCATTTCTTTTTCCTAGTTAATAAAGCTTTAATTTGTTTACTATCGGATTGACTACCAGCATTGTCTTTGTTATGAGATCTAAGGTACAAATTGATCTGGGGTAAGTGACTTGTCTCTTGGGACTGGGAGCAACCTGAATATTTTGTGATTTTTGGTGTAAGTGACCAATTATCACTAAGTCTAGCTTGCCTGGGTGGCAAAATAGTCCTCCTGGCCACTCCAGTCAATCTGTGACTCCATGGTAAGTGTTACAGTGATCCAGGAGTTCACATTTGTTACTGGGTTGATGAAATATAATTATAGAGCATACCACCAGTTTGGGGTCTCTGCCCTGCTTTTGACAATCTGTCCTGAGGTTAGCATTCTTGGTCATGAGCCACTCCACAGTGTGATGGGCCATCTCATTCGTGTCAGCATTCAGCTATCAATTTAAAAATTAAAGAGGAAAAACAGTCAATATACTGAAGATCAGACTGGTCTTGAAGGCTAAATTAACAAAAATATAGCCTTCTTATGTGATTTTTCCGTACATTACTTTTATAATACTGAGATTTATTTCTTCAGACCGTAGTACTTTGAATGTACCAATCATCTACTCCGTCATGGTGACAATGATTGAGAGTTGGCTGAGTATCCACCTGCTTGAATAGCCCTATTTTGTCACAAAATTTAAGTCTGTATTATGTACAAGCCACAACTAAGACGTAAAACTTGTTCATGCAAAGAAATACAAATTTACCTTGCTCTGAAAAGGATTCCCAGCAATTTATCATTTTAATTTATGTACTGTCTTAGCATAAAAATCTACTTAAGGAGCGCTAGCCTATTCTGATAAGACATGTTGAACAAAGTAATGCTATTTCAAGAACACTCCCTGTTTTCACTTAGGTTTAAAGCACCACTGTAGTTTAACAGGTTCTCATATAATGAAAATAATTTTTAGAACATGATATGTAATAGAACCACCTACTCAATGAAGAGATAGGAGAAGTGAAATCTGTCTCTCATGATAGACTGACAGGGGGAAATAGAGGCTCCAGACTTTGGGCTCCTGATTATTATATGGTATTGTTTACTATATTGATAATTGAACATTTAGCTTGCTTGTATCACTTGAAAATCACAGTAAGGGTAAAAATAAGCACTTGCTGCATCATGTTTGCTCTGTTAAAAAATAATCCCCTTCAAATAGGGAACCAACTGTTTTGTTATTTTTCTCTCCCACTGCTGAAAGGAAGCAACTCAGTTTTTCAAAGCATCTCTGGTATGGAACAAAGAATTGGCAGTGAAAATCCAACTTCTTTGAGTAGCATCCCTATGGGTGCTCCACTTCAGGATTTCATTCACCCCTGGGCCTTTGATTGGAGATTTTTGGTAGCGGTTTGTTCAGCCCACACACGTGCTCTACACATCCTCATACCCTGTAGCAAGGATATGTAGAGCTGCGCAGATGAACCGTTCTCAGTTCCTTCTTGACCACCTTCGGTCTGAGATGGGCATTGAGTGTGCCCACTTCTGCTAAGTGTCTCATTGTTAGATAGTTAGTTAGATAGTTAGTATGTGGTTAGTTCCTTTTGGGGTTCTTGCCTGTTCTTTTTACTTGTTTTCCCATTTGCAGGGTCATTTTGAGTCTTTATTTTCTGGGGTGTGCCAGGATTCCCAGGCTCAAAGGGTAAGGCTGGTGATAGCCTGTCTACCTCCAGATCCAGGTCATAGAGAGCTTCAAAGGATAAGATTTATGATACCCAGTCTACCTTAGGATTTTGGTCACTGAGAGCTGCGAGGGTGAACATGGCTGCTAACCTGGCGACCTTGAGATCCCAGTCACTGAAAGCCTCTGGGGTCAAGGTGCCTGCCACCTTGCACTCTAACTCAATGGATACCAACAAGAGGAGAAGGAGTGCTACATCTCCTTCAAAGAAGCCTCAGTCACTGGAGACCTCAGTCCCAAAAAGGAGTGCTGTTGAGGCTCCAAGTGCTTCTGGTACTGTGAAGATGTCCGAGGTTGCTTCTAAGAGTCATGCCTCTACCAAGAAGGACCTGGTACCAGAAACCTCCTCTGCTCCCAGTGAACATATCCATGCAAACAGGAGATCAGCACCATCAGACTCTCTTTTACCCTTGGTACCTACTTTGGCACCCCATACTGTTACATCTCGGTGTGTGCCTGGGCATGCTCATCCCTCAATGCAAACTAGCCAGGTACTGACCTCGGCACCAATACTGACCTACAGTGTTCCTCTGCTATCGCAGAAGGATAGATATGCCAAATAACTGTAGTCTCTACTGCTTACCGGTACCACACACTTCCTGGCACTGGGATCTCCTGGGTTACCAACTACTCCTTTTTCATTGAGACCCTCTCCTTTTCTGACTTCCACCATCCAGGGAAAATGTGGTGACAGAAAATATTGTGTCCCAGCCAGGGATACAGAATTTTTATTCTGACATCTGACAAATTCTTTGGTTGTGGATTCAGTCAATGAACTTTGGAGGCAGCACAACATGAAGGCTGTCCCATATAACAAGGGCCAGAAGTGTCTTGATCTTTTTGGTCACAAAAGCAACTCCTCTGCAACATTACCTGATTCTCCTGTCAGACTGGAGTAACCTCATTGATTTCAACTGAGTTACTCCTGGTTTGCACCAGTGTAAGTGAGAGAAAGAATCAAGCCCAGTGTTCCTTATTTTGATTTGTTGCATTTGAGGATAACTGTCATCTAATGCATGGTTCTTGGGGATAGAGACTTCTGTGTAGCAGGTATTGTTAAACAGGGCTGGCCTTAGGGAAAATAGTGCCCCGAGTGAACTTTCTTTGGTGCCCTTTAAGTACTGCTCCCCAAGCAGCAGGCAACTGCTCAGCAGGCAGAGCAGCAGCAGGTGGGGCTACAGCTTCAGCCCAGGTGGCTAAATGGAAAGGGGCCCTGAAGTATGGGAATAGGAGGAGAGGCAAACCATTTTTCTTTTGTAACCTGGGGTCACAGTATAGAAAGAGTTGAGAACCATAGGTCGAGTGGTCTGAGCAAGGTGCTAGAATATCTCAGTTCTTGTCCTAGTTATTCATTTGATTTGCCATGTGATTATGCACAAGTCATTTAAAACACAAATTTCAGAGGTGGCCAATGATTTTGAGTGCATCAGTTTTTGCATGCCCAGCTGGCCATGATTTTCAGAGGCACTGAGCACTTACATCTTTTATTGACTTCTGAAGTCTAAGGGGGGTCATAACCAGGGTCCTACTGTACCCAGTTGTTCCTTGGCTGCTGAATAAGCCCCTTGAGGTCATGGGCAGCGTTAGTAAGATAGAGCGGATGTTGTATCATCATCCAAAATGGCCCGCTGCCCCCCAACCCCCCCTCTCCCCAGGGCTGCAAGCGCCACCCCTGCAGCTCCAATTGGCTGCAGTTCCCGGCCAAAGGGATCTGCGGAGTTGGCACTGGGGTGTGGGGGCAGCGGCAGCGTGCAAAGCCACCTGCCCCCCCCTCCTCCCCAGGGGCCGCAGAGACATGCCAGCTGCTTCCAGGAGTGGTGTGGGGACGGGGCAGGCAGGCTGCTCTGCCAGACTTTTAGTGACCGGAGATCGCGATCGACTGACAGAAGCTCCAGGATCGACCAGTCATGATCGACTGCATCATTCACAAGCACAATTAAATTATGGAATAGAAATGAATAATTAATAATTTGAAATGGCACAATATTGCTACTAATTCAAGGTGTGTGAAAGACTGGATATTTCATAATAATATTTATAACGATGTCCATTTGTCCATGTCTTCATTTAGGAGGGTTACAGATTCTTAGAAGTTTCATTTTTATACTTGGCATCTTAGGCAAGTATTTTGGTTAGTGAAGTATGCATTTTTTAAGACACTTTTCACTATGATTCCTAATCTGTTTTTATAGACCTTTCATTGAATGTTTTAATAAAGTTTATCAAAGTCCATCCACTAAATAAGATACATTTGCCAGATCCTGCTTTTTTGCTGGGGACCCCATAAACTATAAATTGTTAGTCTGAGGATATGTCCTTGATGCTTTGTTATTTATTACTCAGAAATGCATCCTTAGGAAACAGATTCATATTCATTCACTGTGAATTTATTGCTGACTTAGTAATTTCTCTGTCTTTGGAATCTTTTTATGCCAAACTGCTAGGAATCGTGGATTTTCTAAAATGTGTTGCTTTTATTTAACCTTTTCACAGAAGATAGAGAGTTGGCATATGGAAAGTGGTCTAGAATATTTTTTATTGTTGTTGTTATTGCGATGAAGTCTTTGATTTGTGTCCCTCTCCAATTTCTCTACTAGTTTTCTTTTTGGTTTTTTGAAATCAAAATTAAACATTCACTAAAAAAAAGAGAACAAAGTGTATGGAAAGGAAATAAGGTAAATATTATTTTTCTAATGAGACTTCCTATGCTGCATTTATACCCTCAGCATGAGACATACAGAACTCCACCAGTTCTATATGTTTTTGGCTCCTCAGGGAAGCAGCCTGGAGTGGGAGCATGCTTCTGAAGTCTATCTCACTTAAGATATGGCTACACAGCAGTTGGGAGCATGCTTCCCAGCGTGGGTAGACAGACATGCATACACTAGCTCTGCTCAAGGTAGCATGCTAACCATAGCAGTGTAGCCAGGGGTAGGACAGTGGCAGTGCAGGATAACCACCTGAGTACAAGCCCACTCAGATCCCTGGGGAACATACTCAGATGGCTACCCCTGGCTGTACTGCTCTTTTTATTGCATTAGCTCGAGCAAAGCTAGCATATTTCTGTCTGTCCGGAGCTGGGAAGTACACTTCCACCTGCAGTGTGGACGTACCCTTAGAGTGCTGTCATACATTCTAATCCCAGAGTTATCTACATTCTATACAAATCTGGTGTTCACTCACTTCTATTTTTGAGAATTTTTTACATCAGAAATAAAGCCTCACGAAACTGAGATTACAGATACAGTTTATTACGCTAAAGGAATGAATTCCACACTAATTTAAGTTTTTTTTGCTTGCTTAGATATATATTTATGTATTGTGTTCTTCATGTAAGGTCTGTGTCCTACATTGTGTCCCATATTTGAGACTTGACAGGTTGAGAAATATGTGTATAAGTCGGCCCCTCTGTAATGGTGGTTACACCACTCCCTGGGCCTTCCAACCAATAACAGTTGGTTCCTTCTTGACGAAACATTGAAGGAACTGCCCTCCCCTCCCCCACATGATCTGCTTCTCCTCTGTCTCCAATTTATGTCCCATTCCAGCTCTGTACTTCTCCATGTGTCCTTTGTATGCTATCCTTGCCTTCCAGTCACATCTGTGTATTTACTTTTAAATTAATGTTCTCTGACACTCTGGGTCTAATTAGCCCATGACTGTTGACTGTCTTCAAAGTTAGGTTTTAGCACTTTGTTTTGGTTAGAGCCTTTGGAGATTTTCTGTTCTTTTCAAGGCCTTTGTTTCTTCATGAGACCTTGGCCATTTTTGCCCTGAAAGGCCTTGACATTTCTTCACTGTGACTCATAATCATAGTAGTTGGACATCCAGGGAGTCATGGGTCTACCAGTAATACTGGAGTTATCTTGTGGTCCTGGCTACTTCCACTTTCTGTAAGAGCCAAAACTCCATTGGGAGTTTTGCCTGTCTTGTGTTAGAAAGATGAGACCTAGTAGTGAGACTCATACTCACATGATAGCTTCATAAAAGCAGAATTACAAGGCAAATAACTTTCCTTTTTAATTTAATACACTTGTTGATTTCTCTGCTTGGTGTAAGCAATGTCCTCCTAAAGGATGTTGATCATGGCAATGAAACTCTTATGTTGAAATGGTATAACTAGTACAAACAAATATTATTGCAGTTTCCATTATATTAATGCAAAAAAAATTACTGTGGGTATATTATTAAACCGAACAATGGTATGTTTTGGCATATTTCAAGGAGAAGAAAAAACCCTACTAAATAAGTTATATTAATTATCTAAATAATGACAGGTGTGCTGAGTCAGTTTAAAAAAAAAAAAAAGGAAAAGAAAAGCAAGGAATTTATTTACCAGACAAAAACTGTTTGAAACTTTGTCATCTATAATATATTACATCATAAATTAGTAATGCCTTAAGTTCTTTTGCAGATGTTTGATACAATCTCCATCCTTCATATTGTTCATTTGAGTGCTTACAGAAATTCCAAGAATCTAATAGCAATATAATTAGATAAACATCTGTCCCACACTGACTTTTTCCATTTCCTTTTTATATTTTTTTCCTTTTCCCCCATCTTTTCTCCCACAATCTCTGGGTATATAGTCATTAATAAATCTTAAATAATGTATATCAGTATATATGTTATGTTCTTTATTAGGATAATAACTCGCCATAATAAAAAGTGCCAAATAAAGTACTAGAAAGGCTAATGTCTTCTTTCTTGACCTACTCACTGGCATATATTCTGATGATTATAAGACAAGTTAATAAAGAAACATGACCTCTTTATTCTTCTGTGATGGGCAAAATAGCTGCTGCCCCATGTGATGTAGAATTTATAATTGCACTTCGTTGATGAAGCATCAACTGTGATGAATTCCTTGAGGATGGCGTATTTCAAGATCACTGTTACATACATTGGTATTTAATGTTGGTCTGTATTTCCCATTTTAAGTAGCAGTGTTATTTCAGAATTCTGATTCTTGTTGAAATGATTTAATTTCAGAGATAATTACTTATACAAATTTCTCACACGCTAAAACCTTTGGCCAAATTATCAATTTCTTTAATTCTTATTAGACATTTTGATTGCTACAGGATGTAGCGTAAAACTTAGGCTGCTGTTTAGGCCTAAACATATGCCCTTTTCCATTTCAGAAACATGTAATTTAAATAAAAAAGTAATGCTGCTATGTGTGGGTCACACACTGTGTGATTAGAGAGCTGGTACAGTTGTAAAAAAGTACATCATAAATTAATCACATGGCTTTGCAAATGATCACATGGATTTTATTACTGTGTGTTTGGCACATAGATAATGCACATGTATTTAATATTCTTTGTCTCTGCTCAAAGTTGATTTAAATAATATTAGTTTGAGAAAAGTCCCTTCTGAAATTTTGAGTAGTTGCTGTAATTTTCAGCATGTCCTGCTCAGCCCAGGTACTACAAATCGTATGGTACAAAACTCATTGATCTGAGCCCTCCTACACTATATAGGCAGTACAGGGTGAATCAAGGTTCTTAATTTATTTTATATTTATAAAGATAGTTGATTAAAAATCTTAAGTAAATTTTTTCTGTCAGACAAATCCTGTTGTCCCTACTCTGTCCTTACTTAGACAAAATTCCCATTGAACATGATTTGACTCTGTTATAGGGCCTTAAAAATGGAAATTGATTTTATAAAATTATATTTGGATCCTCTTAATATTGTTGTGGGTGATGATAAATGCCTATGTAAAGAGTATTTTAAATATACTCAAGGTTTAGAGAGTATAAATATACCCAATATCTATATATTTAGACAGTATACTCCACTCATACAACTGTGTTGTAACTCTAGAGTGTTAGAAATATGTACTTCCTTTCTTCAACTGGCTACCTATTTTGTAGCAGATATAGTTTATGATGCAATATTTTTAGGAGCCAGTTTCATACCATATTATGTAGGGTGGCAAAAGTGGCTTCTGGCTATTTTGCTGGGTGGTGGACTTAGAATCTAAAACATATCTTAAGAGTTTATTCCCTAAGGGAGATTTATTATTTAGGTATGAGCTAGATACCAGAGAAAGATGCAGTGTGCAAACTTTTAAAAATTACTACCATAGGGAAGAGAGAAGCAAGCAGAACACTGAAAAACTCAAGAGGGAGAAATTTCAGAGTAGCAGCCGTGTTAGTCTGTATCCGCAAAAAGAACAGGAGTACTTGTGGCACCTTAGGCCTGGTCTACACTAGGAGTTTATGTCGAATTTAGCAGCGTTAATTCGAATTAACCCTGCACCTGTCCACACAACGAAGCTATTTAGTTCGACATAGAGGTCTCTTTAGTTCGATTTCTGTACTCCTCCCCGACAAGGGGAGTAGCGCTAAACTCGACATGGCCATGTCAAATTAGGCTAGGTGTGGATGGAATTCGATGCTAATAGCTCCGGGAGCTATCCCACAGTGCACCACTCTGTTGACGCTCTGGACAGCAGTCCGAGCTCGGATGCTCTGACCAGCCACACAGGAAAAGCCCCGGGAAAATTTGAATTCCTTTTCCAGTCTGGCCAGTTTGAATCTAATTTCCTGTTTGGACATCATGGCGAGCTCAGCAGCACTGGCAGCGATGCAGAGCTCTCCAGCAGAGGAGTCCATGCAATCTCAGAATAGAAAGAGGGCCCCAGCATGGACTGACCGGGAAGTCTTGGATCTGATCGCTGTGGGGGGCAATGAGTCTGTGCTTTCGGAGCTGCGCTCCAGAAAACGGAATGCAAAGACCTACAAGAAGGTCTCCAAAGCCATGGCAGACAGAGGATACAGCCGGGATACAACGCAGTGCTGCGTGAAAATCAAGGACCTGAGACAAGGCTACCAAAAAATCAAAGCGGCAAACGGACGCTCCGGATCCCAGCCCCAGACATGCCACTTCCACGAGGCACTGCATGCCATTCTTGGTGGGTCTGCCACCACTGCCCTACCAGTGTGCGTGGAGTCTGACGATGGGATAGTGTCAACGGCCGGTTCCTCGGCGATGTTCGTGGACGGGGAAAATGAGGAAGGAGATGAGGAGGACGAGGCAGTCGACAGCACTTACAACGCTGATTTCCCCGACAGCCAGGATCTCTTCATCACCCTCACGAAGATACCCTACCAACCCTCCCCGGCCGTTAACCCGGACCCTGAATCAGGGGAAGGATCAGTCAGTAAGTGCTTTAAACATGTAAACATTTATTTTTAATGGAACAGGAATCTGAACTATGTGAAAAGAAGGTCAATATATATGGGGATAGAACAGAAATCCTCTTGGGAGATCTCCACGAAGCTCTCCTGGAGGTAATCGAAAAGCCTACGCATGAGGTTCCTGGGGAGAGCTGCCTTATTGGGTGCTCCGTGGTAGGACACTTTTCCGCGCCAGGCTATCATCAGGTACTCTGGGAGCATTGCCTCCACGAGCATGGCAGCATAGGCCCCTGGTTTGTGCCGGCTTTCACGCAGCATGCGCTCTCTATCTGTGTCAGTGATCCTCCTCAGGGTGATCTCGCTCCGCGACTCCTGCATTGAATTAGGGGAATTAGGGTAATGTTAGTATTGGGAATGCTTCACTGTTCCTTTGCATAACAATAAGCGTCGGTTTACAGCCACGTGGTGGAGGCTGCAGAGGGGCAGCATACAGGGATCTTTCCCGGGGACAGCCACGAGGGGGTGGAACAGGGGCAGAGTTCATGCTTTCCGGATTGCCTGCAGCAGGAGGGCACTGCTATACATTAAGTTTTAAGTAGCCAAAAGTCTACGGCTTACCATGCCTGCCTGCTCCACGGATTCTGCTGTCCTGCCCCGCTTGTCTGATCTCCAGTGCAAGACCCCAGGCAATGAATGCGAAGGCCGAAAATTCGAACTTGTCCTGAGTGCGCATGAGATAGGTGCTGTGCATGGTTTTGTTCACAGAGACAGACTAGACTATGTTCATTGTTCGCAAAAATGTATCTTTGTAAGGAATTCACTCCCTTTTTCCCATCACACAGCTGCGACTGTCTCCCAAGCTGCCCCAGCATCCCCCTCACAGAGGCTGGCGCAGATTAGGTGGCGAAAGAAAAGGACACTGGATGAGATGTTCGCTGAACTTATGGGCTGCTCCCAAGCCGAGGCGGCCCAGCAGAGCCAGTGGCGGGAGAACCTCTCTCAGTACCAGTGCTCACACAGCGAACGGGAGGACAGGTGGCGTCAAGAGGACCAGCAGGCAACTCAAACACTGCTTGGACTAATGAGGGAGCAAATGGACACGCTCCGGCACCTTGTGGATGTTCTGCAGGACTGCAGGCAGTAGGACAGAGCCCCCCTGCAGTGTATCTGCAACCGCCTTCCCCCACCACAAAGTCCCATACCCCCCTCACCCAAAGTACCAAGAAGGAGGGGCACCAGGGGCCGTGAAAACTGTCACTCCACCCCTGCAGAGTGCTCAATTACCAAAAAACTCTCATTCCCTAAATTTTGAGAAGTCCTTCCCTTCCTGACTCACCCAAGCCCCAATCCCAGTTTCATCCCCTAACTGTCTAGTTGATTATTAAAAATACTTTGCTGTTAATTACTGTTTCCGTCGTGTTCTTGTACAGAAGACTGTGTTTGAAGTGGGGAAGAAGGGGGTTGGTAACTGCATAGGACAGTCACCTTTACCAGGGGGCAGGATCAGCAGCAGGTCACACACACAGTGCAGTCAGTAGGCACCCTGGTCGGTCTGGGAGGTGGTTTTCATGTTCTGTGTGGGTGGGGGATACGTGACTTTGTGGCGGGGGAGGGCGGTTACAGATCTTATGCAGCGGTCCTTGTCCTGGACCACAGAGCCATGCAGCAGGGGAATCTGTAACCGTCCTCCCCTGCCACAAGGTCACATAGCCTTCACAGAGTCCTGAAAAGGAGGGATGGCAGGCTCCATTGAAACAACCAGTTTGGCACTGCAGACCGCTCTAGGAGCAGGAGCCTGTCATTCCTCGAGTTTAGAAGCGGTCTTTACATCACTACACACCCTACCCAGCACAGTCTGCGTCCCAGTTTCAACCCTTTAACGCAATGTCATTAATAGAGAAAACGTTAATTAACAATGTTCCATGTATTTTATTTTTAAACGTGTGTTGGAAGGGGGGAAACGGGGTGAATGGGGTATGTAACTGCAGAGAATAGTCAACAGTAACTGGGTAAAGAAACAGGGGCTGGTTCAGCTTCTCTGTAAAGAAACTGAACAGTCACAGGTCATGCTGCTTGCTGAGGAACCTAGCTTTCAAAGCCTCCTGGATGCACAGCGCTTCCCGCTGGGCTCTTCTAATCGCACGGCTGTCTGGCTGAGCATAATCAGCAGCCAGGCTATTTGCCTCAACCTCCCATCCTGCCATAAAGGTCTCCCCCTTGCTCTCACAGAGATTGTGGAGCACACAGCAAGCTGCAATAACAATGGGGATATTGGTTTCGCTGAGATCCGAGAGAGTCAGTAAGCTCCTCCATCTCCCCTTGAGACGTCCGACAGCACACTCCACCACCATTCTGCACTTGCTCAGCCGGTAGTTGAAGAGTTCCTTGTCACTGTCCAAGGCGCCTGTATAGGGATTCATGAGCCAGGGCATTAGCGGGTAGGCTGGGTCCCCGAGGATCACTATAGGCATCTGCACATCCCCAACAGTTATTTTGTGGTCAGGGAAGAAAATACCTTCCTGCAGGCGTCTAAACAGACCAGAGTTCCTGAAAATACGCGCGTCATGAACCTTGCCCGGCCACCCAACGTTGATGTTGGTAAAGCGTCCCCTATGGTCCACCAGTGCTTGCAGCACCATTGAAAAGTAGCCTTTCTGTTAATATACTGGCTGGCCTGGTGGTCCGGTCCCAGGATAGGGATGTGAGTTCCATCTATAGCCCCACCGCAGTTTGGGAATCCCATCGCGACGAAGCCATCTATGACGACCTGGACGTTTCCCAGGGTCACTACCTTTGAGAGCAGTAGGTCAACGATTGCATGGGCTACTTGCATCACAGCAACCCCCATGGTAAATTTGCCCACGCCAAAGTGGTTCGCTACTGACCGGTAGCTGTCTGGCGTGGCAAGTTTCCAGAGGGCTATGGCCACTCGCTTCTGCACAGTCAGGGCTGCTCGCATCCGGGTGTCCTTGCGCTTCAGGGCAGGGGACAGCAACTCACAGAGTTCAAGGAAAGTGCCCTTACGCATCCTGAAGTTTCGCAGCCACTCTGTGTCATCCCAGACCTGCAGCACTATGCGGTCCCACCAGTCCGTGCTTGTTTCCCGGGCCCAGAATCGCTGTTCCACAGCATGAACATGACCCATTGCCACCATGATGTCCATGGCGCGGGGTCCCGTGCTTTGTGAGAGGTCTGTGCCACTCTCACACTTCATGTCCTCACCGTGCTGCCCGGAGCCTCCTCGCCCGATTTCTCAGCATCTGACTGTGGAAGAGGTGGACGATAAGGTGCGAGGAGTTGACAACGGCCATAAGTGCAGCGATGATCGCAGCGGGCTCCATGCTCGCAGTGCTGTGGCGTCCGCACTGTCACTGACCAGAAAAGTGCGCGAACAGATTTCCCGCCGGCGCTTTCAGGGAGGGAGGGCGGGAGTGACGGTTGAATGACGACAGTTACCCAAAACCACCCTTGACACATTTTTTTCCCCCAGTAGGCATTGGGGGCTCGCCCCAGAATTCCAATGGGCAGCGGGGACTGCGGGAAAGCTGCCCACAGTGCACCGCTTCCAGTGTCGACGCTTGCCCCGTTAGTGTGAACTCACAAAGTCGAATTACTGTCCTTAGTGTGGATACACACGTTCGACTTTGTAAGGTCGATTCCACAAATTCGAGTTAAGTTAAATCGAACTACTCTGGTAGTGTAGACATACCCTTAGAGACTAACAAATTTATTTGAGCATAAGCTTTCGTGGGCTACAGCCCACTTCATCAGATGCGTAGACTGGAACATACAGCAAGAAGATATTTATACATACAGAGAACATGAAAAGTGGAAGTAGCCACGAAAGCTTATGCTCAAATAAAAGAGGGACAAAGTTATATTTGAAATGTGGCAAATCTGCAAGCTTTGCTCCAGGAACACCTCCACTCCCCCACTTTTTGTTTGTTTGGTTCAGAACAAAAGACAGGCACAGATGCATCTTTTCTCTTACACTGTAACAGTTGTTTCTTTGAGGAACACACATTTTATAGTGCCATAGTAACTTGTTAGACTAGAAGGGTTAAATTCTGCTTTCATTTACATCAGTGTAAATCCCAGTTTACTCCACTAAAGTCAGTAATGTTACTCAGAATTTAGACAGGGTAACTGAGAAGAATTTATCCCAAAGAGTTCAAACAAGCATCTGCTTAAAAACACTTCAAACTGGAAGTTGTATTCCTTCTATAGTACCTAGTGTCAGAGATTACAACTGACAACCAGTTATGCCACCTCCAGCTGTTCACTGGCAGGAGATGGGGAAGTGCTATCACTATCTTTGTCCTGCCATTTCTCTTTTTTTTTTCTTTCAAAGAAGAGCTGGAAAAGGGTGGCGCTGAGGATCGCCTAACTCCCACAGCACAGGCAGCAGCCATGCTTACAGGATCCCCAGCTGCACTGACGTGAGCCAGGTATCCTCAGGATTAATGAATAGGTTTGAGAGACCCCCTGGGGGAGCCCTCACATACACCCTCAGAATTGAAGGCCCTCATCTGAGAACCTCTGCCTTATGCTGTTGCTGAAGAGATGTGTGTTGGCTTTGCTCTCTTCCTGCCCAGTTGTTTTTCTGTGCAGTCTCTTGCTTTGGTAATCATAGAAATGTAAAGCTAGAAGGGACTTCTAGACATCTATTCCTTCTCCCTGTCCCGAGGCAAAACCAAGTTCACTTGTCAGGGATGGTCTAGATTTTAACTTGCTCTTCAAAACCTCTGATGAACATTCCCCAACCTCCTTTGTAAATACTGTTTCAGTATTTAACTATCCTTCTATTTAGGCCAGATCTACACTAAAACTTACATGAGTATAAGTGCGTCACTCAGGGGTGTGAAAAACCCACACTGCTGAGTGATGCAGTTATACTGACCTAAGCCCTGGTGCAGACAGAACTATGGTGACCGGAGATGCTTTCCTATTGGCATAGTAGCGTCTTCACTGAAGCACTACAGTGTGTGGCTGCACCAAAGCTTTTCCTAATATCTAATCTAAATCTGCCTTGGAGATTAAGATGAATACATTGAAGTTTGTATTTCTGCTGGTATTAACAGCCATTCTTGAGTAACACAGAGGTGAATTAGGCTCTGTATCTCAAGAAGGCACTTGTGGCAGAAAAGTTACACATTATGTTCTCAAGATTCAGTAGTTTGAAGTGAAGCCTAATTTTACATCTTCATCCCATGTTTTGAAAAAGGTCAGACTAGGTGATCAAGCATAATCCTTTTTGGTAACATAAGAATGCACAGGGATAGAATGGGTAAATGAAACAAACTTGTGAATTCAAATATTAAGGAATTAAGGAGTCTGAGGTGTTTCTCATGCCTGTATTATTATGAGCAGGTGGCTTCCACACTGTACGCATAGGCTATAGCAGGCTTTACTCCTTTCTCCTCGAGGTTTGGTCTCATTGAAAATAGGAACTGAAAAAGAAATGACACAAAATCTAGCTCAAGTTTTCCTTGTAGAGGTGGTTACTCCCAAGATTCCTCTCCCAGGATTGTTCAATCACACAGTCTTTTGCTTTCTAAAGAGCCACTCCAGGCAAACATTACCAGAGTGCAACAGTTATGAGATATCGTATTATGACGTGCCAAAAGAAACAAAATTTATCACTCTGCTCACAATTTATTTTATTTACATTAACTGTTACTATAAGATCTGTTGTTTGAAAATTTTTACCCATTATGGCTTGCAGTGGGGAGGACATAATCTTGATTTCTCTGTGAAGTTAAGAAAAATCCCATCTTACTGAAGCATCACTACCTATTAGCATGCTAATCATTGTCTTGGTCTTCAAGTCACATCTAATGAAACTTGTCATAATGAGTATGTAGGTGTCATAGGAGAAAATTGTTAAAGTTCGTGGGGAATGTGAAATAAGTGTAATTGGTTTAGCCCTGGAATCTTAGGGCTTGACTAACGGTGTGCGGATTGCAGAGGACACAAAAGTGTTGTTCTCTAATTTGTCCGTTTGGATACTGATGGCACAAATTAAAAAGGTACCCTAGTTCATATTAACAAAGTCCTCTTTCACACAGAACTAAGTTAACACACTTTGATACCTTTTATTTCACGCCAGCAGCATCTAGGCAAGGCAGTTAGAGCGCAACACTTCGGTGCAGTCTGGAATTCACACCTTGTAGTCCACACTGCACAGTGTAGACCTAGCCGAAGTCACTTTGGTTTGGAATTACATTACAGTCTTGGAGTTATAATAATATATCACCTGTCCTGCCAGGTTTTTTTTTGCCCATCTGCATGAATTCCATTGCATTACACTGAGTTCTTTTTTTAAAAAAGACACACCATTCCTGGAGGGCAAGTGGAATTTTAGTGCTCTCAGTCTGTATTTTTGTTTTTAAAGATGGGACTCAATATACAAACGCAGAATGGGTGAGACTATAGAATATGGAAATGACTGATGTTTAAGGACCCTCATTGCCATGAAAGTATATTAATGACTAGTGTAGCATCAGTTTAAATGTTGGGCAACATACTGGATGAGCCTGATCCTGCATCAGTGAAGTCAATGACAACTTTGCCATTGACTTCAGTGGGCGTACATTAGGCTATATATGTCTAAGGAAATTACTTTATCAGGAAAAGAGGCTTTTTAAAGGAAATCTCAATATGAATATATCATTAGATTAGCTATTTGTATATTCCTTTTTTTTATTGCATGTGTGCCATAGCTCAGGACAAAATGGGGATGAGAATACTGTTCAATCACTAGGTTTCAGTCAGTGTTCCATCCATGATATATAACACATAAGGTGTGAATATTTGCATGGTCCAACTTCAGGTTTACTTTCCATGAGCTTTCAT
This sequence comes from Mauremys reevesii, assembly GCF_016161935.1. Classification (NCBI taxonomy): domain Eukaryota; kingdom Metazoa; phylum Chordata; order Testudines; family Geoemydidae; genus Mauremys; species Mauremys reevesii. The sequence continues at coordinate 89,978,833 of NC_052625.1, forward strand.
GTGAGTAAAACTTAATTGCTCAAATTTTCATTTAAAGTGAATATGAAATGAGTACAAGCACAGACTAAAAAAATTACTTTAAAATTTGAGCTAATCGTTATGGGGTTTTTTTTGGCAATCTTCATCCAGCTCTAGCTATAACCGAGCATGTTTCTGATCAGAGAGGTACATTCCTCCCAGAGGAGGGAAGTGACCCCACAATGTAAGTGGTTATACAGGGACAACTTATACTGTTAAGAGTATTGCAGTGCAATTTACATGGGGATACACCGGAGAATCATTTGGAAACTGAAGCTAGTATAAAACACAGCAGTTTGAGTAAGGCATCTCACTAGGAGCTTATGACAACAGTGCTCCAGCATCTGCACTGGCAGCCCATTGGTCTCTGGAGTTTAAGATGTTGATTATGACCTATAAAGCCCTAAATGTCCTGGAACCAGCCTGCCTTTCATTGTTGTACAGGAAAGAAGAATTGTATTCTTTTGTGAACAAGGAAATTAAGAGGAACTGGCTATTTTTGCTAATGTTAATAGTAATTTGAGTCTTCAGTTTGGTGATGCAGAAATAGATAAACTTTGTTCATTTTTGGCACAGTTTAGTTTTCTGGAGCCTAGAATAATACCTCTGTATACCAAGACTATATCCTAGTAGTTTATTCACAGATAGGAGAACCCAGCTTCTGCAGGGAGTGGTGTAGATTTTGTCTCTGAATCAGAAGTGAACCAGTGCCCATTATGGAGCTAATGTCATTACATCATTAAAGAAGCCTTGGCACAATTTATTTGCATGAGTAGAAAGAGCTGGAGGATTTGGAATCTTTTTCAAATGGCCAGTTCAGGTTCTAATATTCTGTCTGCCTACAATTCCTCTCTGTCACTTCAACTAGGTAGGTATGCTTTAGGTCTACACTAAGCAGTTGTATTGTGTTGCTGCTTCCAGTTTGGTGATGTTTGAAGTGATTAATATACAGTTCATAAAACACTTTGGACTCCTTGAGAATGACAGTTGTCACATTATTTTATTTTACTCCTCAACAGAGTGGCCAATTAATGACAAGTTTATCATTTCACAGAGGTAACTAGACAGTTGTTATATGATAATGTACTGTGGATGTAGTAGGACCTTTCTGTTAGTAGGTTAAAAATCAACTGAAAGCCATTACACAGAGTTAATGATTTTTCAATGGAAGATACAGTTTCTGTAACAGTAAAAATTTGTGAGAGCAAAGTTTGATTTTGCAGAAATTTTATTTTTCCTTTGGAAAAATTGAAATGAAATATTTAATTTAGGCACAGTTTGACCTAAGTCAAAATATTTTGGTTTGTTGTTGTTGAAGTAAAATGAAACATTTCTTTTCTTGTCAGTTTGACATTAAATTGCATTTGCTCGGAGTGCTGCAGTGCCGTATGAGAGTTGTAGTTCAGGTGCTTCGTTCCCCTATTTTCTCCTGTGGCCTGGGTTCCTTGGCTAGCCTATGTCTCTTGTGATATACCTCCATCTCCCCTCTGACTGAGTCACATGTATCAACATGGGAATCACATGAGTACAGTGCATCATGGGAGAAGTCATACCGCCAGGGAGCCCAGCCATAGATAAGAATGATGGCATGAGGCACCAGGGTAATTTATGCAGATTAATTTTAATGTCAAAGTGACTCAAAAGGAAACATTTTGATTTGAAATGTTAGAAACTTTTTGTTTTGGTCTAAATATCAATAAAAATGTTTTGACATTTCTGATTTGAAATGTTTTTGGAACTTCTTGTTCTTCAAAAAATGTATGTTTTGACTTCTCAGTAAGACAACAATAATGGAAAACAAGAAATCTGTTTTGCAACTTTTTTGAGGTTTTGAAGTTTGTTTTGGATAGAGATATTCACCCAGAATAGCCAATAGTCCAGTGGTTAGGGGACCCTATGTGCTTTGGGAGACCCAGGTTCCAATTCTTCAATTCCTGCTTTTCCTGATTCAGAGCAAGGACTACCTTGGTTCCCATGCATCCCAAATGAGTGTCCTAACCAGTCTTTCTGTCTCTTTGGCTCAATGAATATTTAATTATTTATACAGAGTGGAACAGCTCCAGCAAGAGAGATTCAGAACAAAGACTCGAACATAGGTCTCCCACTTCCCATCTGAATGTCCTACCTACCCATTGAGCTATTGACTATTCTGAAGTGGGTGTCTCTCCTTCTTTCTGCTTGTCTGTGGTTTAAATTAGAAATTTCATCTGGGAAAGTTTCTTGTTAAAACTGATCTATTTCGCTGAAAACTTTGGTTTTGATTAATCAGCATTTTTAATGGGGGAAAAAACTTTAATTGAAAAATTCCTGAACAGCTTTACTTTTCTGTATGATCTGGTATGTAAACAAATGTCCAAATATTGGAATTACCACAGGGTGGAAATTCTGATTTTTGCTCAACACTGCCATTAAGTCCTGGTCCATGCCTTAATTCTTTGGTCTGATGCTTTTTTTTCTTAAATTTGCCTTCATGCTTCTTCCCAACTCCCATAATGGCTTCTGCACTCCATTTGTGAAGTTTGACCTGTAGTAGACCTCCTGAGAGTTGCATAAATAACTTACTTAGTTAATAGGGAGCACTGCAGTTAGTTTAGCACTATATAAGGTACCTGATTCTGATCTCACTTCAGTGAAGTTATTCCTGATTTACACTAGTATATGTGTAAGATCAGAATCAGACCAGAATTGTTTCAGTGGAGAAACAGGAGTCTTCTGGTTGCTTCTAAAACTTGGTCCTTCCACATTATTATCCAAAATTTTGCCACTTCTCCAATGCATTTTTTTCATTTATTGTTGAGAGAGGAAATGTGTTCTTTAATCAGTTAAAGGTCTACAGTTTCTTAGACCAGAAAGCCATGATTTTTTTTTAAAATTTGTGTATTATTTTTTTTTAAATGTGCCGTGTGGGGCTGGGATGGGGAGAACATGCTTTCAGCTTGCATAAGGCAGTAAGTCCTGTATTCAGAGGAAAATAAGGCTATTCCTGGTGAGATTTTAGTACTTCAGTCTATTCCTGTGTGCTAGGCCAGCCTTTCTGTGTATACATTTTCAATTTCCCTTCCCTGAACAGAATACACAGCATTTACCCTGCCACACAGTGTATTCTGAGCCTGCAGTGTCAGCCTAAAATGAAGAAAAAGGGAAATGTTGCTCAGTACAAATGCATACCCAAGATGGAGAACATTCTTTTGACACTCCCAACACTGAGCTACCCAGGAAGTGAGTTTTGGGATCCCCCAATGGAAATTTATATCTCTACCACTTGAGTCATTAGGCCATCCCAAAAATCATATATTGTGTATGCGCTGTGGGTTACACTTAAAAAGTTCATTGCATTTTGAAAGATTTTACTGGTTTGATAGTGATTCCTATATTTAAAATAGGGAATTCTGTTGGAACCATTAATATCTTTAAAACTAGAATAAACTGTAAGTTTGACCTGTGTGTGTATGTCTATTTTTCTTTTTCTGCAGCTATTCATTTATGCAGACTTCACAGCATTCATTGTAACCAGAAACTTTGCTGATGCTTCCAAACAAGGAATTGAATATCCAGTTCACTGAATGTATTGAATGATAATGTTTATCTTGGACATCTAAAAGACATTGTGAACTGTTGTCATATTTTTATTTATTCCTCTCCCTTCCAGTTACACCAGATTTTTCCTACATTTTGCCTTTTGATACGTAAGGGTTCTTTCAATGTTTAGAACTTATGAACTTGAAGCCAGATCTGTAAAGGTATTTTAGGCTTCTAAAGATGTAGACAGACACCTAATGGGATTTTTCCCAGCACCTAGGTACCTAACTCTTATTGAAATCAGTGGAAGTTAGGCAATGAGGTGCTTTCAAAAATCCCACTAGGTGCCTCTCTTTAGGTACCTAAAAACCTTTACAAATCTGGCCCTGTGTGCCTTTGAAAAATTGTTTACAGTATCAACCAGTTCAGGAGACAAACCTTAAATTATAAGGGTTTTCAAAGCGTTTGTTCACTATAAGGGGTCTCTTTAATGTATCTGTGTACCTCTCATTAATGTAACTGGAATTACCTATGCACTTTTAAAAGTGTATCCACTGAATACTGATGATTTAGGATTTGGCTATCAGTCAAACAATATTAATCATCTCTTTCCAAAAAAGAAAGCTTAAAATATTATGTTGACAAAATTGTGTTCTTGTTCAGCCTGGGTGAAACATCTGATTTAAGTCTTAATAGGCTGTTTGTGAATGAACAAAGATGCCATCAATAAATGTATATTAAAATATGTTAAATGCACTCCACGATTTCTGATGAAGTCATTGTGTAAAAATTAGAAAAAATGTGAACTAGTGTTTTCCAACAAATAATTTGCTGGCTAAGCACTTTTCTCAGTTTAACTATTTGTGATTGAGGATTAGATATATTTTTATTGCAAAATGAAAATACAGTGTATTCATGGGCCACTCAAATATTTTCTTGTGGTTAGAATGTGGGTACTTCCACAATTCTGCTAGCTTCTTAAACCTTGGCATGGATATACTTTGGCTTCTGGAAGAGAAGGAAGGGAAATTTCTGGTTTCCTGGTAGTTAACATCAGTCATGCCTACAATATGTGTGTTGGATTAGTATAGTCTCTAGAAAATGAGCTATGCTTGACAATTCACTTAAATATTACTCCAGTTATTGTTTTAGCGTTTCTGTCATCAAGCCCTTCTCTGCTGCCAATTACATTGCATTGAGAATGTGGGCACACTTCTTAATTTGTTCTCTTCTCATAAGACAAGTACTGACATCCATAAGAATGAAATGAGGGAGGATTGACTAGTAGTTTGAGAAGGGGCCCTGGAGACAGAACACCTGAATTCTAGTCCAAGATCCTTATTGGCTCATTGTATTGCCTTGGCAAGTGCCTTAGGGCTAGAGCTGATCTGGATTTTTTTTTTAATAAACGGAAACTTTTTGCAGAAATGTATCAGTTTTAATGAAACTTTCATTAGGAAAGGTTCCTCAGGTCCAGGATGGAATCTCTGGTCCAGAATAAAGAGAGGAAGAGGCCCCAGAACAGGCAATTGTCAAGTGATTATGGCACTCATGAGGGAGAGCCAGCTGCAAGTCCCTGCTTTTCCTCATTTAGACCAGGGACGTGTACATGGCTTCCCACAGCTCAGGTGAGTGCCCTACCACCTAGCTGTTAGCTATTCTGAGCTGGGCTGCTCTGAGTCTCTTCTGCTGGAGCTGTGCCACTTTGAAAAATATTCACCAAGAAAGAGGGATTGATTTAGAACCTGATGGTTAGTGCATTCAGCTATGGAGTAGGAGACACAGGAACTTGAATCTAGGTCTCTGACATCTCACATGAGTGCCCTAACCATCAGTCTATATAGTCAGTCTTTCCTTCTGGCCCAGTAAATATTGAATTATTTACACAAAATGGAATCTCTCCAATAGGAGAGATTGACTGTCTCTTTAGAGCAGTGGGAAACTCACCTTGGGTGTGAGAGAACCAGGTTCAAGTCCTTGTAAGGCTGGTTCATTATACAAGTTTTTAAAAAATAAGTTAATAATAGGTATATCCTCTGGGATAGGTTGAATTAACTACAACTCCTTTTATTTGCCAAGATAATTTCCTATGTAATGGATCATTATAAGTTTTTTGTTTTGTTTTGTTTAAGAAGACATGAGGTCTTCAATTCCAGATAATTGGAATTCACTCTTGCCATATCATTCCTCCATTACTCTTCCAAATCACATGGCACATGTGCAAAATTAAATTTCAGTTGCATGGATTTTTAGACATTCCGATCCAAGAACGTTCTGTAAACCTCACAATCATTACCAGGACACTTTCCATCATAGAAACTGAAAAAGCATCAATGAGGATATAGTTCAAGAAGCCACACAGTACTCTAAAGGACATGTGTGCTGTGTTCCTATTGACTGTATTTTGAAATCCTATATTGTGATTGGGTACATAAAGGCAAAATTTTCCAAGTTCAAAAACTTTAATTATCTAGAATTTTAGAGGTAAAAAGTTTTGTCATCTAAAACTTTAGATGGAAATCACAATACATACTATACAACAGCATCACCATCATACAACCACTGCAAATTTCTGGAAAATGTAAATATTTATCAAATTCTGAAATCAGCAAAAGCCCTCAGGTATTACCGGTAATTTTCAATTAATACTTCTACAATAGTGAAGTGGTCAGGCATACATTAAGTGGCAGAAAAATCCTGAAGACTTTTTTTTTCTATTGTGAAAACCATAGCTATGCTAGCTATATAAACATTTCTGATCCCATACTTCTGCCGTTTGTCAGAAATTCAAACCAACAGCTTCTCCAGCTAAAAAATTAGACTGGGAATCAAAATAAACTCTTATAATGGAACATCAGTTGCAACCAATGCCCCATCGTTACAGTAGCAGATGTCTGCTATTCAGATAATTTCTTGTTTTATATTGGTTTTACTAATTCTCTGTTTCCTGTCTATGAAACCTATTGGTTGAAGTAACTCACCAGGATATATCTCTGCTTTTCATACAATCTCAGTGAGTGATGCGGTTATAATGAGGTTTTTCTATATAGTGGTTTTTTTTAGTCTCTTTCCTCACTGTGAGCCTAATGGGCACATTCAGACTCATTATGAAAAGCAGTCCCACCAACTGAATGGCAGTAAACTCATGAGCTTGTTTGCCAGGCTTCTCTGAATGTATAAGCCAGTTGCTGTAGCTCTAAAAATGACATGGCTAGTGTGTTGGTAATTTTCTGCATTGAAGCAATATGTACTGGAGTTATGTACTACAGGTATTTTAGTGAACTCTGAAAAAGACCATACTGATACAGAAAACATTCAAACATTTCATCTAGCAGATTATTTCCCTTCCATCATTATTTTCTGTAGAATTATATCTGTGGGAGGCCAGTCTGTATGACTATGTTTTACTGCAGGGAACTGTCTGTTCTTATGCTGTTCAATGCATCCTTGTTCTAACAAACATCTGTGTTCCCTGCATTTGTTTGTTATATCCAGTGGGAGAAGAACACCTGGGACACAAGGAGCATATATGTCTGCCAAGGTTAAGACTTGAAAATCAAGTGTATCAATTAGTGATTACTCAGAATCTTGCCTAGTTAAGTCTGTTTGTTGTTTCTGTATGCTCACTGTAATTTTATATTGCTGTCAGGGGGAACATACCCTTTTTGTTTATTGGTCACTGACTATTATATGCTAGGAAATCCCTTAAGGATCCTTTCAAAATGATAAATTACAACATTGAAAGTTTCTCTTTATACTAAATATACTAAAATTTTACTGTACCATTATGTCAATAGTTCAGGGATCAGAAAACCTCCTCTTATACCATTTTAAAATAGACCTGACTTGATAAATGCTCACTTTCTAAAATGTTTTGTTTTTGGTCAGTGTTCGTCAGGTTCAACTCCAGCCATGGTTTCCCAGTGGAGGTTGATTCAGGCACCAGCATCTTCCAGCTCAAGGAGGTGGTTGCTAAGCGACAGGGAGTTCCAGCTGACCAGTTGCGTGTGATTTTTGCAGGGAAGGAGCTTAGGAATGACTTGACACTGCAGGTAAGTCTCCCTTGGTAGTTTTGTTTTTGGGATGCTGCCAGCTCAACTGCTTCTGTCTCTAATGCTGCCAGTCTGACATTCATGACTGAGATCTAATAGAATAAATAGTGCCTGGGGATTCCTTGAACTTTACTCCACACTGCTTCATTAATTCTGACCTTCTTAATTATGCATTAAAACAGCAAGCAGGAAGGATGGGGAGAGAGAAAGAATATAAGAGAGAGAGAGCAAAAGAGAGCTGTGCTTAGTGAATAAATGTTTACTGACTACAGGCGCAAGCTATGCACAATTTCTGTATCTGCTCAATTTCTACCTTACTTATTCTATTTGAATCTTAATGAAGCTGAATGAATGTGAATAAATTGTTCCAAATCAGGCTGCTCAGTCATCATGTTGTGCAGAATTTGTAACCCAATTGTGACCCCTGGAGGATAGTTGTAAGGCTGCTGCTGTCTGTGTGTGCGTGTGCACGCTGATGGAGGTAGTATTTGAAGGCCTGTTCACAGTTTCCAATGAGGTTTGCCCCAAAAGCACTGAAATCACAAACCTGTAGTTTGAAAGACTAGTGAGGAGAAGAGAGATTTATAAGTGGTTGAGTTAATATTTGAATTTCATTTCCTCCTGATTAACTATTCTGATAAAAATAAAATGCAGAGTGAATGGAGAGGGGGAAAAAGCATAGCAGGACAAATAACAAGACTCTTTTTTTCCTGACCATCTCTTACCACTGTTACCAGTACTGCCACTCTCATTTTATCAGCATCTCTTTCTTCCTATGAGTGATATTTGTGGAGATGGCAGCATTTGCTGGGAGAAGCATAAGAACATAAGTTTAAGACATTGGAGAAATCTGGAAATAATATATTTCCTCCCAATACAAAACTAGAGATTGCTGGGTTGTTAGAAGTACTAACCTGGCAGTGACATCAAAGAACAATGAGGTGCATTCTATAGCAGTTCAGGTGACTACATAAACTATCCCCCACAGGCACAACCCTTTCTATTTTAACGAGCACAGATTAATTGGCACTTGTGTTTTCAGCTGTGTGGGGGACATAGCTGTGCACAGAATGGCTGCTGTATCTGGTTGCAGAGAGTCACTATGATATTGACATCCTATCACTACATCTTCATGGGCATGATATTTATTGCTTTGCAAAATGCTTTAGGGAGTTTGGGCACACAAAATAAACTATAGAATGCAAATTGCTGTTGTCATTCTCCAGTGCATCTCCTGCTGATAGTGTTGATGCACATAGTCATCATGCATAAACTGCTGTGCTTTGCTTTTAGGTGATTTGATTTTACTAAAGAAAATATATGGGGCCAAAAATGTTTTTAAGGTGAATTGAAAAGCCAGTTCCTATGTTTAGGGTTCTGTGTTACACTTTCAGAAGCTTCTAAACCTTCCTGCACATGCTGAAGTGCTTGAGATTATAGTGGTGTTGTCAGATTGTTTCAGGACAAAACACAAAATCTGTTACTGGGGTCTAACTTTACTCAGAGAATCTGTAACCCAACTTTTTGCAGGGTAAAACACAAAACCTATAACTTAGATGAATAAAGGAAAAATTGATTTTCAGACATTCAGACCTGCCAACTCAGGTTTATTTACGAGATGCCTTCAGTCAGGTTAATTTTAAGACAGTTTTAAAGTTATTTACAATAAGCACAGACACACCAAGGGGAGATGTGCAATCACATCACTTCAAGAGAATCACAGGGAGGTGTCTCAGGAAGGTAGAATGCCTCCTCAAGTTCCTGGAAATGCACAGGCTGAACATCCAATACCACACCCCAGCTATTTGCTGTCAGTGCATAGGGGGAACCATGGCCCCATTCCTTTCAGCTTTTCCACATCCTATTATGGGTGGTATGGATTAAACCCCTGCATGCCCCTGAGCACAGGGTTAAGGTGGGAGCTTTATCCCTACCTCCCCACATGAATCTATTTAAGTGCAAGGCAGACTGGCCATAAGGACTGTTTTTTGGAATGTGTTTCAAGGTGACATTTGAGGTGCTGGTCATAGTTAAGGGGTAAATGTATTGCTCAGTAAAGCTGGACCAAAACTCTTTGGCAAGGCCTCTGGCTCCTGTAGCAGATGGGAAGTTCAACAACAGTTTCAGGTATATTCCAAACTTCTAGTATTTAGTGAATTCTAATGGTTAATACATCAGCATGGTAGCAACTGTGTTATTTATCTTGATACCAAATTAAATTTAGTTTTCAGGGCTGAAACTAGAGGTTTTGGTAGCTGGGAAGGAACCAACTGGCAGTTCATAGTCATAGAGCTTGAGGCCAAAAGGGACTGCTCGATCTTCTAGTCCGACCTGAACATCACAGGCCACCAACACCACCCAGCACCCACACACCAAACCAAACAATTGAAATGACCCCAAAATATTATGAGACTAGACTATTACGTGGCATAGGCAGAGAATAAGAGGGACCGATATAAACCAGCACCCAAGGATTGCACAATGCTGGGGAAATCATTAAGTATGATGTATCCAAATAATCCTGGCAAGTGACCTGTACCCACATGCTCAGTTTCAGAGTTAACGTTCTATTGAGATTAATGGGTCAATTCATGTGTCTCTTAGAGTTATTATTTCAGGCAGACTCATGAAAACAATGTAACATTGGTTTATACTCAGCTGAAGATTTTAAGGATGGTGTGTTTGTTTTGCAACCATAAGGAGTAGAAACTTTTTTTAAAAATGAGAGTTTAGATTCTGCAGAAAGAGTTGAATATATCAAGGAATCATGGAACACACAGAAGCTCTGCTCACAGCCTTGAAAGAAGGACAACAGAGATGAGTCCAAACCAAAAGGGAGTTTGATCTGAGTCGGAGTTCATTGCTGATTGCCAAACTGAGGCAACAACTAATGGGGGTAGGTGTTAATAAAGAAAACTTTCTAAAAGGTACCTTAACAGTGAAAGGAAGTCTGCCAAGATGTAGTGATAGAGTGCTCTGATCCTAGCAGGTTCTAACTAAGGAACAAACATTTCAGATAGGGAAGGCTGCAAGGTGGCTGATGTGGAACATGAGCAATTGTCCACTTTATGAATGAAGACCATGAAGGCTGTATATGTATGAAGTACACTCCTTTTCTTTTCTGACGAGGGAGAAGGAGGAAGTGGAATGGTATCTGAGGTATGTAAGAGAGAAATGAAGCCACTGAATGGAGACAGAAGGGAAATTATCATAAGGAGGGAAATGGCAGATCGAGACAGTGTATGGAAGATTGAGGAATGTGACATTAAAAAAAAATCCAAGATGCAGGAAGGGCAGGATAGAAATATGTATGGAGACACTTAATTTTAGTACCTGCTATAGGTATATTGTCCTCAACAAAAGAGAGCAGAATCGGACTACTAAGCACTCAACCAGTTATTAACAGGCAAGTAGTGAAACTGGAGCCATTGTAAAAAAAGAAATAATCCTGACTGGTGACCACAGAGTGAGGAATGGGGCTTAAAAATCTGGGGGTCATATGAAGGAAGTGGGACAGTCAGATGCCTTCTGGCAGCACAGCAAATGATGTCACAGTAAGTGACTGATTAGCTTGAAAAATGCTGAAGGAATTCTTACTGATTCTAGTCCCCATGGGAACAAATGACAGCAATGAAAGAGTTTTCCGCAAAAACAGGAATTGTTTCAGGGCGCTGATAAAAACACAGAAGATTGGAGTAATGTGAGATCCTTTTTATTCTAAGCATGAGAGAAGGAAGGGATAGGCTGCTACTGGATGCACCAAAGAAATAGAGAGGATGGTTTTGGGTTCATGGAAGATTGGAAAGTTGTGATGAGAGGTGACTGTTTAGAATTTATGATCTCCATTTCAGCAGATTGGTTAGCAACCTTTCTGGGTTCAAAATATGTAGAATTTATCAAGTGAACGTCAAACTAAACTGGAATGAGAAAGGGAGGGACATTTTTGCCCAATTCAAACTATCTGGCATTATTATTTATGTAGTGGCTAGACCCTTTCCCTCAACTGAGATAAGATCCCCATTGTGTATAGGTCTGTGCATACACATAGTAACAGAAATTCTCTAATCTTACAATCTAAATGGACAAGAGAAACTAATGATGGGTTATGAAACAGGCATAGAAAGGCAAAGTCACTTGCTCAAGGTCATACAGCTCAAGGTCAGTGGCAGAGCTGGGGATAGTCCAGTGTCCTTTCCACTAGGAAGTGTCATCTCTGCTGTTTTAACATACACAATTAAACAAGATGCAGTGCTCTCAAATAGAAAGCAAAGAATAAGTATATTAATGTACAGTATTAATCTATACATAAATGCAAGGTTTATGGGAAACAAGAAAGAGGATCTAGAAGTGTTACTAAATGATGGTTTGTGAACTGGTGGGCATAACTGAAAACTAGTGGAAAGTGTCTCATAACTGGAATGGCAACACGGATGATTGTATTGTATATAAAAAGAGAAAGGGGAAGAAGAGGTGTTAAGTTGATGCTATAAAACGGTGTCAGCAAGACATAGTTTCACAATAGCTTGGAAATAATATGTTTTGTTGTGAAATGTCATGCAGTTTCAGAATATTAGTTATTAAAGGTCATCACAGGGATCAACTGGATCTATTCTAAACATCATCCAGTACTGTTGTGTAAAATACTTAGCCATCAGAGCCTGCCAACACAGCTCACAATAGTGGACCTCAGTTTGCATATCATGTGTTTGAAACTATGTATGAAGATAAAGAGTGTGCATCTTATCATCAGCACTGTTGCATCTAGCTAACAACATCCAGCTAACTCCCCTGCCGCTAGCCTCGGGGTTACTAGATTGTGTGCGGTCAGCCAGAATTTTCATCAAAGTGGACCTTTTGGAGGCTTACAACCTAGTACGCATGAGGGCAGGAAACGAAGGGAAGATTGCCTTTCAAACTGGCTATGAGCACTTCAAATATTTACTAAGGCCATTTGGTCTGACCAACACTCCTGTAACCTTTCAACACTTCATGAACAATGTATTTAGCAACATCTTGGACCAGTATATCTCGATGGTATACTTGTGTTTTCAGATAATCCTGAGCAGCATTGTTACCATGTTTATTACATCTTGGAAAGACTACATCAATTGTTAAAATGTACTTTTCATCAATCCTCCACAGAATTTTTGGGTAATATCCCTTGCTCTGCGGTCATTAAGACGGATCCCCAGAAGGTGGAGACCATCCAGAGAAGTTACAGTTCTTCCTGGGCTTTGTGAATTTCAGGTTCACAATGGTTCATTTCAGGCTTTTCAGAGTAAATAGCTCCCATGACAAACCTCCTCTAGAAGGTCACCACATTTGTTTGGCTGCTGAAGCTCATCATGCTATGAATAACTCAAGTCTGCTTTTGCCACCGTCCCATTCTAGTACATCCAGACCTGATGGTGCCACTCTTCAAAGGCTGATTTAGTTGTGAGCATTTATTTATGTAATATGTCATAACTCCATTTGGTGGGGTGAGTTTTTGGGAGTATCAGAGGGGTAGCCGTGTTAGTCTGGATCTGTAAAAGCAACAAAGAATCCTGTGGCACCTTATAACCTTGAGGGAACCCAACACTCAGTGCAAGTCTTTTCTGGCCATAAGAACTTTGAATATCTACATAAGGCTTGAGCCTTGAACCAAAGACAGCTCATGTAAGTATTATTCTTCTCGTGGTCCGATTTCATCATCACCTGTCACCTGAGAACCAGGAATGGGAAAGCTGATGACTTATCCTGAAAGGTCAAATATTACCAGGAGTGCAAAGAGCCTAACCAAGAACCACCCTGTCTCCTAAAACCTGACAACTTCCTTAGTGCCATAATACACCAAGACCTGATTGATCTAATCTGATCGCCTTTGTGGGGTGATCTGTTTGTCCAGGAGATGATGGAACAGCCTGAGCAAATGAGAGTCTGAACCGAAATGCAGTGCTCCACACAAAATAGGATCACATACCTCAGTGGGCACATATATGTTCCACTGGGGTTCCCCTGGCTAGAAGTGCTCCATCTCTGCCATGACACTCTGTTGGCAGGCCATTCTAGCCACCTTAGGACTTACCACACAGCTTCCTGTTTCTTCTGGTGGTCCTGTATTCTAACTGAAGTCTGGAACTACATTGACTCTTGTGACCTGTATGCATTCACCAAGGCTCCCCAAACTAAGCCCCTTGGCACCCTAGTACCACTGGAAACTCCACTTAGACCCTGGGCCTCAATCACCATGGGTTTCATAGTGGGACTCCCTGACTCTGATTGCCATACATAGACCAACTGATTGAAATGGCAGACTTCATCTTCTGTGACCACGTGCCCTCTGCTGAAACAGTGGCTCAACTCCTAGTGGTGCATGTTATCCATCTTCATGGGTTTTCACACTCTATCACCTCGGGCAGAGGACCACAGTTTGTCTCATAACTTTGGTGTGAAACACTCTAATGGACATTCACGCTTTTACCTCCTCTGTGCACCACCACCATACAGAAAGGGTGAAGTAAGTATTAGAGCAATACCTAAGGTGCTTTTTCAACTACCATCAAGATAACCGGTTCTCTCTCCTTCTTTATACTGAGTTTGCATACAACAATGACAATCACACTTCCATGGGACAGAGTCACTTCTTTGCTAATTACATGTTCCACCCTCACTTCCACCCAGGCATGTCAGCAGCCTCTGAATCCAACGAATTCATCATATCTATGAGGAGCTTAAGGACCACCTTGAAGATGTGAAAAAGGACTACAAGCAGTATGCTGATTGTCAACACCAGGAAGGCCCACCTCTCATGATGGGCCAAAAGATCCAGCTCGCAACAAAGTACCTCCATATGAACAGGTTGTCCCACAAGCTAGACCGCCAGTTCCTTGGACCATTCCATATTGGTTACCAAATCAACCCTGTCACCTTGAAATTGCAGCTCCCTTGATCTCTAATGATACATTCTGTTTTCCATGTATCCCTTTGGAAGACTTACACAGAGGATCCCTTGCCCGACCGATCCCAACAGACCCCCGCTTGTCCAGGTCCAAGGAGACTGCACTGTCTTTGACTCTAAACTGCAGAGAGGGAGACTGTACTACCTAATTGATTTAGAGGGCTATAGTCTTGAAGAGTGCTTCTGGGAACTTGCTGCCCATGTCCATGCCCTTGACCTTGTAAAAAGGTTTCATCGAGACCACTCAGACAAACCAGGGCTGGTGCCACCCAAAGGAAGGGTGCCCTGAAAAGGGGGTAATGTAAGGATCCATGGACTAGAACCTAGGCCTGCAGAGCCTAGGACAGCTGATATTGCCACTGAGAGGGCATGCACAGCCACATCCAGGGAATATTGTGGCAATTAGGCATTGCGGGAAGTACCACCCAAAGGGTTCAAAGTGGCCAACCTCACTGTTTAACCCTGGAAGGTGTCACAGGAAGTTGTCTGGGCAACCATACAGACTTCTGGTTTGTTGTGACTCCTGACCACACCTTGCCTTCTGATTTCCAGTCTCTGACCCTAGCCTGGCTCTGACCCTGACTGTTGCCTTCTGATTCCAGCCTGGCACTATCTTTGATCTCTGGTCTCAGACCCCAGCCTTACTCTGACCCTGACTCTTGCTTATTGATCCTAGGCTCTAGCGATTTCTCCAATCTGTGTTCACTGACTACTGTATTGTGGCCCTCCTTGATGTATGGACACTGTGACCACTAGGCCAGACCTCCTACAACCCAGTCCCTTACATTCTGGAAGGCATAACCACTTCAGATGGAAGTGGATAGAGTAGCTGCAGTACCATTTGTATCAGATGCAGTGAGTCATAATAAACTTCTGCTCTAGTATATCAAAGTTGTGTTGTAGACATTCAGGGGCTTCAGAGCAAATTTGACTTGAGTAATTGCACACACTCCGCATATGTTTTTGATCCATATCAGTCTGTTTGTATCAGACAGTAGAGCGTAGAATCTTTCCTTCCCATCATGCTCAGAATGAGTACAATCTGGTAATTACACTTACAAAATATTTAAATTATTTCACTGCTCCCTGTTTTTCTCAGATTCCTGAGTTAACATATTGAATAAAAACTGTTCAAATCATGGAGAGTTATAGGAGGGAGAAACATAAGAAGTAATCAAACTAAAAAAGACATAGGAATGATAAGAGAGTGGACATCAGATTCTATAAGTTTGTAATATGATATGGCAGCAGGAAAAAAAAAACAGTGCAGTTTGGGCTGCATTCCCAGACTCATCACCTTATAAAGTAGGAAGGTAAATTCCTCTCTAAATAGCTCTGGGAGTTAAGCCTACACTAGTACATAGATTTGGGCATCTCATAAACAGAAAATAAAAGGTAAA